>NW_012102920.1:1143885-1158720 GCF_000951045.1 Mandrillus leucophaeus | reverse complement strand
TGGGGGGTGTCCCAGGGCTGCTGAGGGGTTCTGGGGGGTGTCTCAGGGCTGCTGGTGGGGGGTTCTGGGGGGTGTCTCAGGGCTGCTGGGGGGTGTCTGGGGGGTGTCCCAGGGCTGCTCTCAGGTAGTCAAATGCTTTCCAAGAAGGGCCAGCAGCCCAAACAGGTGAGGATCCTCTGGAAAGGCCGTGCATTCCATGAAAGGGTGAATTTTGTGTTCTTCAAGTCCAGCCTGCGCTGCACGTGCCCGGCTTTTCTAAGAGGCTCCGGATAGTTCTGGTTTTTATGATTTTACAACTTGAGTTATGGAATATGGAGAAGCTCTAAGGCACCATGGGGGCCGGATGCCAACCCCCTGCAGAGTGAGAGGGGCCCTGGCTGGGTGGTTTCCCCGTCGCCGTGTCCCACCTCTGCCCACCACCCCCCCCGCACCAGAGAGAAGGTGCGAGATCTCTCTAAGACCCCCCCTCATCCCAAGGCCCAGGTTCTCCCAGCTCTCAGTGACGTTGCACTGAGCTAACGACAGCTGTGTGCAGAGAAATGCTCCACCCAAGGAGGGCCTCGCCCTCTGGCTGCACAGGGGAGCCCAGCTGGCTGCACAGGGGAGCAGGGGTGGGTAAGGAGCCCCTGTGCCTGCATCTGCCACCATCTGCTGCCCTCTGCCTCTCGAGTGGTGACTTCCCGGAAACTAGCAGGCCCTGGGGTGGTCCATAAAAGGGCTTCGGGGTATTTGTACACCGCCACACCCTGACACCAAATGTGTGGATTTTCCACACCAACCAATTCTCCAGGTCTCTGTAGACACAAACGGGAGGTGATCAACAACTCAGTTCAATGCCGACACCAACTGCCCAGAGTTAGCACAGACCCCGAAGGCAGGCTCAGTCCCACAGAACTGCCCCCACCTCAGCTGCCAGTCTCCCGTTGGGGCCACCGCTGCTTCTGACAGATCAACTGTAAATCGAGGGTTCCCACAACCTCTTCCTCATTTGCTAGAATGACTTACAAAACTCAGGAAACAGTTTACTTACTGCTACCAGTTTATTAGAAAGGATCAGCTCCGGAACAGCCAGATGGAAGAGATGTCCAGGGTGAGGTGCGGGGTGGCCAGGGCCTCTGGGTCCTCTCTGGGCACACACTCCTAGCACCTTGATGTGCTCGTCAGTCCGGAAGCTCCCTGGACCCCATCATTTAGGGGCCTTGATGGAGGTTCTATTAAATAGGCTTGACTGATCAAACCATCAACCATCAGGAACGAACTCAACCTCAAGCCCCTTCCCCCTCCCAGGGTCAGGGGATGGGGTTGAAGATTCCAACCCTCTAACCAGCGACTGGTCCTTCAGGGCACCACCACCACCCTGAAGCTGTCTAGGGGCTCCCAGCCACCAGCCATCTCGTCAGCATCCCAAAGGCAAGCTCGTCACTCAGGGATTCCAAGGATTTTAGCAGCCTGTGCCAGGAATCCTGGACAAAGTCGGAATAGATATTTCTTATTATCAGACTATTTAAGAATTCGTGGGGACATTCAAGTCTTAAAAAGGTAGGAAATTGGCAGGGCACGGTGGCTCATGCCTGTAATCCCTGCACTTTGGGAGGCTGAAGCGGGTGGATCACGAGGTCAGGAGATTGAGACCAGCCTGGTCAACATGGTGAAACCTTGTCTCTACTGAAAAATGCAAAAATTAGCTGGGCATGGTGATGTGCACCTGTAATCCCAGCTACTCTGGAGGCTGAGGCAGGAGAATCACTTGAACCCGGGAGGCGGAGGTTGTGGTGAGCTGAGAGCACTCCACTGCACTCCAGTGTGAGCAACAGAGTGAGACTCAACCTCAAAAAAAAAAAAAAAAAAAAAAAAGAAAGAAAGAAAAAAGAAAAAGAAAAAGAAAAAACATGGTAAATTTCATGTTATGTGCTCTTTACCACAATTAAAAATTTTAGAAATATGTATTTAAAAATCCCTTGGAGGGAAAAACAGATGGGGATATGTCAACCTGGCCCAGGAACCAAACTAAAAGAGCTCCCGGTGGCCAATGCTGGGACAACTTGAGTGACAAAATAGCATAACCCCAGGTCATAACCCACAGTGTAACATAAGGACACATGCATCCATTCTGCTGTAAATTAAAGATTAAATAAACAAGTAGTGGGAGATAATGGACGCATCTCTCAAGCAGAATTCCAAATAATGTATGTAGATAGCCCCCAAGAAGGTGGACCTGAGTCCCCACCCCTTAAGTGTGGCCTGTGCTTAGTGGCATCTTCCAGAGAAGACAGTAAGGAGGGGAGGGTGGCAGTCACTGATGACAAAGCAAATACCAGCAAACTCTCCTTGGCCAGGTGACCAAGGTCAACACTGGCAGTGAAGGCCATGCTGGCAGCGTCCCCCCGTGCGGTGTGGTGGGAGGGTGTGTCACCTGCATGCTCTTCCCGCCAAACCCATCACCCAGTCCAACCGTGAGGAACACCAAAGACAGAGCCCAGTTGAGGGATGCCCGACAAAACCTGAGCAGCAATTCTCAAAACTGTCAAGGTCGGCCGGGCGCAGTGGCTCACAACTGTAATCCCAGCACTTTGGGAGGCTGAAGTGGGCGGATCACCTAAGGTCAGGAGTTTGAGACCAGCCCGGCCAACATGGTGAAACCCCATCTCTACTAAAAATACAAACATTAGGCCAGGCTCACGCCTGTAATGCTAGCACTTTGGGAGGTTGAGGAGGGCAGATGACCTGAGGTCAGGAGATCGAGACCAGCATGGCCAACATGATGAACACCTTGTCTCTACTAAAAATACAAAAATTAGTCAGGCATAGTAGTGTGCACCTGTAGTCCCAGTTACTTGGGAGGCCGAGGCAGGAGAATTGCTTGAACCTGGGAGGCAGAGGCTGCAGTGAGCCGAGATGGCGCCATTGCACTCCAGCCTGGCGACAGAGTGAGACTCTATCTCAAAATACAAACAAACACACACAAACAAACCCGTCAAGGTCATGACATGTGCAAGTCATGTGCTTCAAAAGCTGGGACGTCTGGACCAGGGCTTGGGAGGGTCCCTCCAGCCCCAGACCCCAGGCTACTTTGCAGGCTGGCTGGTGTAGCAGGTCCCTGGCCTTGGCCCTCCCTTGTGGCACAGAGCTGTCACAAATGCCTCCATCCCCATGTCAGAGCCCCTACTGCATGCAGGTGCCTGCTGGATGCATGGGTAACACCTGTCCTACAGGAGGGGAGCCTCATTTAGGAGGAGGTGGGCCCTTGGGGAGACAGGGCCAGCAGGGGGACTGCAGGGACTGGCACTGGGTGATGGTGTTTTACAGCGAGAGTGGGTGGAATAACCACACTTTAACCCATCATCATGTGGACAGTTTTGTTATGAAAAACACCAGAAAGCCATTAATGTAAATCATGAAATATTCAGCAAGGAAGTCACTTAAATGTCTCGTGTTCCCAGAAACGGTGCCGAATGCTTCCTGCATCGGGGGCGCCCAAACATCAGCTATTTTGTGCATCTTCAGAGGCCATTATCACAGAACTGGAAGCATTAGATCATCACCACAGACGGTGGGCCTCCTGCGGCTTAGCTGATAAGCCGGCGAGGAAAAGAGGAGCCTCTGCAGGCAGCAGCCACCGCCTCCCCTGAATAAGCTAGGTGGGACAGTCACCTGTGTGCACAGCCCTCCACGTTAAAGACCTCCCTTCAGTACAAAGTCCTGCCTGCCACGATGACGATGAAAACAGCTGCCCTGTGTTCCTTCTGTGCTCTTCTCCACGCCCCACATACATTTCCTCCTTCCCTCTGAGGACGGTCTCAGGTCACGTGTGGCTGAGCGGTGAGGCAACGCTTTGGGTCCAGCTCTGTTTGGCTCAAAAACTGTGCTCTCCACCACCATCCTGCCTGCCTCTAGCAACTCCCACTGCAAAAATACAAAGTGAAGCAAAGCAAAACGCAGTCAGAAAAAAAGGTGATGATGCACCAGTTAAGACGGTGCGCGACCCAAACCAGAAAGCAACAACAGCAACAACAAAATTAAAGATAGAATTTCAGGCTGGGCACGGTGGCTCACGCCTGTAATCCCAGCACTTTGGAAGGCCGAGGCGGGCGGATCACACGGTCAGGAGATCCAGACTATCCTGGCTAACAGGGTGAAAACCCATCTCTACTAAAAATACAACAAATTAGCCGGGCGTGGTGGCAGGCACCTGTAGTCCCAGCTACTTGGGAGGCTGAGGCAGGAGAATGGCGTGAACCTGGGAGGCGGAGCTTGCAGTGAGCTGAGATCGCACCACTGCACTCCAGCCTGGGTGACAGAGCGAGACTCCGTCTAAAAAAAAAAAAAAAAAAAAACTGTATGATCCAGCAATTCCACTGCAGGGTCTACACCCAAAATAATTGAAACCAGGGACATGAAGAAATATTTACACACTCATGTTCATAGCAGCAGCCACAATAGCCAAGAGATGGAAGCAACCAGGAGTCCATCAATAAATAAGTGGATAAACCAGTGTGGTCCATTCATACAATGAAATATTACTCAGCCTTAAAAAGGAAGGAAACTGACCGGGTGCAGTGGCTCATGCTTGTAATCCCAGCACTTTGGGAGGCCGAGGTGGGCGGATCACAAGGTCAGGAGTTCGAGACCAGCCTGACCAACATGGTGAAACCCCATCTCTACTAAAAATACAAAAATTAGCCGGACATGGTGGTGTGCACCTGTAATCCCAGCCACTCAGGAGGCCAAGGCAGGAGAATCACTTGAACCCGGGAGGCGGAGGTTACAGTGAGCTAAGATCGTGCCACTGCACTCCAACCTAGGCGACAAAGCGAGACTCCTCCAAAAAAAAATAAACAAATAAAAAGGAAGAAGCAAATTCTGACACAGGCTACAATGTGGATGATGAACCTTAAGGACATTGTACTAAGTGACATGAACCAGTTGCAAAAGAACAAACACTATATGCTTCCATTTATATAAGGTCCCTAGAGAAGTCAATTTCATACAGACAGAAAGTAGAAAGGTGGGTGCCAGGGGCTGGGGGGAATGGAGAGTCAGTGTTAATGGGGACAGAATTTCGCTTGAACCGGGAGGCGGAGGTTGCAGTGAGCCGAGATGGCGCCACTGCACTCCAGCCTGGGCGACAGAGTGAGACTCCATCTAAAACAACAACAACAAAAAGTAGGTAAATAAATGAACTATACACTTAAAAAATGGTTAAAATGGTCAATTTTACGTTATGCATATTTTACTAGAGTTTTAAAATAAAAAGATGTGGATGGTGAAGAGTGTTGGTGAGGGGCCCTGGCATGTCCGGGGAGCGCTGGTGAGACAGCGGCCTGTGACTGAAAGGACTCCAGCCTGGAGGGTGGCCAGGCGAGGGGCGTTTCAGCACCTTGGAGAGAGACACCGCCACACCTGGATTGCCTGGGCGGTGCCTCTGGACCTGGGTGCAGGAGCAGGAGGTCCTAGGAGCCTCTGTGGGCTCTCTGTCCACTCTTTGCCTCTGGCTGAAGCAGAGAAGGTGCTTGGGGAGACTTCCCAGGCCCCTGCCCCTCTGACCTGATGCTCGTAGCACTCCCCTGGCCAGGCGGACGTTCCTCCCGGAGGCTGTGCACTTGAGGGGTGCCCCTGCCCAGAAGAGACGGAGGGATTCAGTGAAAGATCCCAGCAGGCAACAGTGCCCCAGAAGGCGCTTCGGAGGCCCGGGTCCCACCCTGCTCTGCACTGCCCACCCCCATGGCCTTGAGAAAGTTCCTGCCCTCTCTGGACCTCTTAACCCCACCCCACAAGGGCTTTCTGGGGCCCAGGGTTTCCCAGCCCAGCCGGAACGGGAAGGGCCCAGGTGAAACCAGCACAGGGAAGACAGAAACTCCGGTTTCTTTTCTTTTCTTCTCTTGAGTGCCTCTGGCCTGCGACCTTCTGGTACCAAATTCTCAGCTGGGGTGATGTCATTGCCTTCCCCCTAGGAGAGTCTGTTGTTGCTCTTGCAACAGGGAGGCAAGGAGCTGTGCTGTTGGCATTTAGTGCCCAGGAACCAGGATGCCAAACCTCCCTCGTGTGAGACAGCCCTGCCCCCCAGCATCCTCCACCCACCAGGCCCCTGTGACAAATTACTGCAAGTTCCACGAATGCCATTTCAGCCCAGAGCACGCAGCCTTCCGGAAAGGAGGCCCACTCAGACTCTGTGACATGATTCCCGGGGATGGTAAAGGCATCCGGTTACAGTAAAACCCTGGTCCTGAGTCAACAGTGTTCACCCAAGGGTTGCCGACGCTTTACATTCACACGGTGCTATCAACTAATTGCATGCTGGAGGTTTACCCCAACCCCGGAACCTGCATGACATTACCCTGGTTGCTGGGAGTGGCCCTGTGGGTCCCTACGGGTCAGAGTCACATTTCTTACCATTGCTCTGAAAAGTGAGTTGTGGCGCAGGCCGTGCAAATGAAAACATAATTCACGGAGCCGTCTGTGAGTGGCTCACACTCCATAAACACATATCATTTTCAGAGGAAACCTGCGTCACTGGCCCCTCTGATAGGAGTTCATTCATTCATTCACTTACTCAGAGCAATCCAGCGCAAGTGCAGGCAGAGCTGTTACCTGCACCCAGGCAAGAGCAATAGGGAAGTGGTAAGACCTGGACTCGGTCTGTCAAGGGCAACAAGGGGCAGAGGTAAACAACGGGAACTGGGGTGCTCAATGCGCTGATCCCAGAGGACCTGCAAGTGGGGGACCACGACACGGGGGTCCTAACTCAAGCCTGGTGGGGGCTTCCTGCCAGGTGATGGGGCAAGGGGAGAGGGCCAGGCCGAAGGGACTGGGCTGTAGATGCCTGGGGAGAAGCTTCGTGGGTGCAAAAGGTGTGGAAGCCCAGGACAGCCAGGAGCCAGTCTTCTTGGGGGCCAGTTGGGGAGATGCTCCCATCCTGAGGGGCCGATATGGTGGGAGCCTTTGGGGTTTCAAGAGGGAAGTTCCCTCTGGTAACAGCCGGGGCACAGGGAGGCCAGCCATGGTGATGATGCCAAGTCCCAGAGGAGGGACGGTGTGAGGAGGGCCCGTCCCACTTACCACCATCCATCTCTGGAAAGGGGGTGTCAGGAGGAGCTCCTCCTCACGTGAGCAATTACAGAAAGGACTTGTGAAATTGGATTTGCCACTTAAACATGTGTGCAGTGAGCTGCCATGGCTTCCTGGGCACGTGGGAGAGCCTGGAATTGCATTAAGTAATAGAAACCACCCTGGGAAGCTGCTCCCAGGGAAGCTGAAGTGGCTGTTCCTCAGGCCAGCCCTCGGTGCCATCATTTCTGCTTCATCAAAAGAGGAGATCTAAACTCCAGGCCAGTGGGGTCTGGTCCTTGGTCTCTCCGGATCCAAGGCAGCAGAGAGGGAGAAGAAACACCAGCCCTGGCACTGGGTGAGCATGGGGTCCGACCCTGGTTTGCAATTCCACTGTACAGATGAGGCCACCAAGGCCCAGAGAAGTTAAGTGATTTGCCCAAGAACACACAGCAGGCAAACAGCAGTGTCAGGATTTGAACTTGGCATCTGTCTGACTTCATGGCTACGCTTCCCAACCGGTTACCTATGGCAAAACTGCTGTGGCCCAATGAACAGAGTGGCTGCAAAGACAGGAACTGGAGGCCGACCAGCTTATAAACCGTTAAGTACCGAGGGGAGGGCCACCCATTAACTGCTGTTTCCATGGACTGACTGTAGTTGGGAACTGGTGCAGGGCGACCTGGCATCCCCTGTCTCCCAGGGGATGGCAGGGACTAGCCCCGTTGTGTCATTGAGTTCCTGGGTCCCGGCTGGCCAGAGTGGTCACTGCCATTTCATTATTTAGGGGTTGGAAAATTACTATTCATGACAGCAAACTTAAAAATGAAATAATAAGTCTGTCCTTTTAAAAAGCAAATTGCGATGCTGGAATATTCATGAGCTGTGACTTCATGGGAAATGGCAGCAGCAGGGAGATTATCATTCGGTTAAGTCAGCAGCCAAGGAATTTAGGGAAATGTGCTTGTCAGTCTGAGGAAACGGGTGATTAATACTTTCCTGTTTGCGAGGCCCCTTAACGGGCGCATTTTTAATGTAATAATTAATTAACCTTGGGATCACTCACATTTCATAAGCTCCCAATGCCTTAACTTCTACAGGGTGGGGGTGTAGCCACCTTCTGGCTCCCCGGCCCCCTGATCCCATTCCCATTCTGCAGGCCGGGACACTCGGAACTGACGCCCCTCTGAGGTCACAAGGCCTGAGACCTTGGCTGAGAGACCGAGGCCAAAGCTCATGGGAGACTTGTCTGGTGAAGATGGGTTGGGCCTCCCCTGGGCAAGGACAGGGCGGGGCTGTTGAGGCTGAGTAGGGTGACGAGGACATGCCCTGCCCTAGCGAATACCCATAACCTCTCTGTTGGTGCAGTGAGTTGAGTAAGGGGCCCCAAAACTCATGTCCACCTGCAGCCTCCGAATGTGGCTTTATTTGGAAACAGAGTCTTTGCAAATATCAATAGTTAAGAATCTCAAGATGAGATCATCCTGGATTTAGAGTGGACCCTGAATTCAACGACTGGTATCTGTATGAGAAGAGAAGAAGACATAGAGAAGAGGCCACACAGGACAGAGGCAGGGATTGGACTGATGCGACCACAGACCAGGGAGCTGGGACGACCCCCCGCCGGCCACCCGCTTCGGAGCCTTGAAAGGAGCCAAGCCAGCCAGTGCCTTGACTTAGGACTTCCGGTCTCCAGACAGGGGAGGATGCATTTCTATTGTTTTAAGAGCCCTGGTTTGCAGGGCCTTGTTCTGGCAGCCCCAGGACGCTCCTACAGCGGCTGTCCCTTTCGGGGGCTGCTGGAGAGCAATGGAGGGAGGCCTTGTGTGCATGGTGGGGGACCACGTCCTGAGACCCTGGAGCTCCCAGGGACTGGCTGTGTGGGGCCTGATGCCGGCTTTTTCAGTGAGCAGGCCAAGTGACTAGATGCTCATCCACTCCTCTGTCTGCACCTGAGTGTCTCCCGCTGCAGGGGGTTGAACCAGAGCTATGCTTTTCAAGCTGGGTTCCCCAGCACACCCATAGGGCCCTGGGAGCTGGAACGCCTCAGCGCCACCCTCCAACCTCCTCCCTCCTGCTGCCTAGAGAACTCTTAGTCATCCTTTATGGCCCATTTCCAGTGCCCCTCTCTGGGGGTGCTGACCTGAGCTATCTGGGTCCTCAGAGCTCCACGCATCCCCCACTCCTGTAGGCCAGCTCCTGCTCCCAGCTCAGGCTCTGGCATGGCCCTCTGTAGGGTTTGTGGATCAGAAGCCCCAAGGCCCTGAGTCACTCACACACATGGGCACACATGCACCCATACATACATGCACAGCAACATGCACACCCCCCTACATAAACATGCACACATATGCATACATGGCACACACACATGCATGCACACACAGACACATGCATGCACATACATGGCACATATGCACCGTACACACATGCACACAACACGCCCACACACAGGTGCACACCCCCTACATGAACATGCACACATATGCATACATTGCACGCACGCGCACACACATGCATGCACATATGGACACATGCGTGCATACACATAGCACATATACACAGTGCACACATATGCACACATGTACACAACACATCCACACACAGGCACGCGCGCGCACACACACACACCTGCACACTCACCCCCATCACCTCGCCCCTCCAGGCAGGCTGACAGCTCACCTGCACCCTCTAGTGGCTGGCTTAAGGCACCACGGTCAGGCTGCTGCTTGTTGAGTTTTGGGTTAGGTCCAGGCCACCTGAGGGTGCAGTGGATGAGAGCGGCACACCCCACCTCAGTCACACTTGGAGCCCCCTTTGCCAGGAGACCCTGCTTGGGCTGCCCAGCCAGGTGCTGACACCATATGGGGGTTGGGGGCTTTGGCCACATCTGCCCAGGGAGCTAAGTCCAGGCAGGGGTCAGGGAGACCGTGGGCAGGACGGCCATGTCCTTAGCTGCCACCACCCAGGGCAGCTGGGGCTCCTCCAGGGAACTCTCAGGGCCACGGCAGGAGCCAGGACAGGCTGGGGCGGCCTCACTCCAGGCCTCAGGCCAGGACTGGCTCTGCCCCTGCAGATGCAGGGAATCTGTCACCTGGGCCCTCGCTGATTCCCTGCAGGGCCTTGGGCAGCTACGCCCAGACCAAACTAGGCAGGGGGAGCTGGCCGGCAGCTCCAGAGAATGCACCTGGCCTTCCCCTTCCTGAGAACTGCAGGGAGATCTGAGGGCTGACACCGCCGCCACGGAGCCTGCTCCTATAGCTGTGGGTGGGGGGGGGGGGGGGGTGCCCGGCGTGGCCGTGGCGGTGGGCTCTCCTGGAGACCCCTCTGCAGCATGGTCTTGGGGCCCAGCCTGGTCCTCCTGGCCACAGGAGGTTCTGAGAGCGCCCCAGAAACCCCTCTGTGAATTCCTTTTCTGCCTGAACTGGTCAAAGCTGGGGTCTGTTGCTGCAACTAAGAGGCCCCTCCCCCACCCTGGGAGCACAGGGCTCACTCTCCACCAGATGGGAAGCCTCGTCTGTCTTCTTCCTGCTGCACCCCTGGGCCTAAAGCAGCACCCAGCACACAGTAGGCACTAAACACACAATGGACCAATGCACCAAGGGGGGCCTGCCTGGCGGGTTCCCTGGAAGCAGAGGCTGAGATGGAGTTTGGGGTGCACTGGGGACCACACCTGCTGGATCAGGCCAGGGAGGCAGCGTCGGGCAGAGGGAGAAGCCGAACCTTCATGCAGGCCTTGGCCAGTCGGGGGGCAGGGGACTTGGGGAAGGGCTCCCTGCCGGGAGACCCTCTGAAATGGCTGGGTCTTGATACCCCACTCAGCTCTGCCACGCAGGGAGGGGTGTGACCTCAAAGGTGGCCTCCAAGGCTGAGGCTGAGGCTGAGGGATGGGGGCAGCAGGTCCTATTTCAGAGGGGGCTCTGGGTCATGTCTCCATGTCCACACCAAAGCCTAATGCTCCTAGAAAGGGAAACGGAGGCTCAGAAAGAAAAGAACGGGGCCAGGTGTGGTGGCTCATGCCTGTAATCCCAGCACTTTGGGAGGCCAAGGCAGGCGGATCACCTGAGGTCAGGAGTTCGAGACCGACCTGGCCAACATGGCAAAACCCTGTCTCTACTGAAAACACAAAAACTAGCAGGGTATGGGCGCGGCGCCTGTAATCACAGCTACTCAGGAGGCCTAGGCGCGAGAATCACTTGAACCCAGGAGGCAGAGGTTGTAATGAGCTGAGATCACTCCACTGCACTCCAGCCTTGGTGACAGAGCAAAACTCTGTCTCAAAAAAAAAAAAAGGAAAAAAGAAAATAACCTGTCCAGGCCTCTTGACTGGGAAGAGACTGTGTGGATGCCAGACTGGGCCATTTGACTCTGGGATCTTCCTTTCATGCCAGCCCTTCACCCCAGGGAGTCCCAGA
Source organism: Mandrillus leucophaeus (assembly GCF_000951045.1). Lineage (NCBI taxonomy): Eukaryota > Metazoa > Chordata > Mammalia > Primates > Cercopithecidae > Mandrillus > Mandrillus leucophaeus. The sequence goes on along the minus strand of NW_012102920.1, from coordinate 1,147,261 downwards.
GAATGGGGCCTGGGAGGCCTCAGGACAGCCTGGCCACTGGAGAGGGACTCCCCCCAGACCTCTCTGGTACTTGCTGTTCCTCTCCTGCATTCAGGGGCTGGGGGGAGGTACTGCCAGCTGACCTTGGCCTGGGGCAGAGCTGCCACCAACAGGGAGGCGGCTTCCAGCAACTTCCAGGCTCCTTGCTGACACACTTGATGTGCTGAGTGGTGTCCCAGAGGAGATGCAGCCAGGGTGGGCTTCCTGGAGGAGGAGGCCCTGAGCCTGAGGAATGGGCTCTGAGGAATGGGCTGGATTGGCACAGGCTTCGAGGTAGGGAGAGAAGCAGGAGCGCTGGTGCAGCCGTGAGCAACCCAGGCATGAAGGAGGGAGGGGCTTCACTGAGACTCAGGAGGCAGGGTGAGGGGCTAGGCCAGGCCAGCCTGAGTGCTTTGGCTGTGCCAGACACAAGAAGCCACTTCTGACACAGACAATGAGGGAGGAGGAGCATAAGCCCTTGTTCAAAAAGGACAGCATCAGAACCGCAGAGGCCGACGACTCCGGCAGGGTGGGAACTGCCTGCCACTGAGGAGCCCCTGCTGGGCTCCAGCTGTACCCGGGGTTCGGCCGGAAGCCTCTCTGGTGGGCTGGATGGTGGCCCTGATAAACACACCTCGGTGTCCCAACCCTGGAACTACGAGTGGGAGCTTATTTGGGGAGAAGGGTTTTTGCAGATGTAATTAAGTTCAGGATCTCCAGGTAAGATCATCCTAGATGAGGGCAGCTCTAAATCCAATGACAAGTCCTCATGGGAGGCACACGGAGGAGAGGCATGGGAAGAGGAGAGGCTGCATGAAGACGGAGGCAGAGGCTGCAGCCATGCGGCCACAGGCCAAGGAACCCCGGAGGTCCCTAGAGCTGGAGGAGGCAGGAAGGACCCTCCCCTGTGGCTCCAGAGGGAGCGTGGCCCGTGGACACCTGGATTTCAGACTTCTGGCCTTCAGAACTGGGTGAGAATACATTTCCGTTGTTTTAAGCACCACCCCTCGGCCCCAGTTGGTGGCAATTTGTTATAGGAAACAGCCTCAGACCCGTGAGAGGAGCGGAGACAATGAGAACCCGTCCGTTGACAGCCTCGTGGGTGAAGCGGGGTGGGGGCTGGAGTAGCCGCAGAGTACCACGAACCTCCTATCCTTCCACGGGAGGGCACGGGGTCCCTCCAGGACTCGGGCCAGCTTTGGCTTGAGTCTTTGCTAGCGTGGCCTCTGTGGACCCTTGCAGGGTCCTGGTGATGGCACTGCCCCCCGCTGTAAAGCCCGTGGCCAGGAGGAAGCAGGGAGACTGGGAAAGGGTTTGATACCAAGATGGGGGGTTCAGATGTTTCCTGTCAGAAGCGAGCGGGATGCCCCTGAGGCCCTAGCCTCAGCCCCTTCCCCAGCCACCCACCCCTCCTCCTTCCTCCAGCCCCAGCCTCTCCTCTGCCCGCTCCCACGCTTAGCCCAGAAACGCGCCCAGCCTCTCCAATCTAAACATGCCGCTGGGCTCCCCACAGCCGGTGCCCTCCTATCTCTGTTCCCCCAGCCTTCTCGGAAGGTGGAACAGGTGCATCTGTGGCCTCTTGGTGGCTTCCCATGGCTCCAGCCTTTCCCTGTCACTTTGTCCCCTCCCTCTTTAACTTTGGTCCAGAGGACATCAACAAACACGGCTCGAGCAAAGGCTGAAAAACATGCTGTGGTGGACCCCACACGCTCCCGTGGGAACTCACTGGGGAATGTGAGACCGAGGCTGAGGGCCTAGGGATCCCGCCCAGCCCACCTGCCAGCTGACGGCGGGCGCCCCACGAGCTCGGCCCAGCCTGGCCTGGCCAGGCCAGCAGCACCGTGGATTTGTGAGAAGTGCCGAGGAGTTGTTGGGTGTTTTAACTGCTGAGTTTTAGGGCGGTTTTGTTACGAAGCATCACCATAGCTGCAGATACCAGATCCGCAGCCAGGCAGGCTTGGGCCCCAGTCCCTTTCCGGTCCCTGGAGACACTCCCTGAGACGACACGGTATTTCTGGTTCTTCTCTTACGGGTCCCATTTTCTCCTCAATATCTTCTCCACCCTGTGTTTCATGGAGCCACATCTTGGAACTTTCCTCGTACCACGCTTCTCTGTTTTCTTCACGGGCTCCTCTATATGTGAAGGGGGCGGGCATCCCCTTAGCTCCAGCTGCCAACGATGTGCTCATGACTGGCCTTTTTTTTTGTTTTTTTTTTTTCTTCTTTTGAGACAGGGTCTTGCTGTGTTGCCCAGGCTGGAGTGCGGTGGTGCCATCACGGCTCACTGCAGCCTGGACCTCCTGGGCTCAGGTGATCCTCCCACCTCAGCCTTCTGAGTAGCTGGGACCACAGGTGTGCACCACCATGCTCAGCTAATTAATTTTCTTATTTTTTGTAGAGGGTCTTGCTACGTGGTCCAGGCTGACTGCCCAGTGTTTGTCTCCAGCCTGGGCCTCTCTCCTCAACTTCAGCCCTGTAGGTCCAGCTGCCTCCAGGCCACCTCCGTGTGAATGCCCCCAGCACATCCAGGTCCCCGTGTCCAAAGCTACTCAATGCCTTCCTGGCCAATGGCTCCTCCTCCTCCTCCTGCCTCCTACTTCAAAGGGTGGCACTGCCCTGCACTTTGCCAACCACATTGGAAGTCTTCAAGTCATCCTTGATTTCACTCTTGTGTCTACACCCTCCAGTCCTGCTGGCCTCCCCTCCCACAGGCCACTGGAAGCCCCCTTCTCCTTTTCCCCTCCCTCCACATTGCTCCCCTGGAAGGATGCCCTGCTCTCTTCCCTGTCCCCTTCACAGCCACCACCATTCATTCTGCCACCTGGTCACACCTTTAGTGGCTCTCACAGCAACGTCTGAATGCTCTGACCTGGCTCCCCCAAGCCCTCTGGCTTCTCCCACTCTCCGCTCACCACCTTGGTGTTCCTCCCCTTCCTCCTCCACCAGCTTCCACGATACTACCACCGCCTGCACTAGGGTCTCCAACAGTCGGTACTTCTGCTTCCTGTGTTTAAAATGCCCCATTCCAGGACTGTATCCTGGTGTCTGATCTTAATCACTACCGTATTTTCACTGAGTAGCAGAGGCTCCCACTCGTAAGAGGCAATTAGTAAGTGCTGAGCTGGACACATGGAATCTGGACAAGGTTGGAATTATCAGGAGAAAAATGAGGACGTGTGTGCAAAATGGTGTGGAGAGAGCAAAAACCTGCAGGTGAGACACGGAGACAGCCTCCCAGGTTAGACTGCTAAGCTCTGAGAACGTGAACCGTGCCTTACTCATCTCTGCGCAGTAAAGGTTTTTTTTTTTTTTTTTTTTTTTTTGAGACGGAGTCTCGCTCTGTCCCCCAGGCTGGATT
>NW_012102920.1:1142995-1143710 GCF_000951045.1 Mandrillus leucophaeus | reverse complement strand
GACCTCGTGATCCGCCCGTCTCGGCCTCCCAAAGTGCTGGGATTACAGGCTTGAGCCACCGCGCCCGGCGCAGTAAAGGTTTTTTAAATGAATGGGATGAATGAGTACAGATCAGTCAATGCTTCAGGTCTAACCGAACTACGAAATTCATATTTAGGAGTGTGGTAAGAAAGACGTTATTCAGGACCGTTGAGCTAGGTACAGGGACCACTACCGCGGGGGCTTGCGAGGTGGCAGGCGCCTGTAGTCCCAGCTAGTTGGGAGGCTGAGGCAGGAGAATGGCGTGAACCCGGGAGGCGGAGCTTGCAGTGAGCTAAGATCGCGCCACTGCACTCCAAGAAGTATCACAGCAGCCATGTAGGCAATTTAAAATTCTATCTTAAAAAGGTTAAAAGAAACAGGTGAAATTAATTTTAATGACATATTTTACTTAACCCAATAGATACAAAATATTATTTCAACATGTAATCGATATGAAAACATTATCGAGATGCCTTACATTCTTTTTTCCAGTCACTTCTTTGGGATCCAGCGTGTATTTTATCTTTAGAGCCTATACGGTCCCACGTGGTGAGTGCCCCGGGTGGGAAGAGCCTGCAGGTGGGGGAGCAACGAAGCGGCCAGAGAACTACAGCTCCCGGCATGCTCCGGGCGCGCCCCGTGGCGCATTCCTTTGCGGTGACCACAGCGCGCCCCTGGCGGCGGGAGCGAGACG
>NW_012102920.1:1120629-1142440 GCF_000951045.1 Mandrillus leucophaeus | reverse complement strand
TCCGCAGCTCCGGGGGTGGAGGCAGCGCCTCCTGCCGGGTCCTCCGACTCTCCCCCTTTCGCATCCCACACCTCTGGACGCTCGTCTCGGGCCTGGCCAGCGGACACCGGTCGCCAGCCGCCTGGCCGAGCCCTCTACATGCACTCCAGCCTCTCAGTTAACTCTGCAGCTACGCAGGGAGTTAGGGGCAGATCGGGAAACTGAGGCCTGGAGAGTGGAGTCGCCGACGGAGCAGGGCCTGACGACTTTCCAGCAGTTGTACCTTTTTGCTGTTGGGGTGAGGTTTTTTCCAGCAGCCTCTCTGAGAGCTGAGAATTAACGTAGGCTCCTTCATTAAGAGGCCCCTTCTCCTTCCTCTTCCCCTTTCCCGCAGAGCCGGCTGCTTGGAGCTCTTTTCCTGGCTGGCGCAGCCGGGCTGGCCACTGTGCCTCTTAGCTGGAGTGTCTGAAATAGTGTCGCTGCGGGACAAGGCCCTGCGCCCCTGCTTTTCTGCAGAGGTAAAATTGGTCAAGAGGGAAGGCCCAGGAGTAGGGTCTCCTGGCTGAGACACTTGTTAAAGTTTATTCACCCGAAATACTCCTGTGTATTTAGTTCCTTAGGTTGCTGATTTTTGGCACTAGTTCTCGAGTCTCTAAAGGACTCAGTAAGGTCAGCTAAGCAGCCTGTCTGTGTGTCAGACCGACCTCCTGTCTATACTTGACGTGATCTGAGGGCTTGGCAGAATTTAGGTTGAAGGAGGCCGCAGCTTTCTAGCGGCGACTCCATGTGATAAGTTAGGTTATCTGTGTTGACAGGTTGAGTGCGTTAGACTTGAGCTAAGTGTGGTCTGTAAGGATAAACTTCAGTTCTTACCATAGCAGCTGCTTGCATAGAGTACTTTCGAGTTGCTTTTGTGAGCATGGTTCTGTGAAGTTCTGGAAGTGTCAGAGGCAGGCTTGGCAAGTCCCGTCTGCAACGCACTGGCTGTGAACAACTGGGAGGTGCTGTCCTCAGGATTCACACCAAGGAGGGGGCTGAGCCTCCTGCGTTCAAGGGCCCGTATGTTTTGGTTGCTTTCTTGCTTTTCTTCTGGCCTAGTCTGCATGATTTTGCCATCTGGACAACCATCGGGGCAGCACTAAGCTCCAGCGCCGGTAACTCTGTGGGCATCCAGGCTGTTCGAGCCAGGCGTTGTTGCTTGCCTAGTTGCTTGTGTTTTAAAAAACTTCTCCGGGCTAGCAGGGTGACTCACACCTGTAATCCCAGCACTTTGGGAGGTCGAGGCGGGCGGATCATGAGGTCAGGAAATCGAGACCATCTTGGCCAACATGGTGAAACCCCGTCTCTACTAAAATACAAAAAAATTAGCCGGGCGTGGTGGCGCGTGCCTGTAATCCCAGCTGCTCGGGAGGCTGAGGCAGGGGAATCACTTGAACCCACGAGGTGGAGGTTGCAGTGAGATGAGATCGCGCCCCTGCACTCCAGCCTGGCAACAGAGCAAGACTCTGTCTCCAAAAAAAAAAAAAAAACTACAACAGACCAAAAAAATCCCACAAACTTCTCTGAGGTGCCGTATCCTCCCTGTGCCAGTGCAGAAGCTCCTCGGCGGCTGGGTTTATATCCGCAAGTTCAGGGCCAGGCTCAGAGTGGCACCAAAACAAACTTATGGGTTAATGGAATAGTCAAAAATATCCCGTGGACCCCACACTGCATCGACACGGGATGTCACCTGCATTGGGGCGGCATTTAGTTTAACTCCCTCAGGGCGCGATGCACACACCATCGTGACATTCTTTTATGAAAGGAAATAGGAAATGAGAGCTGTCTGATCCGCAGATACTCACTCATGAATTTCAGGAGCACTGGGGGTCAGTTAGGCAGCCAGTTCCGATGTGATGCTGATTATTATATTCCTGATATTTTTTACTCCATCTGATGTTGAGCTGTATCATGTGGGATTTTTTGTCGTTATCCTACTTTAAACTGAGATTGTATTTCACTCTGCGGTCTCCGCAGGTGTGGAGGATCTGACTGGCAGGGGATATCCACACCACAAGAGCCGACATAAATTTCAGGACTCCAGAGCTGAGCGTCAGAAAGGCTCCCCACCACCGCATCCCATCGTGGTTCTGCAGGCAGGGCTAGAATGCATTAGTCAGAAAAGAGAACCCTCAAGTTGTGTATTTGAACGTCTCTCTGGAAGCCGGTCCCTGGATGTCATCCTGCTGTCGGCAGTGAGGTCTGGTGTGTTTTAGCTTTGTTGCTCCTCGCCAGGTCCCTAGTACGTGCTGACACCGGCATGATTTTATCCTTCCTCTTTCCCCTCTACCTGGAGGGGCATGATGTGGGCTTCTCCCCGCTGTGCTCCTGGGTGTGCATTGCTGAATTGAGGGGCTTTATGATTACAACTCTTGTTGTTGTCTTTCCCTTTTCTGTTTTCTGCAAATTGGGATCACCGTGGTGGTCTCTAGCTTCCACGGCCCTGGAATGGAGAAGCAGGCAGGGGAACCCGTCTTGTACAACAGGTGGTTAATGAGTTTAGGAAAATCGTACCTGTGGTGTGGTAGAGTTTGGTGCGTGTCGTAAACATTCACGAAATTCCAGCCTGGCCGGCATGGCGATACCCCTTCTCTACTGAAAATGTAAAAAACAGCCTGGCATAGTAGCGGACTCCTGTAATCCCACCTACTCAGGAGGCTGAGGCACAAGAATCTCTTGAACCTGGGAACTGGAGGTTGCAATGAGTGCAGATTGTGCCGCTGCACTCCAGCCTGGGTGACAGAATGAGACCCTGTCTTTAAAAAAAAAAAAAGGAGTTCATGAAATTGCCAAAATAGAACACAGTACCTACTAGTATAGCTGTTAAATTTTCCATTTCCTAGATCGCATGAAGGTGGGTCCTCCGATGACGGATTGCGTCAGGAACAAGCAGAAACCTAGTCATCACTGCTCTTCTGGGGAGGAGCAGCATGTAGACGGGTTGGGGCGTGAGGGCCTCCCTCCCCCAGCGGCCTTGACTGGGGCTTTTTTGCTGCCATACCCCAGCTTCTCCTGAGGACAAAGAAGCAGAGTGACGTGGTCGTCCTAGTGCTTCCACGTTGTTTCTGGTGTGCTGGTGACACATGGACTACAGGTTTTTTGGGAATCGGTAGGAGAATTATTTTGGAAAATTGCATTTCGTAGTCTGTATATTCTGAACTTGACAAATGAACTAGCCTGCAAACTTTAGGATCATGAAGAAGCACCCCCAGTATTTCAGGGAGCAGAGCCATTGTCAAATCCAGAGGCACTTGAGGGGCTCTCTGCCCTGTCGTAAATGGCAGGAGTGTGTCTTCCCGGTAGCCGCGTCCCCCCTCACATCCCCTCAGCCTGGCCAGTTTTGTGTGTGAAGGAGTGACAGCCCCTTTTTCAAAACTTTTTTTTTACTTTTTCAAAAAAGAGTAACAGAAAATTCCAGTGACTCTTCAAATGCCAGTGTTGAAAGGTGAAGTGTGCGCTTAGATTTTCTTTCCCAGCAAGCAGTTGTGTGTGCTGGGTGTTTCAGAGCCTCTGTGGCAGCAAAGGGAGGTAGAAAGTGAGCTGCCAGCGGGGCCTCTGCCCGGCCACCTGAGACGTCCGAGGACGGCCTGTCCTGGGGTGGTGCCCCGGCCCCGCTCCAGGCTGGGCCATGCTCCTGACCCACGGGCTGAGCCCGCTACCAGGTTTAGAAAGTGCCCCTTGAGGGTTTCATCTTTTTCTGATCTTCAGGTAATTCTACCATCTAACCTCAGGGGATCTGTAAGAGCAAGAAAATAGTCAGCCCTCTCGCCGCCCAAGCTCTGAGTTCTGAAGGGTTTTCAGGCCAGGCTGTGGAAACGGTGGGTATTTAGGTGGGCGCTGTTTGGTGTGCTGGGGTGTGGTGTGATGTGTCGGGCCGTATGGTGCTGAGGCAGATAGATAATAGGGTGGAGTCGTGGAGCTCTGGACCGACTTGGGCACGAATACACAGGCACATGTGCCGACCTCGGTCTTCATCATGTGGCACCATTGGTGTTTGCCGTTCTTCACAAAATGGTGAGCCAACACGCAGAGCCCCCGTGTCCAAAGGAAAGCAGAGATCCCGCAAGCCAGTGCCATGTGCATGAGTCAGGGACAGCTGTGTGCTGTTTTGCAGAGAGGATGCTGGCTGAATTGAGGAGCAGGATCCACCCCTGCCAGCAGTTGGCTGTGAGGTCTTCGTAATGGCAGGGTTGGAAGGGATCATAGCCGTCTGCTCCAACGTCCTCCTGGAGTTTGCAGTCGGTAGCTGTCAAGATGGCTTCCCAGGTCCCCCGTGAGCACTGGTCAGAGGTGGCTGTGGTGTGTGTGAGGGGGATCTCCTCACTGCTGCCCACGTGTTGCCTCCCGTTCCCTGTGCAGGTGTTGCAGGGTTTCCAGGGTCCTGGTGACTGTGTGCCCATCGGTCCCCCTTCGAGCCGCCCAGGGGTGCAGCATGGCTGCTGCCTCGTGAGCTGGGCCAAGCCAAGAGCAGTCATGCTAAGTGCCCCTCTTATCCCAATCTCGGGGTGCAGCATGGCTGCTGCTTAGTGAACTCGGCCAAGCCAAGAGCAATCATGCCAAGTGCTCCTCCTATCCCAGTCTCGGGCTCTCTGTGAGCTGGTCTTCTTTCTGGGCAGTCTCTTGGGCCCCTTTCTTGCATCTGTGGAAGAAAGAAAAACGACTGCCCAAAACATAGGTAGGTCTTTAGACCATCAGAAAACAATGGATCTGCTATTTTCATTTAAAATTATTTTCCAGATCTTTCTAGACCAAAGAAGCGATTCTGGTGGCTGTGAATTGTCAGTAGGGTGTGTGGTATGTCAGAGCTGGGAGCTTGCTTCAGGAGTACTCCGTGGGCTGGGGATCAGCTCACTGGCCCAGGGGATCTGGCGCTGTGATGCTTCATTTACCATCTACTATTAGTGGGAATTCTTGAATTTCATCCATGGTGTAATTTCTTAGCTCAGAAGGAAACCCAGTAAATTCCAGGTGTGGCTTGGGATGCCAGGTCCTATGTTATTAGAATTACGATTTACTTATTTTCTACCTTGAAATATCTGTTTTTCCGCAGTGTGCTCATGGGAGCTTAGAAGATCCCAAAAGTATAACCCATCATAAATTAATCCACGCTGCCTCAGAGAGGGTGCTGAGTGATGCCAGGACCATCCTGGAAGAGAACATCCAGGACCAAGGTAAGGCTGCTGTGGGCGGGCGGGTTGGCATCAGGCATCGTGCGCTGCTGGGGGCGCTGGAGCTAGGAGGGGGTGGTCCACCCACAGGAGTCAGTGTTCTGAGCTGGACACGAGCACGAAAATGCGATCGACTAAAAGCATTCTGTTTTTCCTTTATTTATTTATTTATTTATTTATTTATTTTTTTTTTTTTTTTATTTTTTTTGAGACGAAGTCTCGCTCTGTCGCCCAGGCTGGAGTGCAGTGGCCGGATCTCAGCTCACTGCAAGCTCCGCCTCCCGGGTTCACGCCATTCTCCTGCCTCAGCCTCCCGAGTAGCTGGGACTATAGGCGTCCGCCACATCGCCCGGCTAATTTTTTCTATTTTTAGTAGAGACGGAGTTTCACCGTATTAGCCAGGATGGTCTCGATCTCCTGACCTCGTGATCCGCCCGTCTCGGCCTCCCAAAGTGCTGGGATTACAGGCTTGAGCCACCGCGCCCGGCCTGTTTTTCCTTTATTAAAAAGAGTTCCGTGATAGAATACCTGTGAAAAACAGCAGAAATTGAAATGGAACAAGCAGCAGACGTTTGAGATGCCACACGTGCATTTTGCTTTTAGTTCTGTTTGGAGCAAAGCGAGAGACTCCAGGGGTTCTGCAGCTTTCACCTGCGTTGTGGGGATTGTTGTCAGCATCCCAGTGCAGCATTAGACACACACGGCCATTTAATTGCTTATGGTTTTGTGTCTGGAGGCACTTGAAGAGCTAACATCAGTTTTGGTTATGTCATTCAAATAATGCCTTTACTGATGGAATTCCTTGAAGTTAGCTGTTTTGAAAATCCTTGAAGTCTTGCTAACAGATACCCACTGAGGTGACCATCAAGCTCCAAGCCAGTGGGGGGTGGTCACCGTCGTGGGCTGAGGATGAGCCACATCTCAGGTTTTGACCTCCGAGGGTTGAGAGTCAACTCTCCAGCCTCACAGACTTTTTCAAAACTGAGCTGGTGAAAATGAGGGCCCCATGCAGGATTGTCACCAATTCGTTGCACAATTACTGGGGCCATGCTGTGCACGCCTCCGGGGCCACGGGTCACCTGGGGCTTTGTGCCAGGCCGGGGAGCTTGTGCCTCAGCTGGGGCCACGCAGATGTCATGAGAAAGGGAGGGAAGGCCAGCGTAGATCCTTGGTTTGGGGAGACCAAAGGAATCCCTGCTGTTTGGAGACATGGTGTCGCTCAGTCACCCAGGCTGGAGTACAGAGGCACAGTCAGACCCACCGCTGCCTTGACCTCCTGGGCTCAAGCAATCCTCTCACCTCAGTCTCCCAAGTAGCTGGGACTGTGGGCATGTGCCACCATGTGCAGCTATTTTTTGTATTTTCGTAGAGATGGGGTCTTGCCATGTTGTCCAGTCTAGTCTTGGACTCCTGGGCTCAAGTGATCCGCCTGCCTCATCCTATCAGAGTGCTGGGCTGATAGGAGTGAGCCACTGCACCCAGCTGAAGCCCTGCTCTTCTTCTTCTTCTTTTTTTTTTTAAGACGAAGTCTTGCCTGTCACCCAGGCTGGAGTGCGGTGGTGCTCGGCTCACTGCAACCTCCGCCTCCCGGGTTCAAGTGATTCTCCTGCCTCAGCCTCCTGAGTAGCTGGGATTACAGGTGTGCGCCACCACGCCCGGCTAATTTTTGTAGTTTTAGTAGAGATGGGGTTTCACTGTGTTGGCCAGGCTGGTCTCGAACGCCTGACCTTGGGTGATTTGCCCCCCTCAGCCTCCCAAAGTGCTAGGATTACAGATGGGAGCCACCGCGCCTGGCCGAACCCCTGCTGTTCTGTTCTCAGGGCATCTAGCACCCTTTATGCCGTTCTGTGGATATGAAACGATAACCAGTGTGATGGATATACATGTTGTTTTTTCTAGACGTCCTATTATTGATAAAAAAGCGTTCTCCATCACCACTTCCCAAGATGGCTGAGGTCTCAGCAGAAGAAAAGGTAAATTTCAAAGTTTGCAACTGGGGACCTTGATTGGTAGAAGTTTACATTTAAGAATTATAGGCCAGGTGCGGTGGCTCACGCCTGTAATGCCAGCACTTTAGGGGGCCAAGGTGGGCAGATCACCAGGTCAGGAGATTGAGACCATCCTGGCTAACATGGTGAAACCCCGTCTCTACTAAAAAAGATACAAAAAAATGGCCGGGCGCTGTGGCTCACGCCTGTAATCCCAGCACTTTGGGAGGCCGAGGTGGGTGGATCACAAGGTCAGGAGATCGAGACCATCCTGGCTAACACCATGAAACCCTGTCTCTACTAAAAAAAAAAATACAAAAAATTAGCTGGGCATGGTGGTGGGCGCTTGTAGTCCCAGCTACTCGGGAGGCTGAGGCAGGAGAACCGCGTGAACCTGGGAGGTGGAGCTTGCTGTAAGCTGAGATCGTGCCACTGCTCTCCAGCCTGGGCAACAGAGTGAGACTCTGTCTCAAAAAAAAAGAAAAAAATAATAATTATAGGCTGGGTACGGTGGCTCGTGCCTGTAATCCCAGGGCTTTGGGAGGTCGAGGCGGGTGGATCACAAGGTCGAGAGATCGAGACCCTCCTGGCCAATATGGTGAAACCCCGTTTCTACTAAAAATACAAAAAAATTAGCTGGGCATGGTGACGCGCACCTGTAGTCCCAGCTACTCGGGAGGTAGAGGTTGCAGTGAGCCGAGATCGTGCCACTGCACTCCAGCCTGGCAACAGAGTGAGACTCCATCTCAAAATTTAATAAATAAATAAATAATTTTTTAAAAGAATTATAAAGAAGTTCTCCATACTAGTTGTTCACCAACCCACATATTTGCCATTTACAGTAGATGTGGTTATAAGGGGTTCTCTCTCCTGGCAGAGCCTGTTTAATCCATGTCAGTCCTGGTCCCTGCTCACGGGACCAGCACAGAAAACCTGCCTCTGAGTTGTTTGAGACAGAGAGGAGAGTAGGGGCACATCCTGCATGACAGTTCACTCCCGTGCTGCTGTCCGCCTTCATCTGCGTGTGCTCCCGTTCCCTCCTCTTCTCAAGTAGCCAAGTCAGTCCTGACAGAAAAACGGAGGGAAGTTGGTAACCAACCTCCACACGGAATAAGGGCTGCGCGTGCAGAGAGTGGCCAGCGAGGGAGCACTCGCGACAAGCTGTGCCTCACACTGCACAGGCTCAGCATCCCCATCCAAAAATCCACATGCACCGCAGTCTGAAACTTCTTGAGTGCCGAAATGACACTTAATGGAAGTGCTCGTTGGTGCTTTTCGAGTTTATTATTTGGAATGCAGATATTCCCAAATCTGAAAAAACCCGAAATCCGAACCAGTTCTGGCCCCAGGCATTTCAGATGGGGGACGCTCAGCCTGCACTCTTCATGCTGAGAGGGCCTGAGTTCTGCCTTTCTTGTCCGTTTTCCTGCAAAACAGAACTGGATGTCCTTGGTGTGTACATTCACACACACGTTACCGACTCGTGGTCTGCGCCGTCCACTCACGCGTGTCCCTTAGGAGAACCATGCAGCGTGGTGTTTGCTGGCTGCCCCAGAAGCTCACGCTTTGGAAAGCTCACTGAGCAGAGGAAGATGCGTTCTGCAAGTGGCACGTCCTACCCCACAGCAGGGCCCGAGCCTGGGCTGAGCGTGGAGCCTGCTGGCGAGAAGGGCAGCCACTTTCCCCTGCTGTCTTTGCATTACTCATCTCGAGGGTAGAGTTTCTTACTCGTGCTTTGAGAGGCTAAGGAGAGTGTTCACCGCAGAGAAGCAGCGGGCCCAACTCTTTTGGGCCAGGCCCATGCCTGGGAGTGCATAAGCTATTTTTGGGTTTCTCTAGGACCACGGGTCCCCAGGAAGAGCACTCTGGGCTTGGGTCCCCTCCTTATCTTCAGCCACACCTAGCCACGCATGAGTAACACACAGGCTGCCGCCCCACCCATCTGCAGTGGACAGATCTGGGCCTGCCTCCGCCTGTCCCTGAGTCAGGCCTGTTTCTGGGAACTGCTACAGGCAGCATTCACAGTTCTCAGATTACAGTTTGACCGTTGGTGTTCAGACTTACAGGCCCATAACTGATATAAACAGTGGTGTCTGACCAGATAGCCGTTGCCCCACAGACCCTTGGATGGGTAGCTTGGAGCTAACTTGAGGAGCTTACCTTTTCTCTTCAAATATTTGCAAACTGAAACATTGTAAGATGTCAATTCATATTTTTATGAATTTATTATTATTATTGTTATTTTTGAGACAGAGTTTCGCTCTTGTTACCCAAGCTAGAGTGCAGTGGCGCGATCTCAGCTCACTGCAACCTCCGTCCCCCAGGTTCAAATGATTCTCCTGCCTCAGCCTTCCGAGTAGCTGGAATTACAGGTGCGTGCCACCATGCCTGGCTAATTTTTTGTATTTTTACAAGAGACGGGGTTTCACCATGTTGGCCAGGCTGGTCTCGAACTCCTGATCTCAGGTGATCCACCTGCCTCGGCCTCCCAAAGTGCTAGGATTACAGGCATGAGTCATCGTGCCTGGCCTAAATTAATTTTTAATTTAGTTTTTGTTTTTGTTTCAGAGACAGGATCTCACTCTGTTGCCCAGGCCACAGTGCAGTGGTACAATCATAACTCATTGCAACCTTGACCTCCTGGGCTTAAGCAATCCTTCTGCCTCAGCCTCCTGAGTAGCTGGGACCACAGGTGTGTGCCACCATACCCAGCTAATTTTTGTATTTACGAATTAATTTTTAAGTCAACGTGACGTATGTTTTTAAAAGGTCAAATAATACTACAAATCTTTTAATAAGAATCAGTGGTCTTGGCTGGGTGCAGTGGCCCACGCCTGTAGTCGCAGCACTTTGGGAGGCTGAGGTGGGAGGATCACTTGAGCCCAGGAATTTGAGACCAGCCTGGGCAGCATGATGAAACCCTGTCTCTACAAAAAACATAAAAAATTAGCTGGGCGTGTTGGCACAAGCCAGGCAGTGCACATCAGGCTGGAGTGTGTGGTACAATCTCACCTCAGTGCAACCTCTTCCTCCTGAGCTTAAGTGATCCTTCTCCCTCAGCCCCAGGAGTAAAGCAACTAGGACTATAGGTGTGTGCCACCACACTTTACTAATTTTTGTATTTTTTTTTTAGACATGGGATCTCGCCATGTTGCCCAGGCTGGTCTTGAACTTCTGGGCTCAGGTGGTCTGTTCCACCTTGGCCTCCCAAAGTGTTGGGATTACAGGCGTAAGACACCACACCTGGCCCAACCACTCATAACTCTGTTATCTTTCACAATTCTCTTCCTGATTTCTAAATAATATGTGTATAGTAGTATTCCTTGAATGACCAACTTTAGTCTCTATTGACTTCTTAACGAAAAAGCTGTAGTGCCTCCCTCTCTCCTCCCTTGAGGTTAGATCATAATGCTGGTTGAAGATCTCAGGGCTTTCATTACTATTATAATTGAAGTATAGTTTTCTGCTGTGAGCAGAATAGATTAAGATTATCCATCCTTCTCACACGACTTTGTTTTTCCTGGAATTAATACTTGCCTCTTCCTTTCGTTTGCTTGTTGAGTTTCTTATAGGCTTATCGCTGATTTTTTCATGCTCTTCCACAGAGCTGATAAAGCTTCTGGAAACATGGTCACAGATGTCAGGTCGCCGGGGCGTTCCCTTTCTCCTGGGGCTGTCCCTCCAGATCCCTCTGGTCTGCGCATCTGTCTGAGTCGCTGCCTTCCAGGCCTGCTGCACAGCTTGGCTTTCCTGCCTCTCTCCTATGGTAGAGTTTGCTAAGTCTATGCAAGTTTTCCGTTGCCACCCAACAAATCGCCACGCACGTAGGCGCTTAAAACAGCCCTCGGCTTGTAGCTGGCAGTTCTGTAGGGCAGAAGTCTGGCTGGGTGAGTTCAGCTGGTTTCTGTGCTCAGGGTCTCGAGCTGAAATCAGAGTGCCGAAGGGCTGTGTTCAGGGTGCTGAAGGGCTGCCTTCCTTTCCGAGGCTGGGAAAGATTCTGCTCCTGAGGTCTTCCGGCGGTTGGCAGAGTCCAGTTCCGACCCATTTTCTTGCTGGTTGCCGGCTGGGGGCTGCTCTCAGGGCCTGGGCGTGGCCCGCATTCCTACCCACACAAGCTCCTCCTCCTTCAGAGCCAGCAGCGGGATTTCTGAAGTGTTGAATCTCTCTTTCCAGAAAGAGACCCGTCCCTTTTAAGGACCTGCCTGATTAGGTGAGGCCCACCAAGGATCATGCTCTTTCCCCAGAGTCGGCTGTGCCGCGTGACGTAACCTGACCCAGAGTGGACTGTGTCCTCCTGCTCGTGCTCTGCAGCCATGCACGGGCAACTGCCAGGCACAGGGAGCGTGCCGCCGTCCTCGAGTTCTGCCTGCCGCAGGACCAGGTGTCTTGTTCTTCTCGACCTGTCCCTTGGTCTGGTGGAGCCTGACTTCCTCTAGTGCCCGGGAGGGGAAACCGTCTTGAGGCCTTGCATTCCAGCACAGGAGCTGTGGAGGGAGCACCGCCGT
Organism: Mandrillus leucophaeus; assembly: GCF_000951045.1. Taxonomy (NCBI): domain Eukaryota; kingdom Metazoa; phylum Chordata; class Mammalia; order Primates; family Cercopithecidae; genus Mandrillus; species Mandrillus leucophaeus. The sequence continues at coordinate 1,130,761 of NW_012102920.1, read as the reverse complement.
GTGCAGCACACGAGGCAGCTCTGAGCCGCTCCTCCCTGCACCAGCCGAGGCCTCCCCTTCCTCTGTTCCTTCTAGAACCTTCTGCCGTCTGGTGTGCTGTAGCGTTCTGGGATGTTCCACGGTGTCTCTGCTGCGGGTCTTTCTCTCTTCGCTCTGCCTGGCGCATTGACTCTGGAAATTCAGATGTTTGAGTTCTGGGAGATTTAGTCCTGGAAAATGTCCTGAATTGGTTTTTTGATCTCCTTGTTTTCTTTTCTCTTTCTGTAACACTTATGAGTTGGCCGGTAGGCCTGTTTTCTGAGGGATTCCTTGCTTTGTCTTCTAGCATTCTGTAGCCTTTTTGATCTGGCTGTAACGTATTTAAATTCCTAAGCTGGTTCTCCTCCTCGGATGTCTTCTAGCGTTCTGGTGTGTTCCTCTGCGGGCCGTGTGTCCTGGCTCATAAACACTGTCCTCTTCCCTGCTGGCTCCTCACTTTGTGCTGCTTTCTGTTGTTCCTTTTCTTTTTTTTTTCAGTCAGAGTCTCACTGTCACTCACCCAGGCTTGAGTGCAGTGGTGTGATCTCAGCTCACCTCCCAGGTTCAAGTGATTCTCCTGCCTCAGCCTCCCCGGTAGCTGGGATTACAGGCGTGCACCAGCACACTTGGCTTATTTTTGTATTTTTATTAGACATGAGGTTTCACCATGTTGGCCATGCTGGTCTCGAACTCCTGACCTCAAGTAATCCACCCACCTCGGCCTCCCAAAGGGCTGGGATGATAGGCGTGCGCCGCTGCGCCCAGCCTGTTCCTGTTTTTATTTGGGTTTTTGTCTTTTGTGCTGGAAGCTTTCCTCAAACGTCTGGCCGGCTGTCTGTGGCTGAATGCCACCTTCCAGAGGCCCTGGATCTTGTTAGCAGTGCTTTGGGACTGGGTGGCTGGCTGGGGCACTGCCCTTTGGGTGCAGACCCTGCCATTTTGCCCCCTCCCACCTCATGGCTGTGTCTGCCCCACTCCCCTGCTGCTGGGTCTCCCTGTTGAGGGTGCTGGGGGTGCCGCTTTCCCTCTCATGAGCTGAAGGCTTCTGGCCCGGGGTCTCAAGCCCAGCTCTCTGGGAGTTGCCGGCAGGACTGGATGGCAGGGGAGCGCAGGGCAGGGTGGGGGAGGATGGAGTCCTAGCTCCTGAGGCTCGCTCCCTGTCTCCTGCCACCGATGCAGTTCTAGGAGGCTGGAATGGTCTTGCGTCCATGCTGTGCTCTTGGCCTGAGCCTTCGTAGCTCCGCTGATCCCTCCATCCTCATCCTCTGCCGTCTTCTGAGAATGTGCTGTCACTCTTCCGGTTCTGTTCCTCTCCCATCACTTTTGTTCTCGTGAGTTTCTGCTGCCGTAACTGCCCGTCAGGAGCTTCCAGAAGGAGCAGAGATGAGTTCGTGATTTTGGCCTCAGGGCTCAGCTGCAGCCTGGGTGGTTCTTCTGGAGTCACCTCCCTTGCCCCAGCCCTGCCACAGCCCCCGTGTGGTTGTCGTTCTGTGACCCTTGTTCCTGCTCTGCCCCTCACCTACCGCTTCACTCTCATTTACGGCAGAGCAGGCGCTGAGGACACGTCTGCTGTCCCTGGGCCTTGCCCAGAACTCTCCAGGCTCCCCCAGCTCATCAAGGAGTTTACACCTCTGGCTCCTGAAGGAGACGGCGTCTTTCCTGGGCAGAGCTCTGCTGGTTCAGTTTTCATCATCTTGCTTTTTGGTGCTGTTACGTTCATGTCTGACTTTCTGATTACTTTTCTGTGTAGAAAAAACAAGACCAGAAAGCTCCAGATAAAGAGGCCATACTCCGGGCCACCGCCAACCTGCCCTCCTACAACATGGACCGGGCCGCGGTCCAGACCAACATGAGAGATGTAAGTGTCGGCCCAGAGCGGCGGGGGGCGCGTGGGGTCCCCGTGTGGGGGATTGCCGTGGGGGGTTCCCGCAGGGCGGGGCAGCAAGAGGAGATTCTCTAGGAGTATTTGGGGAAGTCAGTGAGGGGGTCTATAGGACTGCACTATTTTGCATTTTTTCTGTAAATCAATAATTATTTCCAAGTGAGAGTTGGAAAGCCATCTGAAGGCAGGGCTGGAAAGATACATACCCCTGGGAAAACGTCAGTCCGGCCCTGAGTTTGGCAAAAATGTTTAGATAGAATTCTGCACCCAAAGCGGGTGGATCACCTGAGGTCAGAAGTTCGACACCAGCCTGGCCAACATGGTGAAACCCCGTCTCTGCTAAAAATACCAAAAATTAGCCGGGCATAGTGGTGGGCACCTGTAATCCCACCTATTCAGGAGGCTGAGACAGGAGAATCGCTTGAACCCGGGAGGCAGAGGTTGCAGTGAGCTGAGATCGCATCACTGTACTCCAACCTGGGTAGCAAGAGCGAAACTCTGTCTCAAGAAAAAAAAAAAAAAATCTGAACCCGTGAGTTATTTTGGATCAGAACGTTCTCAGTTAAAAAAGAAAAGTGTTTGCAGTGCTCACGTGGACGCCCCAGCAGCGGGGCACGTGCTGTGCCGGGGTGGGAGGACGGCTGGTTTCCAACTTCATCTGATGCCAGTCCAACCTAAGGGCACTGCTGCCATAACCCCTGTTTCATTTTAGGAATGAACCTCTTGGGGCCTCTTCCAGAGAGTTCTGTGCCGACCAGGGCATGGTGACTTTTCCCCAGCAGCCAGCCTGTGTGTCTCCCATCCTGTGTGTGTCCAGCCTAGAGGTGTTTCTCTAGTGTGGTATCCACACCAAGGCTCACACTTGTGTGAGAGAAGGGACAGCTGACACCTGACCTCTCGCTGTTCTGGAGGGCGTCTCTGTTCCGTCCCACAGCTTGTCCTGCCTGGGGAGGACAGTGATGGCCACCGCTGTGTGGCAGGCATGCCTCCACCGGGGGCCGGCAGACTCACGGGTGTGGAGCCTCAGATGATTCTATTTTCTTCAGTGAAGCCAGAGGGGGTCTTCAGCTTGCCCCCACCCACGCTGGCTGGACCGACGGTTTCCTCACTGGGCACAGGCTGAGTATCAGGCCAGCACTGAGCGACTGCCACCGGGCGTTCGTGTCCCTTTCCACTGGCTTCAGTCCCACCTTCAGGGAGGCCCTTGGCCCTGCCGATCCCCTGACTTGCCCTCAGTTGATCCTGCTGTCTTGCAGGAAAGCAGTGTCATCTCGACTCTGAGGATCGGAGTTCCAGGATGGGAGCAAGCCATAGGTCCAAGTAGGTTTGCTGGACATTTAGAGAATTGATCTCCTTTTTTTTCACTGCAGTTCCAGACAGAACTCCGGAAGATCCTGGTGTCTCTCATCGAGGTGGCGCAGAAGCTGTTAGCACTGAACCCAGATGCGGTGGAACTGTTTAAGAAGGCGAATGGTATGAGTCAACCCTGATGCTGCATTCCAGGCGTGGTTCGCTGCCTGCCTAGGGGAGCGTCTGCAGCTCACGCACCACCAGAACCTCAGTGCTTTATGGAAGCGCTGATGAGGGCCTGGGGCCTGCCTCACCGGCAACGCCTGTTGATACGCCTGAGGGTGGGCAGGCAGAGCTCAGACAGATAATTCCTGCAAATGTTTGTGCTCAGATAAGGCCCCTGGGCCTGAGGCTGGAGCCTTCATGGCCCTGTCGTCTCCCCGCAGCGATGCTGGACGAGGACGAGGATGAGCGCGTGGACGAGGCCGCCCTGCGGCAGCTCACGGAGATGGGCTTTCCGGAGAACAGAGCCACCAAGGCCCTCCAGCTGAACCAGTGCGTGGGGGCCGCCTCCTTCCCTTGCCGGAGACACGTGGGGCCTGGTCTTGTGGGGCTCCCACCGTGGGTGACGTCCTCCTACCCTAAACTCTTTGTTTGACTGAATCTTTTCTAACGTGTGGGGTTTTGAAGAGGTACCTTAAATATGGGCCTGCAAAGCGTTTTTGGGGTGAATGTGGCAGAGCAGTCGTTGTCTAAATTCCCTTTGGGCCGTTGTATGAGAACTCAAGGTGAAGCCCGTTCGTAGCAGGAACACGGCCTCTAACAGTCTTCTCAGGATTTCCGTGTGAGTTACTGGTCCTGCTTCTGTGTTCAGATCTAAAACGAATAATCCGAGATCCAGGGGCAGCCGGGGGCGCTCCATCCCTAAGCTCCCAGCAGAGACCTCCGGATCCGCTCGCCTCTCCTTAGACGGGCTTCTGTTTCTGCCCAGGGTCTCAAGGTAGTCTGAGGCAAGGACCAGAGCTTCCGTTGCACCTGTGTTCATTCAGGTTCTCATTATAAGGGCCACCAGCTGATGCTGGAGAAGTCACTACCGTAGCAGAGGCTCTTGGGAGTGGACAGGAGGCGAAGGCCCCGGTCCGTTAGCCTGGGGGTGTTGGAAAGAGTCTCTTGCCTTGCAGCATGTCGGTGCCTCAGGCCATGGAGTGGCTAATTGAACACGCAGAAGATCCGACCATAGACACGCCTCTTCCGGGCCAGGCTCCCCCAGGGGCTGAGGGGGCCACTGCAGCCGCCCCTGAGGCTGCCGCAGGAGCCAGCACCACCGACGAGGAGGCCAGAGATGAGCTCACGGAAATCTTCAAGAAGATCCGGAGGAAAAGGGAGTTTCGGGCTGATGCTCGGGTATGTGTTACTAGACCTGTCACCAGGCAGAGTCGCCGTGTCTTCCCTTGAGGTGGCGCCACGGAAAGGAGGCTGGGGCTGTGTGGCTGACCTTGGGCTGAGCCGGCTCATGTCCCAGGAGAGAGAGAAGCTGGGGAAGGGGTTTACAGGTGGGCCTGGGAAGTGGCGAGCCTGGACCGCCGCCCGAGTTTCTGAGCACCCCTGTAAGTTATCCCGGCTTGAATCCAGGCACCCCAGTTTCCTCTCTGTTGCCACATTCGTCACCTTTTGAAAAACGACATTTTGCAGTTCCTGCTGACCACTCATGTCCACAAGCTGCCCCTATTCGGCAGCATCTCTGCGGGGTGGGGGTCCTGCTCAGAGACCGGGAGGGTCATCTGCTGTGGTGGGTGTCTGTGAGCGAGGGGCCGCTCAGGCTGGCCACCCGCCTCCGTGGCGCGGGCTGCGGGGCTGCAGGGTCCCTGCGCCTGTGTGTGTGGACCTTCCTCGCCCGCACCTCATCTCCCCGTTCTTCCTTCTCTCTCCTGTTCCTTGATTCGGGTCTTACTTCCTCCTCGGAGGTCTCTGTCTTCTCCGACATGCTCAGACGGCAGATCCGCTCCGTCAGGGCTTCCATCTGCATGCTCTGTCTCACGTGTGGCATTGATGGTTTCCCTGGGGTGTGTGACATTGTGCTGTGGCCTCACCTGTGGGCTTGTGTCCTCCATGGAGTTCCCTGTGGCCAGGCTGTACACATCCTCCTGGGCTGATTCTGAGTTTGCTTCTGCCGGTGATGAGTGGGGCCCCTGCCCCTCATGTCCTGCGGTGTAATCCCTGGCTTCACAGCTCAGGTCTTCCCTGCACAGGGTCCCGTGGAGACAAACGCTTTTCTTTGTTTCTTTTAAAATTTAATTTAATTTTAAGTTCTGGGATACATATGCAGGATGTGCAGGTTTGTTCCAAAGGTAGACATGTGCCATGGTGGTTTGCTGCACGTGTCAACCTATGACCTAGGTATTAAGCCTAGCATACATTAGCTATTTATCCTGATGCCCTCCCTCCCCCGAGCCCCCGGCAGGCCCCAGTGTGTGATGTTCCCCTCCCTGTGTCCATGTGTTCTCATTGTTCAGCTCCCACTCATGAGTGAGAACAGGAGGTGCTTGGTTTTCTGTTCCTGTGTTAGTTTGCTGAGAACAATGGCTTCCAGCTTCATCCATGACCCTGCAAAGGACGTGATCTCGTTCCTTTTTATGGCTGCCTGGTATTCCATGGTGTGTATGTCCTGTATTTTCTTTATCCAGCCTACCCAGTTTCTTTTCTTATCCGTGGGCATTTGGGTTGATTCTATATCTTTGCTATTGTGAATAGTGCTGCAGTGAACATATGTGTGCACGTATCTTCATAATAGAATGATTTCTGTTATTCCTTTGGGTATATACCCCATAATGGAATTGCAGGGTCAGATGGTATTTCTGTTTCTAGGTCTTTGAGGAATCACCACACGTCTTCCACGGTGGTTGAACTAATTTATGTTCCCACCAACAGTGTAAAAGCGTTCCTGTTTCTCCACAGCCTCACTAGCAGCTGTTGTTTCTTGATTTTTTTTTTTTTCTTTTTGTGAGACGGAGTCTCGCTCAGTCGCCCAGGCTAGAGTGCAGTGGCCAGATCTCAGCTCACTGTAAGGTCCGCCTCCCAGGTTCACGCCATTCTCCTGCCTCAGCCTCCCGAGTAGCTGGGACTACAGGCGCCCGCCACGTCGCCTGGCTAGGTTTTTGTATTTTTTTAGTAGAGACGGGGTTTCACCGTGTTAGCCAGGATGGTATCAATCTCCTGACCTCGTGATCTGCCCGTCTCGGCCTCCCAAAGTGCTGGGATTACAAGCTTGAGCCAACATGCCCGGCCAATTTCATGACTTTTTAATAATCATCATTCTGATTGGCATGAGGTGGTATCTCATTGCGGTTTTGATTTGCATTTCTCTAATGATCAGTAATGCTGAGCCTTGCTCTGTTGCCCAGGCTGGATTCTTCCTGCCTCAGCCTCCTGAGTAGCTGGGACTACAGGCACGCACCCACCACACCCAGCTAATTTTTGTGTTTTTAGTGGAGACAGGGTTTCACCATGTTGGCCAGGCTGGTCTCAAACTCCTGACCTCAAGTGATCTGCCCGCCTCGGCCTCCCAAAGTGCTGGGATTACAGGAGTGATTCACCACGCCCAGCCAGCTGTCTTCTTTTGAGAAGTGTCTGATCATGTCCTTTGCCCAGTTTTTAATGGGTTTTTTTTTTCTTGTAAATTTGTTTATTCCATGTAGATTATGGATATTAGCCCTTTGTCAGGTGGTTAGATTGTAAAAATATTCCCTTCTGTAGGTTGTCTGTTCACTCTGGTGGTCGTTTCTTTTGCTGTGCAGAAGCTCTTCAGTTTAGTTAGATCCCATTGAGACAAATGCTTTTCTAGTCCATCTTCTCATCTTTTCAGGGTCCTCATTTTCAGTAAGGGTCTCATTTCCCACTGTCTACCTCCCATGGGCCCAAGGCGCACGTTCTGTCTGTGTGTGGACGTTAGACCCTGTGCACACCCTTTCACAGAGCTAGTTTTCTGTCTCTTCCTTCTTGGTTTTTGTCACTTGTGGATATCCCTTGTGAGTTTAGCTATGCATTTAAAAGTTTCTCTTCTTTTTTTTTTTTTTGAGACAGTTTCACTCTGTCACCCAGGCTAGAGTGTGGTGGCACAATCATGGCTTACTGCAGCCTTGACCTCCTGGGCTCGAATGATTTTACTTCAGCCTCCTGAGTAGCTCTTACAGGCACGCACCACCAAACGGGGCTAATTTTTTAATTTCTAAAATTTTGTACAGATAGGGATCTCCCTGTGTTGCCCAGGCTGGTCTTGACCTCCTGGCTTCAAGTGATCCTCTTGCCTTGGCCTCCCAAAGTGCTGGAATGACAGGCATGAGCCATTGTGCCCAGCCTAAAAGCATTTTTGTTTTATTTTTATCTAGCGTTTCTAGGTTTAGCAGAAAGTGTGTCTCGTTGTGCTTGTCTCCTAGGGAGCCAAGTTCACATCTGATCCTGGAAGCCTGTCGGGCGGAGCGGCCACTCTCCAGCTGGGTCCCTTGTGCGCTGAGGCTGGACTTTGCACTCTCCCGTGTTGTGGTGCTACACGGTCCCTTAGAGGTTGTTAGTCATATTCTTTCTTGCCGTCTTAAGCCTTTTCGTTAAATAGAGATACTCATTCTTAACAATCTTAACGTGCTCATTTTCCTAAGATCTTCCCCATTGTCATTCCCTCCTGTCATCTCTCTGTGTCAGAATATTCCGTAGAATGTCTTTGATGAAAATGGTTACAAGGTGGTCAAGGCTTGAGGGGCCAGCCTATCAGTCCTTCTACCCTTTGGTTTCTGTATGAGTCTTGAGATCAGGCAAGTATCCAGTAGAGATCGAGATACTAGCTTTGTTACCGAGAAAGGATTGGAGAGCTCTGACTTGAGGCCAAAACAGATTTCCTGCTGCCCGTCCCTTTCTGGTGGTGGACAGGATACCTGCTGACCAGGGGCAGAGCTGGCAGGCCCCGAGGTCCTGCAGCCTGTGAGTGGCTGCCCCTCTCCCATTGCTGCCCACAAGCAAGTCTTTGCCCCCATGGGCTGGGAGGGAGGGCGGGGGCTGCCAGGTGTTGCCTCAGGAGTACTGGGGCATCATTTCCTGGGCTGAGGTAGAAATGAGGGAGAGTGCTTCCTATTGAAGCTAGTGAGAAGGGCATCCTGTCCTTGAATTCAATAGATTCCAGGCTATTCTATATGACTTTGATACCAAAATATTGTATGGTGAGTTCTTCCAAAGTTCATTGTTGGAGCTCCTTGAGTTAGGATGTGGCTCAGGAAGGACCATAAATAGAAGATACGGAGATTTTTTCTTTTTCGAAATGGAGTATCACTGTGTTGCCCAGGCTGGAGTACCGTGGTGCGATCTCGACTCACTGCAGCCTCCACTTCCCGGGCTCAAGCGATTCTCCTGCCCCAGCCTCCCGAGTAGCTGGGATTACAGGCGTGTGCCATCACGCCTAGCTAATTTTTGTATTTTTAGTAGAGATGGGGCTTCCCCATGTTGGTCAGGCTGGTCTCAAACTCCTGACCTCAGGTGATCCTCCCGCCCCGGCCTCCCAAAGTGCTGAGATTACAAGCGTGAGCCAGTGCGCCTAGCTGGGACTTTTGACCTGATCTTGCACACAGTTTAGCTCCAGCCAGCATCCTTCCTGAGCTCCACCCCAGCTCAAGTCTTTTTCTGCCAGGTTCTCTTGGAAGTATCTGACAATGCAGTCCAGACTGGCTGCGGACGCGCACGGTCCGTGGGGCGTGGTGCTGCATGAAGTCAGCCTGGGTGGTGCTGGGAGCTGTGTGGGGCTGGCACCCCTACACTTATGGCCTTATGGTGGCCAGAAAACTGACAAAGACGGAGAGGACTCTGGGGGCTTCAAGAGAGTGGGATCTGACCTTTCAGGGACTAGGAGAGGCCCTTGAAATTTTGATGAAGCTTTCTTTTTGTTTATTTATATTTTTTCAAAACGGACCCCTTTAACATTGTGTTATAAATCTCCAGAGTAAAGGATGTATTATCTTGTTACATGAATTGTGTCCAGAGAAATGTATGCCCTTCCCCAAAAATGAATTAGTATATGTTTAGTTGTAGCTTAAGTTTTGTTCAATATTAAAATTAAAAAATTAGTTTTAGGATTTTTTTTTCTAAGATCTGAATAAAACCTTTTTTCACGGATTACAATGACATTTTTGTTTCCATTGAGATTGCATTTACTGATGTGGCCTTTCTCTAATGCCACTTATTCTTGGGTAACAAGCCCCTCTGGGGTAAACCTGCAGTGGCTGCTGAGACAGTCTTATCCACACAGTCATTGGGACAAACCTGAAAGGGTCTGAAGTTGGCCTGACTGCCTCATGTCCACATAAGCGATGCATTTCTACCTGTCATAACCTGTGGCTTCTCCCCACAACCTGTGGCTCCCTGAAGACAAGCCTGGGAGCTGCACCGACCCCCTGGCTCTGCTAACTATAGTCATACCCTTCGCTTCTTCGGCTTTAGGATGCTGAAAACCAAGATCTGTTTCAGTAGAGCTGTGAGGAAAGAGAACGTGGACGGAGAACGTCCGCAGTGCTGTTGGGAGCACCCCCCGCTAGGGTGCCGGGGAGCAGGGCTCCCTCTCTGCACGCAGGGCACTGGTTCCTCGGCCTCCTGCCGCCCCCAGCGAGCTAACGGCTGTGCTGTCCTCTAGGCCGTCATTTCCCTGATGGAGATGGGATTCGACGAGAAGGAGGTGATAGACGCCCTCAGAGTGAACAACAACCAACAGAATGCTGCGGTGAGTGTCGGGCTGTGGTGAGTGTCGGGCTGTGGTGAGTGTCGGGCTGTGGTGAGTGTCGGGCTGTAGTGAGTGTCGGGCTGTGGTGAGTGTCGGGCTGTAGTGAGTGTCGACTGTAGTGAGTGTCGGGCTGTGGTGAGTGTTGGGCTATAGTGAGTGTCGACTGTAGTGAGTGTCGGGCTGTGGTG
>NW_012102920.1:1117179-1119647 GCF_000951045.1 Mandrillus leucophaeus | reverse complement strand
GTGAGTGCTGGGAGCCTCACTCATGAGTGCCCCGGGCATGGTAGAGGCGGTGTGTTTCCCTACTCTCACATGCAGCCGGCTGTGTGGCTCTTTAAGTGAGACAATAGGATAGATGGCGCAAACAGTATAAAAATGTAAAAATACAGAATTCTAGGCTTTGTCTTTTTAAAAGGGTGCCTTATATATACATATTTTATGGATGGGTAATTTGTTCATTTATCTTTTTTTTTATTTTTATTTTTTTTATTTTTTTGGAGTCAGGGTCTCACTCTGTCCCCCAGGCTGGAATGCAGCAGTGTGATCACACTCACTGCAGCCTCGACCTCCTGGGCTCAAGCGATCCTCCCGCCTCAGCCTCCTGAGTAGCTGGGACCACAGGCATGCACCACCACGCCCGGCTAATTGATTTTAGTTTTTTAGAGACGAGATCTCCCTTTGTTGCCCAGGCCGATCTTGAATTCCTGGCTTCGATCGATCCTCCTGCTTTGGCTTCCAAAGTGCTGGGATTACATGCATGAGCCACCACACCCAGCCCATTTATCTGATTAAACTGACTCTAAGAATGATTCCTGTCCTGTGCCCATGTGCCAGCTGGGCTGATGGAGCTGTGCCTGGGGAGGGCCCTGTGGTGGCCGACACCCCCCCACCATCCCTCCTGCCAGTGGAGTTGGTGGCTCACGCCTCCAAGACAGATGAGGAGCCTGTGTCCTCATGGCTCCAGCACTACTGACTGCCCATAACAGGACCACAGGCAAGCTGGGCAATGCCAGCGTCTGCAGAGAAAAGGAGACTAGCTCTTCCTTCTCAGTCTGGCCTGGTCTGATGTGCACAGCAGTGAATCCAGACTGGGCTTGTCTTCATGGTAGGGTCCCTTCCAGTGAGATCAGCCTCAGGGGCTCAATAGAAAGGTGCAGGAGCCGTTGTGCCTGCTGCTGGTGGCGTCTTGCAGAGGCACTGAAGGCACTAACAGTGGCATTTGTGCTCTTGGCTTTGCAGTGCGAGTGGCTGCTGGGGGACCGGAAGCCCTCTCCAGAGGAGCTGGACAAGGGCATCGACCCCGACAGTCCTCTCTTTCAGGCCATCCTGGATAACCCGGTGGTGCAGCTGGGCCTCACCAACCCAAAAACATTGCTAGGTATGTGCACCTTCTTTACGCTAAGTCGCGGGTCGGGGAGGCTGGCTGGTTCCCTCATAGGACGTGCGGGTGCTGTGGAGGCGACGCGGAGGATCCAGCGCTGAGGATCGCCATGCGCTGGCTGCACGTCCTGCCATGCAGGTTGGCATCCTGCGGGTGTAGTCTGCTACGTCACCATGGAGCCCACAGGTCAGGTTCTGATCGTGGTGTGACTGTCTCCTGCACGACTCTGACACAGGCTTCAGAAAACCAGTGCCAGTGGCTTTCCGAGGGCCAGCGGGGTGGAGACCACACCAGCAGCTTAGGAACTCACATGAGAACAAGGCGTGGTGTGGGCTTTTGCTCTTACTGTTCCTCAGGGTCTTCGATGGCAATTGTTTATTTTTATTGTCAGATACCTACATGCAAAAGTACATATGATGTTGTAACTTTAAAGAAGGATAAAACTAATAGCCATGTATCTGCCATTCAGCTCTGGGCCTGGGGTGCCCCTCCCCTACGTACCTCATCCCTCCCTCCAGCCTGGCCGTCGCCGTGGCCGCGGCTTACCTCTCTGCTTCCCTGTAGAGTTTTGCTGTATTTGTGTCTCCTCAAACAATCTCTCATTTGTTACTGCCTTTGTGTAAGTAGAATCACGTTTTAAGCAGGGCTCTGTGACTGACTGACTGCGTTCTTTGTGGGGGTTGTGGAGTATTTTGTTGATGGAAGGCACCGGGAATCCAGGGGTCATTGGGTTGTCTGCATGTGGTGCCACTCGCGATGTTCCCCCCCTTTTTTTTATTTTTTGAGACAGCGCCTCACCTTGTCACCCAGGCTGGAGTGCAGTGGCGTGATCTCGGCTCACTGCAACCTCCGCCTCCCAGGTTCAAGCAATTCTCCTGCCTCAGCCTCCTGAGAACCTGGGATTATAGGCGTGCATTACCACGCCTGGCTAATTTTTTGTATTTTAGTAGAGACGGGTTTCACCATGTTGGCCAGGCTGGTCTCGAACTCCTGACCTCATGATCCACCCGCCTCGGCCTCCCAAAGTGCTGGGATTACAGACCTGTTGGTCCCCAGGAGCCGAGTTCCGGGATGTTGGGAGGGCCTTTGCCACCCAAGCAGGCTGGAAGTGTCTCTGGAAGCTGTGATGGCCATGCCCTGATCTTGAAGGCTGGCCTTCTTTCAGAAGTGTATTGGCCATCTGTAGAACCTCGGCTGTGAGAGATCTTCCGCTCAGCGTTTGGCCTTCTTTTCTCTTGGATTATTTTCTTTTTCTTTTTTTTTTTTTTTTGAGACGGAGTCTCGCTCTGTCGCCCAGGCTGGAGTGCAGTGGCCAGATCTCAGCTCACTG
>NW_012102920.1:1111562-1113934 GCF_000951045.1 Mandrillus leucophaeus | reverse complement strand
TGGGATTACAGGCGTGAGCCACCACACCTGGCTTTTTCAGAGATTTTAAGAGTGGTTTTTGGGGACTTTTTTCTTTTTTTTTTTTTGAGACAGAGTCTCACTCTGTCGCCCAGGCTGGAGTGCAGTGGCCGGATCTCAGCTCACTGCAAGCTCCGCCTCCCGGGTTCACGCCATAATCCTGCCTCTCAGCCTCCCTAGTAGCTGGGACTACAGGTGCCCGCCACCGCGCCCGGCTAGTTTTTTGTATTTTTTTAGTAGAGACAGGGTTTCACCGTGTTAGCCAGGATGGTCTCGATCTCCTGACCTTGTGATCCACCTGCCTTGGCCTCCCAAAGTGCTGGGATTACAGGGGTGAGCCACCACACCTGGCTTTTTCAGAGATTTTAAAGTGGTTTTTGGGGACTTTTAATCAGAACACCAGAGATTGTTTCAGGGCCTGGGGGTTGTTTCCGATCAAGAACAGAGCCAAGTCGGGTTCACTCTGAGCTCTGTGCTCAGCCACGGGCTACTGGGCCGTGAGTGGCTGTGAACTCCTGTAGTGAGCACTGTCCCTGGAGCCTGTAGACCTGGGGCCACTTATGCTGAAGCGCATCCGTGTGTGTCAGGTCAGGATGGAGCCGTCGATCCTGCAGAGGGGCCGGCAGCCAGCAGAACGTGTGCTCCTTCACAGTGGGTGGAGTGGAGAGCTGTTTGCTAAAATCCACCTGTTGGGGGGAAACAGTTTTGTAAAGCTGTTAAAACCCAAATTTTCATTTTGAAGAAGTGCTGTGTTGCATTTTAAACGCGCTGGTTTTTTAAGGAAGTAATTTTCTTAAGGCTGAGCATTACGTTTTTCCAGTTTGTTGTTAACTTTGCAACAGTGTCTTTGTGTGTCCTTTTTGCATCTGCTGACCTTCTCGGGGTGGGATTGGAAGTGGAGTTGTTGGGGGAGATGATTGTTGAGCCCTGGCGGCTGCCAGACAGCTGCCCAGAGTGTGGGTGCCATGAGCATGCACAGGCATGCTGCCCACCTGCCAGAATTGAGTGCATGATTGTTTGTGATCAGATCTGATTTGATGGGTGCATCTGGCAGAGTTGGGTGGGTTTCAGCCTGAGAGTGCACACTTAGCAGTGAGCTCTGTGTGGCCTTTGTATTGGAGACACACCCTCTTCGTTAGGAAGCTGCCGAGGAGGAAAGTCACGCCTGTGCCTGTTGGCTGAGTGGGGGCATGGGCACTCAGGCTGGCTCTGTTTTCCCTGCAGCATTTGAAGACATGCTAGAGAACCCGCTGAACAGCACCCAGTGGATGAATGATCCAGAAACGGGTCCCGTCATGCTGCAGATCTCTAGAATCTTCCAGACACTAAATCGCACGTAGGTGGCGCCGTCCCACTTGGCTGTCCGGCCACAGCAGCCCCCTGGCGCGGCCGGAGACTGGGCAGAGCGGACCTCACCTGAAACTCACCTTCGGCATCTCGGCCCTGGACTGTTAGAGGCGCCGCGGCTGCTCCCGCTCTCTGATCTTATTGCTTATAAACTTCGGTGACGGTCGTGTGTAAAGCCGTATTTTTAGCATCTGCCAGGTGTTTACAAAAAAGTGGTTGTCGTGCTGGGAAGTGGAGTGATGGCCTCCTCTCCAGTGCTCCTCTGGGCTCTTGAGTTGCTGCTTGAATTGCCCCGTAGACGTTTGCTTGAAGAGTCCACGTGTTATTTGACGGAGGTAGGTTTCAACCCAGAGTGTTAACGTCAAGCATGCTACTTTAGTCACTCACAGATGACTTTTCTTTAATAAAATCCCTTTTCCTATTTCCTATCTTGGTCTTTTCTTGGTGCCGCAGAAGCAGCCCATGCGTCCCTGGGAGTCTGCATCCCCATGGCTGTGTGCTCGCTGCTCCCACCCGTTTGGTGGGCAAAGCCTCGTGTTGTATTGGATTTAAGGGACTGGAGCTGAGCCCGTATTCCCGGGACACAGGTGCTGGGCCTGAGCACGGCAGCGCCTGCCTGCCTCTGGCCTCCTCCTTTTTTTTCATTTTAAAAAACTTTACCATTACCTGTGTCTTAAAGTGAGAAAATGAGTTTTGTTTGTTGTGAAGCCTGCTCGTTGTTGTTGGAAGCAGTCAGTTCCGAGCTGTTTGTTTTGAACTTCTCTTCTGAACCAGCCCCTCCTCTTCCCTTCCCCGCCCACTGGTGTGGGAACCTTAGCAGAGCTCTGGCTGCATTTTAGCTCAGTAAGAATGTTTTCAGAAAATGTTTCTCTTCACACGTCTAGGTCTCTTCATTGTTTTTGAGGTTTAGATTTAAAACTAAAGTTAGTTTAAACTCTTTGGGCAGAAATACTAAAAATGCTTTTCGAAAGTTGCGAATCTCACTTCTTTTTTTTTTTTTTTTTTTT
>NW_012102920.1:1107623-1108862 GCF_000951045.1 Mandrillus leucophaeus | reverse complement strand
TTTTTTTTTTTTTTTTTCTAATAGAAATAGACTCTTTCTCTGTCACCCAGGCTAGAGTGCAGTGATGGCGCCACTGTCCATGCAAGATCTGCCCCCAGCACACACACTTGCCCACTTCCATATCATAGACAAGACCTCCATTGTTTTAACTTGTATTCTTTTTGGTATTAGCAATGTTGAATACTTTTCTGTTGGCCATTGCATTTCTTCTTTTACATATTGTCTATGCACGTCATCTATTTGTTTTCTTTCTTTTTTTGGAGACAGGGTCTTGCTCTGTCACCCAGGCTGGAGTGCAGTGGTGCAATCACAGCTCACTGCAGCCTTGACCTCCTGGGCTCAAGTCATCCTCCTGGGTAGTTATGACTACAGGCACACACGACCATACCCAGCTAATTTTTTTGTTGTTGTTGAGATGGGGTCTCGTTTTTTTTGCTCAGGCTAGTATTGAACTCCTGGCTTCAAGCAAGCCTCCCACCTCTGCCTTCTAGAGTGCTGGGATTACAGGCATGAGCCATTGCACCCGGCGCATCTGTTTTTCTATTGCAATATGAATCCTGGAGCTTCCTTAATAGCTTCTTGGATGTTAAGCACATCTGCCTTTGTTGCGTGTTGTAAACGGTTTTTGCTGTCTAATGTTGTGTGGCATTTTCTGACATACAGAAGTTAGGATATAGAGAAGAAAGTCCTTTCTCAGGTTGGGCGTGGTGGCTCATGCCTGTGGTCGTAGCACTTTGGGAGGCTGGGGCAAGAGGATCACTTGAGCTCAGGAGTTCAAGACCCGTCTGGGTAACATAGCAGGACCTCCTCTCTACTCAAAAAAGCAAACAAACAAAAAAGCAAAATCAGCCAGGAGTGGTGGCACACGTGCCTGTAGTCCCTGCTACTCAGGGGACTGAGGTGGGAGGATCATTGAGTCCAGGAGTTCCAGACTGCGGTGAGCTGTGATCACGCCACTGCACTCCGGCCTGGGCAACAAAGCAAGTCGTTGTCTCCAAAAAAATTAAATTCTCAGATAAATAATCATCTGTGTGGTTTTTCATATTTAACTCTTTATCTTTTTGTTCAACTCTTTCATCCTTCCAGAATTTATTTTGCTGTTTTTGAGAGGAAATGGGAAATTAAGTTCCCTGCCCTTCGTGTGAAACAGCTGTTTCATACCTTATAGTTTGTTCTCGTAGACATCAGGTTGTCATTGTCTTTCTGGGACTTTTTGTGAGTTTTTTTTTTTTTTTTTTT
>NW_012102920.1:1091113-1104043 GCF_000951045.1 Mandrillus leucophaeus | reverse complement strand
GACTACAGGTGTGTGCCACCACAGCCAGCTAATTTTTGTATTTTTAGTAGAGACAGGGTTTTACGATGTTGGCCTTGCTGGTCTGGAACTCCTGACCTCATGATCTGCCTGCCTCAGCCTCCCAAAGTGCTGGGATTACAGGCGTGAGCCACTGCGCCTGACCTGTGTTGTGTTTTGTTTTGTTTTGTTTTTTTCTTTTTTTCCTGAGACGGAGTCTCTCTGTCTCCCAGGCTGGAGTGCGGTGGCACTGTCTCAGCTCACTGCAACCTCTGCCTCTTGAGTTCAAGCAGTTCTCCTGCCTCAGCCTCTTGAGTAGCTGGGATTACAGGCGTGCGCCACCACAGCCAGCTAATTTTTGTATTTTTAGTAGAGACAGGGTTTTACCATGTTGGCCTTGCTGGTCTGGAACTCCTGACCTCATGATCCGCCTGCCTCAGCCTCCCAAAGTGGTGGGATTACAGGCGTGAGTCACCACGCCCGGCCTGTGTTTTGTTTTTTGAATGACAACTAAATCTTTTATTCTGCAAATTCAAAGTACATAGTTCATAGGTCTCCTATCTGTTTTCTTTCCTGCTCTGCTCCCACACTGTGAAATTGCCCCATCCTGAAGCTGTGGGCCGGGCCCTGGGGCTACAGCCTTCCCAAGCACATTAAACTTAAAGCACGGCCCTGGACAGGGTGCCTGGGGCTCTGTGTTTCCATTCTCATCCTCTACAGAAAAGCAAAGCCCCCAGTTGAGAATGTCCTGGGGGTGCTGGGCTGGCCCCGGTACATCCCAGCCCTGGGCAGGTGGGTGCAGGTAAGGGAATCACCCCATCGGGCTTCACACGAACTCATGCATGTCTCCCGTTAGGATGCTTCAGGAGGCCGGGTGAGCGGTGGCTCACGCCTGGAGTCCCAGCACTTTGGGAGGCCGAGGATCAGCAGGAGGATTGCTTGACAAGCCCAGGGGTTCGAGACTAGCCTGGGCAACATAGTGAGACCCTGTTTCTACCAAAACATGCAAAAATTAGCAGGGCAAGGCGATATGTACCTGTAGTCCCGGCTACTCGGGGAGGCTGAGACACGGCAATCACTTGAGCCCAGGAGGTCAAGGCTGCAGTAAACCGTGATCTGGCCACTGCACTCCAGCCTGGGCAGCAGGGCAAGGCCCTGTCTCAGGAGATCCCTCAGTAAGAAAAGCCTACTGGGGCCAGGTGTGGTGGCTCATGCTTATAATCCCAGCACCGTAGGAGGCCAAGGTGGGAGGATCGCCTGAGCTTGGGAGTTTGAGACCAGGCTGGGCAACATAGTGAGACCCTTCTCTACAAAAAATACAAAAAATTAGCCAGGTGTGGTGTTGCATACCTATAGTCTCAGCTGCTCGGGAGGCTGAGGTGGGAGGATTGCTTAAGCCCGGGAGGTCGGAGCTGCAGTGAGTTGAGATTGTGTCACTGCACTACAGCCTGGGCGACAGAGCAAGACCCTGTCTCAAAAAAAGAAAAGCCTGTTGGTGCCTGTCAGCGCAGCCGTATTCATTTTGGTTGTGCTCCTGTGCCTTTACGACTCCTGGAAAGAGGCAGGAGCCGTTGGCCTCGAGGGGCTTCCCGCATGCCTGCTTCCTTCCCACGTTGCTCTTGGGTTTGAGGGAGGGGACAGGACGGCCCCCGGGTGCTCACGCTGGCTCCCCACGGGCTCCTGCTCCTGAGGCCGGTTTCCTTTCCCGTCTGGGGACCCGGAGCTGTGGCCGCCCCAGATGGGTGGGGTTCTGTCAAGCGGGTGGCAGCCACAGCTTCGTGTCTCGTGGTTAGGACCTGAGGTCAAGTTGCCTTCATGGGCCTCGCTCGGATTCGCCTGCTGTGCCAGCTGCCTCTGCTGTTGACAGCACTCGGCCTTGACCCGGGCCGCGCTCAGCGGAGCAGCCTCCAGAGCCCACCCTGTGGATCGCGGCCCCTCGTCTGCAGCGGCTCCTGCTGCAGTGGGACCTCTGCTTCGTGGCAGCCTCACTCGGGTGGCAGCCTCAGTTGGGTGGCAGCCTCACTCGGGTGACAGCCTCACTCGGGTGGCAGCCTCACTCGGGTGGCAGCTCCACTTGGGTTCAGGTGGGGCTGGTGGTATCTGGAAAACCGCCCCAGAACGCCTCAGGTGCTGGGACCCGCAGTTCCCGGAGTATCTGGTGTGGGAGGCTTCTGTTCCAGATCGAGGTGGTGATGTTAGGCTTACGTTGCCAGGCTGCCTACCCGTGGCATTGCTGACACCGTGAGTCTGTGTGGCCACACTGCACCGAGCCTGGGCATGGGGCCTGGGTGGGGCCAGGCATCTCAGCCCCCTGTTGATAATGGAGCTCCTCTAGATGCTTCCTTTGCTTTCTTGGCAATGATATTTAGAGAAAATACAACCTGTATACAAGCCTAGCTTTAAAAACCCATTTACTGGCAGGGCGCGGTGGCTCATGCCTATCATCTCAGTGCTTTGGGAGACTGAGATGGGTGGATCACCCGAGGTCAGGAGTTCGAGACCAGCCTGGCCACCATGGTGAAACCCCGTCTCAACTAAAAATACAAAAATTAGCCGGGCGGGCTGTGTGCAGTGGCTCACGCCTGTAATCCCAGCACTTTGGGAGGCCAAGGCGGGTGGCTCACGAGGTCAGGAGATTGAGACCATCCTGGCTGACATGGTGAAACCACACCTCTACTAAAAAATACAAAAAATTAGCTGGGCATGGTGGCAGGCGCCTGTAGTCCCAGCTACTTGGGAGGCTGCAGCAGGAGAATGGTGTGAACCCTGGGAGGCGGAGGTTACAGTGAGCTGAGATGATGCCACTGCACTCCAGCCTGGGCGACAGAACAAGACTCTATCTCAAAAAAAATTAAAAATTAGCTGGGCGTGGTGGCAGGTGCCTGTATTCCCGGCTACTAGGGAGGCTGAGGCAGGAGAATTGCTTGAACCCGGGAGGCGGAGGTTGCAGTGAGCTGAGATGATGCCACTGCACTCCAGCCTGGGCGACAGAGCAAGACTCCATCTCAAAAATAAAACAAAAAGTCCATTGACCATACAGGAATAGAAGAGAAAAGGTAGCAATGTTAACAAATTGTGCATTTGAGTGTGTGGATTCTCAGACAGCGGCACTGGGGAAGGAAGAGTATAGTCGTCAGTCCCTTATCCCTGTGAGTGGACTCACTCTGACATTGAGAGTGACGCTTTTGGGCTGAGGCCGGGATGGGCTCGGTGACAGCGTCCGTGGGGTGTGGCCGTCAGCTGTGATTCTCAGGAGTGGGCCTCTGTCCTGGATGAAGTTCCAAATTCAGCAAAGGACAGGTGACCTGGTAGCAGCCTTCCTGGAGAACTCAGCGAGAACGAAGACTATGCCAGAAATACTGTTTAAAACCATTTGTTTCAAGGCTCAGGCAGCCCCGTTCTCGGTCTCAGCTGCTGAGGGCTGGGCCGGCCCTGGGAAAGCTGGGCAGGACAAGGCCGTCCCCTGCCAGCTGTTTGGGCCCACAGTCCCCCTCGGGGCAGGGCTGGGCTTGCTGAGGGTCCCGGTGACGGGAGAAACAAGAACGAGCAGCGCAGCGGCTCTGCCGCATCCACAGACCGCCCCCCGCGTGCCCCTCACCCCAGCGGGCATGCACGGGCCAGGTGGCTGTGTGGCCTTGTGGGGATCACTGGGAGGCACAGTCGGTCTGAGATGGATCCCCTGTATTTTCCGATTATGAGGCCGGCAGTTAAACGTGGCCTGTGGAGAGCCCTTTCCCTCAAAGCTTCACATGTAACCCAGCTTGATGGGTGTTACTTTCAACAAAATGCAGTCAGTGTGGAAACCCAGTGGTGTTTCCCCACCAAATGCTGGGGACTTGGTTTTCTAAGTGTGTTTGAAGTCAGGGAGGTGGCCAAGGCGAGGAAGCACCCGAGACCCTTGTCCGCGGTCAGCCCGTCTGGATGGCTCTGCTCGATGCAGGTGCTGCTCGGGAGAAGTGGGCAGGGCTACGGGCCTACGAGCCCTGGGCCTCCAGCTCCAGGACCTGGGTCCAGAGATGCCTGTCCCCTACCCTCCTGCCAGGCCACAGGCCCTTGGCCCGTCCCACGCCAGCAGGGTCTAGCCAGCCACAGTGCCCCCCTCGTCTGCCATCCTCTTTTGGCAAACTTGCGAGTCGGAAGAGAATGTTCTCCTCAGTGGGTTTAAGAGTCAAGGTTGGAAATTGCTTCCCAGGAATCTCTGGACAGGTGTGTCCTCGGGGCGGCTCCCGGTACTGCGGGCTGCGGAGCCGTGCTTTCCAGGGGTTCGATGGCTGCCCGGCTCATCTTCTTGTTGTGGCCTGAGCGTCCATGAGGTGGGCAAGGGGTCACACCAACACCTGCCTGATGTGGCGGCCGTGAGGAGGGAAGCGTGTGCCTTTCCTCAGAGATGCTGAGTTTGCTGCCATTGGCTGGTCCTGCACACGCAGCCAGGTGCGCCTCCTTCACTGGCCCCGTGTTCTGCTGCGCCTGCCTTTCAGCCCCCCGGGGCCCTGGGGTTGGGGATGCACGTTCTCACTCAGCCCTGTCCTCTGGTGAGCGTAGATCCATATGTTAACCTGGTGGCGGTTTGCTTGCAGTCGTGGAGTTCTGGGAAGAGCCACGGCGGTGAGTGAACACCCTGTGCCACCGAGGCCTTCCCCGGGGCGGTGGGCCGTGCGCAGGTGGGTTCTGGAAGGCACGTCGCAGCGGCCCTGGTGAATGTGGTTTCTGCTCCTGCACCGGCTGCTGGCGGGGTGGGGAGCGCTCTGGGCCTGGTCACGGTCCTGCCGCTTCCCTGGGCCAGGCCATCAGCGCACACATGGGCGAGACACCGTCCCTGTGAACAAAGCCTGTGTCCGACGCGTGTATTTTAGGGCTGAGATCGTATCTTAGAAGGTGAAACAGAATGGCTGGCAAACTCTAGAAATTCTTCCTTTACGTGGACTTCAGTTCCATGACCAGTAACGCCTCTGTCCGCGTGTGCCTTTGTCACAGTGGCCCATGAGCTAGGGGCAGGCAGCTGCCCAACCCTGGCTCTGAGCGCAGTTTTGTTCCAGATGCTGAGGGCCAAGTGGCTTCTCAGCCCATTGGGCCCGGCTGCCCGGCTCTGGGGGGGCGTAGGTGCTCCCACACAATGTGCCAGTGCACAGCCTTCTGTTGAGATAAGGGCCATCGGTGTCAGTTTGAGCTTCTGCTAAGCTGTTTTTCTTCCGGGCAGGCCCCCGTGGCCATGCTCAGGGCTCTAGACCAGGGTGTGGAGCTGAGGCAGGTCACGTGTATGCAGGGAAGGTGGAGGGAGTTGGAGTGCTCACTTGGCCAGCTTCCCTCCTGCGCAGGCGGCCGAGCTCGGCGATGACACACGTGTTTCCTCGTGGAGTGGGATCACGCTGAGATTCCAGGACAGCGTGGGTCAGCCGCTGGAGGGGTGACTTCCCCTGAGATGGTGTGCTCAAGACATTGCCGCGCCTGCTGTAGGCACTGTCCACGCAAGCAGGGCATTCCTCCCCCCAGGCACAGAGCGAGGTGGCCCAGCCACTTGGGCCACTACAGCGAGATGGCATGGTGGTGGAACCTCGGGTGAGGAGTCTGAAGGCGGGGGTGGGGCTCACTGTTAGCTGGTGGGGACTGGGGGGCTCCAGGAGGTACCGGTTGTGGGACAGGCTGGGGGTCTACCAGCCCGCATCCTTCTCGAGGTCAGGGCCCTGCTCTGTCCCGTTTCAGGGCTGGCTGGTCGTGGCGGCACTGGGACAACACTCGCTGGAACAGGCGGGTGGGAGGTGGGGCTGGGACGGGAAGCGTGGGAGCCGTAGACCGCAGGAGCCCGAATCCCAGAGGACAGTCCTGCTGGGGGTGTGGGGACAGCACCATTGGGGCCTCTCTGCATCCAGGGAGCAGGCAGGGCCTGCCTGGGTCCGCCTCAGCCCAGCCATGGGGTTCGCACCTGTGCCCTTCGCTGCCCTCGGAGGCGTGCTCGGTCCCACAGGAAGGCAGGAGGATGAGCTGCCATTTGTGGGGTATGGGGTGGGCAGAGCATTCATGTGCTGGGCACAGCCTCAGCCAGAGGAAGGGCACGGTCGGCATTGTGGGCCCAGCGCAGGCTGGTGAGAAGGAACCCCATGTGCAGACGTGGCCGAGTCTCTGAACCATGTGAGTCTCCGAACCATGTAAGTCTCCTAACCATGACAGCGCCGCCAGAGACAGCGTGTGCCCGGCGTGCCCCCACCCACCCAGGGGCTCTTTCCCAGGTTAGGGCTGGGGGTGAGGTGTGGCACCTGCAAGCAGCTTTCTGTGCCCAGCAGAGGCTTGGAAGGCACAGCCGCCTCCAGGTGAGGACGCCTGGTGCCTGGCTGGGGACTGGCTCCCAGAGGAGAACACAGCCGTGTGGGTCTGGGAGACAAGGGTTTGGATGCTGCAGACTGGGCAGGGCTGGGGGGCGGGGGTCCGAGGCAGTGAGTGGCTCTTCGAGGTGCTCTCAGAGCTCGCTTTGGTTTCCCGCCTCACAGTCTCCCCTTGAACAGCTGCACTTAAGTGAGGTCCACCCTTGCCCCACTCCCAGGGGGGCTCCCTGGCCTGGCACACAAGGGAGCCTGTAGGAGCCCCCTGTGGGGTTGCGGGAGGTGGTGTCTGCATTCTGGGCTCCCAAGAGCTGGCTCCCTGCAGAGGAACCTGCCAGTGTACCCCCGGCACCTTCCTGGGATCGAGTCTCCGCCAGGGATGTCTCCTGGCTTGGTCCTCAAGGGCCTGCCAGCCTCATACCCCGCAGGGCACGGTGGGCACGGTGGGCTCTCCAAGGCCAGACAGGACCTTTTTTGCTGGGTTTAGCCTAAGCCCAGGGCTGGCAGGGCCAGGGCCTGCAGTCGGGCTGCTCATCACCCAACAGTCGCCGGGGAGCATGGCTGAGTGCCCTGACCCCAACTGTCACTGCCACACAACTGGATGTGGGCCCAGGGCTTTCTTTGGCCAGCAGGTGCCCCACTGTCTTCTCCACATTCCCAAGAGAGGCTCCCTTCTCCCACAACCTATCCTTAGGGGCTCAAAATGAGTCCCAGCCTGTGTAGGGCCCCCAGTGTGGTCCTCCCACACCTCCCAGGCAGTCTCCGGGCTGTGGGCAGGGTCTGGTGCCAGCGGGGCATGAGCCTGGCTCTCCCCCAGCAGTGGGTCTCTGTCCGCCCTGCATCATGCCCAGCCTCCCCCAGGCAGCTGCGCTCTTCCTCTCAGCAACCACGCGCCCCCTGGGCCGTGGGGCCCCGCTCCTGCCCTGCACTTGGCTTCTCTGTGGGGTGGGCGGGGATGTCCACCCTCCCACTGCCGCCTCCCAGGCTCCCGAGAACTGCGAGCCCCATCCTGGGCTGGCCTCTGCTTCAAGAGGCTGTGGACTGCACAGCCCAGGCATATCCCCTTCCCCTCTGGGGACCTGGCTGACCCCTCGTGGGCTCCTGAATGACAAGGGCCTGGATCCCAGACTTGTGAGGGCCCTTCCAGTTCCCTGTCAGAGTGGACCCCACCCACACCCAAGAGCACGCTCCTGCCCCGGTGTGAGTCTGGGGCACCAGGGCCGCAGCCAGGGGTGCCGAGGGCCGTGGTGGAGCAGGCACTGGACCAGGAGCCCTGTGGCCGCAGCAGCTCTGCAAGCTGACAGGGTCCTGACAGAAGCTCTGGGATCTGCACCCCCGTCCTTGAGTGGAGATGGATGGAGACAGGAGACCCGGCGTCCTGGCTCTGCCGCAGCAGCCACTGCCGTGGCAGGTCGAGGTGATCCTGACTTCCAGATCCTGATCCCAGCCTCAGAGTCTAGAGAAACAATTTTACTCGGGCTCGGGGTGGGGGGGACACAGGTGCCACAGAGCAGGAGGGATGGTCAGGTGCGGCCTTGGTTCCAGGACCTGGGGCCTTCCCGCCCACAGCACTGGCTCTGTCACCAGAAAGATCCTCCTCGAAGTGAGCTCGGAAGCGGACTCGCCCAGAGGGCAGGGGTGTTGGCTGTGGGGCTGTGGTACACTCTGCCTGCGGCATCGCCCGTGTGTGGCCTGTGAGGTGTGTGTGTGGTGTTGTGGCATGCGTGTGTGCATGCACAGGTGTGTGTGTGTGTGCCTGTGTGCTCTGTGTGTGGGAGCATCACGGGGAGGCCAGGCGTGTGCCCAACTCCCCAAACAAGGCCTCCTGGCTTCCCTTCCGGCTGTCCCGTGGCTCCTGTGGGACCGGGGCCTCTGGTGTGGACCGGCAGCTCTTGGCCCCTGATGGGGATGGAGCAGCTCCAGGGTGCCTGGGACCGGGCTGGCACTGCTGGCGAAGGCAGTAGGATGGGCGCAGCCCCTGGGGACAAGGACAGGAAGCAAGGCCAAAGGCACCGCCAGGACAGGCCAGGACAACTTCTTGGCTTCCACGCGGCCTTCCAGAGCAGGGCCACAATGCTGTCTGTGTTCCGGGTTTGGAATGTCCTGGAGATGCTTCTCAGGTGGCCAGCCCGGAGGCCTGCACTGGAACCCAGCGCGGCAGGGCACATCCCACGGCCACATCCCTGTGGTCACAGAGCGGGTTAGGGCACTGGGGGATCCCGGCCTGGCCTGCCCAGGAGAGAAAGGGCTCTCTGTGTGGCCCTGGTGCTCGAGTCCTGGAGGAGCCTGTGGCTGCAGGCTCTCAGATCTCCTCCCGTCGGGCAGGGTCTCTGGCACCTCCGCCTCTGACTCACTGGCCACCAGTGGTGTCAGCAGATCCCCGGCTGCCTCAGCAAGGCCCTGTGGTACCTGCTTGCCTCTTGCTTTTGTTGTCCTGAGTCACCACCTCGCAGGAAGTCACACTGCCCCGAGGCGGCTGCGTTGCCAGGAAGCCCAGGCCACGTGGAGAGGCCACTCAGAGAGCCCTTGAGTGCAGCATGATAAATGCTGTGTGAAGCTGTCACACCTGGTGTCATTGGTCACTTGAAGTCACCGCAGCACCAGCTGGAGGCGAGAGGGTCCGGCTCAGCTGAGACACCGCTTCCCATGCAGTGACTGGAGGCAACTCTGTTGGAGAGTTTCCCAGCCTGGGACGGATGCAGGGGAATTTGGAGACTGGTCCCAGCCAGGGTGCGTCCCAGGGCGTGGTGGGAGCCGCCCCAATCAGCACGTGCCACAGTTCCTCGCACCCTCTGACCACTGAAGACCTCTGAGGCCAGCCTAAGGAGGACCTGCAGGGCTCTCCTTGTTTTTTCTTTGTTTGTTTTTGTTTTTGTTTTTTGCACACAGAGGCAGAGTCTCGCTCCGTCACCCAGGCTGGAGTGCAGTGGCAAGATCTCCGCTCACTGCAACCTCTGCCTCCCGGGGTCACGCCATTCTCCTGCCTTAGCCTCCTGAGCAGCTGGGACCACAGGCGCCCACCACCACACCCAGTTAATTTTTTTATTTTTAGTAGAGACGGGGTTTCACCATGCTGGCCAGGCTGGTCTTTAACTACTCACCTCATGATCCGCTCGCCTCAGCCTCCCAGAGTGCTGGGATTATAGGCGTGGGCCACCGCAACTGGCCGTTTTTTTTTTTTAGGTTTTATGTATTTACTTTAGAGACTAGGTCTCGTTCTGTCACCCAGGCTGGAGTGCAGTGGAGCCGTCACGGCTCATTGTAGCCCGGAACTCCTGGGCTCAAGCCATCCTCCCACCTCAGCCTCCAGGGTAGCTGGGACCGCAGGTGTGCACCACTGCCCTCAGCCACTTTTTAAATTTCTCTAGAGAGGGGGTCTTGCTGTGTTGCCCAGGCTGGTCTTGAACTCTGGCCTCAAGCAGTCCTGCCTCAGCCTCCCAAAGCACTGGGATTACAGGCATGAGCCACAGGGTCCAGCCTCTCAGTGCTTTTTGAAAATGAGCTGCTTTTCTCCTCCGTCCCCAAACCTGAACCTCAGCGCTCCTGGAAACGCCCACACTTGCATTCTGATGCTGAATTAATCACCGTGTCCCCAGGTGGCTGCTCTTGCCAGCCAAGCACTGAGACCTCCAAATTCAGTCCCAGGATGGAGGCCGTCAGACCCCATGCTTCCCTGGGGCTCGCTGAGGGAGGGGATCTGACCCCACAGGCCCTGGCCAGGAGTGAATCTGGGGCCAAGGTGACCCTCGCTGACGGCGGACGCTCTGGCTGCTTCCCTCCTATCCAGGCTGGCCTCGCCACATCCGTGATGCGGCTGCCCTCACGCCACTGCCAGCCCTGGAGCTGTCTGCTGTGTCACTGGCCTCTCAGAGGCTGGGGAGCAGGTGGTGCATGGTGGGGAGGAACTATGGCTGATTTGCAGTCCCCAGGGGCAGGAACGGGTTTGGGCTTGTGGGTTTGAGCAGGGCCCTGCGAGGGTGGTGAGGACTGGGGGCAGGACAGGGGTGACTCCGTGCGTGCCACTTAGGGCTGGGGATTTTCGTGAAAAATGCACACAAGCCCTGAGCTACACCTGTGGGTGCTCCTGCTGGAGGCACTCACTGCAGAGGAGGTTGCTGCCACCCACCGGAAGGGAGGACTGTGCCCTCCTACCTGGCCTTTGTCCCCAGCTCTGACACTGGCTGTCCAGCCTGCATCCCGTGACACACTGCACCAGGGTGCCCAGGTGTAACCCCCAGAAAATGGCTCTCAGATTCACACTCACTTCACTCAGTGCAACCAAACCTGGCTGCCCCAGCTCTCAGCTGCTTCCGATGCCTTCATGAGCACACTGCCTCTGCCTGCACTGGGTCATCGTGGGAAGGATGGCACTGTCCTTTGTCAGAGCATCCACCTCCTGAGAGCACGCAAGTACGCCCCCTACACACATGCACATGCATGCACCCACACACATGCACATGCACGCACACCTACACACATGTTCACACCTACACACATGCACACACATGTACCCACACATGCACACACCCACACGCATGCACACGCACGCACACCTACACATGCTCACACCTACATGCATGCACACACACACCCACACCCACTCATGCACACACCCACACGCATGCACATGCATGCACACCTACATACATGCTCACACACATGCACATGCATGCACACCCACACGCATGCACACACACATGCACATGCATGCACACCCACACGCTCACACACCTACATACATGCACCTGTGTGCACACTTACATGCATATGCCTATATCCATTGCATGCATTCCTACATGCATGTACACAGCTACATCCATGCACATGCCTGCACACACCTACATAGATGCAAGCACACACCTACACATATGAACATACCGGCATATGCACACACACCTACATACACATGCACATGCATGCACACGTCTACATGCATGCACCTGTACTCACACCTACATGCATGAACACAGATGTGCATGTGTGTGCACATGCATGCCTATATGCACGCATGTGCTTGCACATGTATATACACAGGCACACACAGTGCACGTATGCGAATTCCCTCTTTTTGCCTCTTTTTGTGCTGTCCAGTTAAGTTTCTCTTGGAGGGAAGTGCTCCACGGGCATCCTGTCCAGTACTGTAGCACAGGCTGCATGAGACTCCTGAGCACTGGAGGAGCTGAATTTTTTTTTTTTTGAGATGGAGTCTCTCTCGCTTTGTCACCCAGGCTGGAGTGCAGTGGCATGATCTCGGCTCACTGCAAGCTCCGCCCCCTGGGTTCACGCCATTCTCCTGCCTCCGCCTCCCAAGTCGCTGGGACTATAGGTGCCCGCCACCACACCCAGCTAATATTTTTGTATTTTTAGTGGAGATGGGGTTTCACCGTGTTAGCCAGGATGGTCTCGATCTCCTGACCTCGTGATCCTCCTACCTTAGGCTCCCAAAGTGCTGGGTTTACAGGCGTGAGCCACCGCGCCCTGTAAACTTTTTTATTTAAGTGAAATTGTCATTGTGTCTGGTGGTGTCTGTAGGGGTGCACGGTACTGGCCAGGATCTGGAATTTAGATTTGTGGTTTTTCCTGGCACCAATGCTCAGAACATTTTAGGTGCTGCAAGGAAGAGGTGCTGCTGGTTGGCACCTAAATAGAACCAAAGAACTGTCAAAAGGTTGGGCGGGCAGTCAAGACCTGTAATCCCGGGCATCTGGGAAACCATCACAGCTCACGCCTGTAATCCCAGCGCTTTGGGAGGCCGAGGCGGGTGGATCACGAGGTCAGGAGATAGAGACCATCCTGGCAAACACGGTGAAACCTCGTTTCTACTGAAAATACAAAACACTTAGCGGGGTGTGGTGGTGGGCGCCTGTAGTCCCAGCTTCTAGGGAGGCTGAGGCAAGAGAATGGCGTTAACCCGGGAGGCGGCGGAGCTTGCAGTGAGCGGAGATCGTACCACTGCACTCCAGCCTGGGCGACAGAGCAGGACTCCGTCTCAAAAAAAAAAAAAGGCCCCCAGCATGGGGGACCTGCAGCTGCCAGGCCACTGGTTGCACCGTTCCTGACCCTGCGGGTTTCTTTCACCCTCTGTAGATTCGACATGGCTTGGTGTTTCACACCTTGAAACTACAAGAGTGAATCTGAAAGTTAGTTCAAAAAGTCAAAGGGGTTCACAGCAGCCAAGAGGTGGAGACAACACGAAGCCCACCGGTGGAGGAGTGGGTGGGCAACGTGTGGTCGACCAGACAGTGGGGTGTTCTGCACGCGAGGAGGTGAGTCCTGATGCAGCGACAGGTGTGAACCTTGAAGGCATCATGCTGAGCAGGGCAAGCCAGGCACGAAGGGCCACATGTTGTCTGATTCCATTTCTATGAAACGTCCACAACAGGCCAATCCACAGAGACACAAAGATGGGTGGTTACCAGGCGCTGGGGGAGGGAGGAATGGGGAGTGAGTGCTCATGGGGGGGGGCGCGTTTCCTTCGGGGGGCATGACGGTGTTCTGGAACTAGGTGGAGGTGCTGGCTGTGGTGCATTGGGAATGGATCAGACGGCACTGAATTGTCCACCTTAACAAGGCTGCGTTTGTTATGTGAATTTCTCTCTTTTTTTTTTTTTTTTTTTTT
>NW_012102920.1:1088136-1089643 GCF_000951045.1 Mandrillus leucophaeus | reverse complement strand
CTCCCGAGTAGCTGGGACTACAGGCGCCCACCACCTCGCCCGGCTAGTTTTTTGTATTTTTTTTAGTAGAGACGGGGTTTCACCGGGTTAGCCAGGATGGTCTGGATCTCCTGACCTTGTGATCCACCTGTCTCGGCCTCCCAAAGTGCTGGGATTACAGGCGTGAGCCACCGCGCGCGGCCAACAGTGGTATTTTAAACATGATGGGCAGGCACGTTTTGGTTTGGGTTCTGCACATTTTTAGCCTTGCAAGTCAGTGGAGACAGAGGTGCGTGCTGCGCTGTGGGAGGTAACTAGCCTGACCGGGAAGGGCTGGGGCACAGAGATCCCCAACCCGAGGCTCCCCACCAAATCCTGGAGCCCAGCCTGGGGGTCGCAGGGGAGTGGGCTGTGCAGCACTCCCATGCGTGAGTGGGCGGTGGCCACGCTGACCCCCACACCAGGCCTCCGTCCCCAGGACTGGAGGGAGAGGAGGGAACGAGGGAAGTCCTAAAGCTAAGCCAGCTGTTTAGCCCGTTTTCCTGACCGGCGCTGTGGACAGGCCCTGCCCGCTAAATGGTAAATGTTTTAATCTCCAGCGACCTAATTTAGTTCTTTTAAAAGCACAACTCAAAGCAAAAATGAAGCTGCCTAATAATATTTGTTAAAACCCTATTATCAGGAGAAGTGGTAATATGTTGAAATTACCTTTGCAAAAATTAAAAAAAGAAAGTCGGCCGGGCGCAGTGGCTTACGCCTGTAATCCCAGCACTTTGGGAGGCCGAGACAGGCGGATCACGAGGTCAGGAGATCGAGACCATCCTGGCCATCATAGTGAAACCCCACATCTACTAAAAATACACACACAAATAAACAAATAAATAAATAAATTAGCCAGGCGTGGTGGTGCACTCCTGTAATCCCAGTTACTTGGGAGGCTGAGGCAGGAGAATTGCTTGAACCCGGGAGGCAGAGGTTGCGGTGAGCCGAGATCACGCCATTGCAGTCCAGCCTGGGCAACAAGAGGGAAACTCCATTTCAAAAAAGAAAGTCTATGCGGGGTGGCTCATGCCTGTAATCCCAGCACTTTGGGGGACGGAGGCAGGCAGATCACATGAGGTCAGGAGTTTAACACCAGCCTGGCCAACATGATAAAACACTGCCTACTAAAAGTATAAACATTAGCTGGGCGTGGTGGCGGGCACCTATAATCCCAGCTACTTGGGAGGCTGAGACAGTAGAATCGCTTGAACCTGGGAGGTGGAGGTTGCAGCGAGCTGAGATTGAGCCACTGCACTCCAGCCTGGCAACAGAGCGAGACTCAAAAAACAAAACAAAACAAAACACCTAAAAAACAAAACAAACCACTGTCATTAGGGGAGATGGTAATATGTTGAAATTATCTCTTTCCAAAAATTATTTAAAAAAAGAAAGAAGGCCGGGCGCGGTGGCTCAAGCCTGTAATCCCAGCACTTTGGGAGGCCGAGGCGGGTGGATCATGAGGTCAGGAGATCGAGACCATCCTGGC
>NW_012102920.1:1079654-1087846 GCF_000951045.1 Mandrillus leucophaeus | reverse complement strand
AAAAAAAAAAGAAAGAAAGGCTGGGCATGGTGACTCACACCTGTAATCCCAGTGCTTTGGGAGACCAAGGTGGCAGGATCGCTTGAGCCCAAGAGTTCGAGACCAGGCTGCGCAACATAAGACCCTGTCTCTATTATTATTATTATTATTATTATTATTATTGATAATGAAAGAAAAGACCTCCTTAGGATGAGGTGAGCAAGCGTCAGCCTGCAGGCCAGATGCCCAGGAGCATGGGCTCGCCCTGCCCTGACTTCCAACTAGGCTGGAGGCCAGGTGGGGAAAAGTCCTGTGCCCCTCCTGAGGGGGAACAGGGCCCGATTTGGAAGGCCTGGGTCCAGGGCGGGACACTGCCACCTTTACCAAGCTTGTGTGACCTTGTTGCCACGGGAAGGTCTGATGGGCTGGCCCGCTGGGGATATCTGGGCTACCAGCTGGGCCATCCTGGGGCCACTGAGAAGGCAAAGGGCACAGAGCTCAGCCAGGCCAGGGTTTCCTCTCTCATCACTCCCCACTCCTCCGTCCATGCCCAGGGGCATCTGTGGGGCTGGCCTGGGGCTGCCCAGAGGCTGTGAGGGCCAGAAGGCCTCACCTGGGTCACCACCCAGAGCGGGAGGTGAGCTGGGGGCACGGGAACAAAAGGGAGGCAGGCAGGCTCAGGGTGAAGAGCCCCAGGAGGCAGGTGTGCGGTTAGGGTTAGGGTTATGAAGGAGGGGAGGGGATGTGTGCGTGATGGTGCATTTTGCCTTCCCCAGCAGCTGGGTCTGAAATGCTTGGGGATCAGGTCACCCAGGAGGGTGGGGTGACCAGAGGCCAGGGTTCCAGAAACGGCTGGCACCTGACTGTGTTGGATGAGGGTGACAGGGACTGGGTCCATGTGCCACAATCCACACGAGGGTGTCCCATTTGTCCCTCTACCTCCCCCGACGGAGGTGGGAACCTGGGGCTGGTGAGGGTGATGGCACTTCCCTGCAAGGCCCCCAGATTCCTGATGCATAAGGAAACAGCGCCTACTCGCCCCACTTCTCAGGTCGCTGACCACCAGAAGTCATGAAACCCTGGGGGATGATCCACGCAGCATGAGGACAGGCAAGCAGGGTAGGGGAGCAGGGCCAGAGCCGGGGAGCCCGAGGTGGCCTCAGAGAGCACCTGTGTGGAGGGAGGCCCGGGGGTGTCCTGGGCTTGCCTGTCCCAGGAGCCCGATGGCTGGCCAAGCAGTATGAGAGAGGACAGAGCCCAGTGCCGGACGGGCAAACCCAGGAGGTGTCTGGGAGCACCAAGAGCAGACAGCTTCTCCCGTGGGAGAACAGAGCACAGCCGCTCTTGGGGAAAGGAACATGTGTGAGGCTGAAACTTGGGCGTTCACCAGGTCTCGGGTGGCACAGACCTCTTAGCTGTTCCATGGCGTGGCCGTTCAAAGCTCACCCGTACCTGGCAAAATTGCATTCCTTACTATTTAATTTCTCTCACGAGGGAGAAATTGAATTTAATTCACTTAATTAGCATTTAATTCACTTAATTAAATTAGCATTTCCTCCTTGGGGGAGTGATGATGTGGTGAGGCCGAGAAGCCGTGCTTTAAGTGTGCCTGCCTGGGCGCCACCTGTGCCAGCCTGGAGCGGCCTGGTGGGAGTGTTAGGGGCTGTGGTGTTGGGTGGGTGTCCAGGTCAGATGGGAGACGGTCCAATTCCCTTGCATACTTGTAGAGAGCGACATTTTTCAGTGGAAGTGTCCACAGGTTTCCTCCCCAGCGGTGGGTTAGCCGTGGGATGGGAGGTCTGTGAGCTCCCCTGCTGGGTCCTCCCAGGGCTGGGCCCAAAACCCAGCAGACAGTGCCAGGCCTGGTTCAGGCCTCAGGAGAGGCAGCCCTGAGATTCACAGAGGCCAATGTCCCTGAGTCTCTGCGACTCAAGTTTCCACATTTGCAAACTAGGGGACATCGTGGGGCCTGGGTGCAGCTCCCAGTCCTGAGTCGGCACACAGCAAGTGTCCAGGATTGGCTGGCAATGTCAGTGTGCCAGGATCTGAGCCTGCCCCGAGGGACTGGGGATGGTGCCCCCAGCCTCCGAGGCCCCCAGCGAAGTGGGGATCCATCCTTAGGGTTCATAGATATGGTGCGCATCCAGAGAGAAACTCAGCAGCCACAGGGGCACCTCCCAGGTGATAGCTCAGCTTTCAGCGCTCGTGGAGCCCACCCCAACCCCAGCCCCCATTGTTCTTGCTCGCAGTGCTCACTGCCGTGGCTCACAGGCTGTAAACTACCCCCTCCTGGCAGAACAATCCAGTGGGCCAAAGCAGTCCTCCCGCCTCAGCCTCCTGGGTAGCTGGGACCACGGGCACATGCCACCACACCCGGCTAATTTTTTTGTAGAGGTGGGGTCTTGCTATGTTGCCCAGGCTAGTCTTGAGCTCTTGGGTTCAAGCAATCCTCCCACCTCGGCCTCCCAAAGGGCTGGGATTACAGGAGCGCACCACGGCCTCACTCCGTTTTTATTTAACAGGTGGAGTTTTTGCGTTGGCTCCGATGGAAACCTGCCTCCGAACTACCCTTCCCACATCATTCCTGGACTGAGAGCTTCCGGGGCGCCTCCTTGCAAGTTAGCATGAGAGTCCTCCCTCCCGTGGAAGAGTCCACAGGGGCTCTGCCAATGTCCTTCCTGCTCTCATTTTCTGCTGAGGGTGTGTTTTGGTAGGTTCAAGATGCCCAGTAAGCTGGGATTTCCTGGGTTCCAGCAGCCCCTGCCATTTCCCCAGGAGCTGGGACTGCAAGTGGGCCCACCACAACCACTCTGTTTTTCTCGGGGGGTGGTGCAGAACCTGGGGGAGAAGGGGCCAGACAGCACGGGTGGAGCGAGGAGGGGGCCCATGGGGAACAGAGTAGGGGAGGTGTGTATGGTGTGGTGGGGGCAGGTGCAGGGCCCTGGCCTGAACTGAGGCTCCAACCCTCAGCGGATCCCATCCTGGTGAGAGGCCGCTGTGCTGTGCACCTCAAGATGAGGGGGGCCTGGCACCACGGGGGCACCCGCTGGAGGGCAGAGATTGACCATTGCAGGTGCGCAGGTCAGTGGCACTAAGCAGTCACTGCAATGCAGGACCGTCACTTCCCTCCATCCACAGAACTTTCCATTTGCTCACTCTGTCCCCATGAAACACTCACTTCTGTCCCTTCCCCAGCCCGGCAGCCACCTTTCACCTTCTTGTCTCTATGAACCTGATGACTCTGGGGACTGTCAATAAGCGGAACCACAGGATGTGTCCTTTCGTGACTGGCTCATTTCACTCTGCATAATGTTCTCAAGGCTCATCCGTATTGTAGTGTGGGTCCGAGTTTTCTTCCTTTTTAGGGCTGAGTAGTATTTTCTTGTGTGGCGAGGCCACATTTTCCTTGTCCATCATCTGTCCACAGACACTTCAGCTGTTCCCACCCAAGTGGAATAAGGTGCCATGAACAGGGGTGTCCAAACACCCCTTGGAGACCCTGCTTTCTTTTTTTTTTTTTTTTTTTTGAGACAGAGTCTCGCTCTGTCGCCATGGCTGGAGTGCAGTGGCCGGATCTCAGCTCACTGCAAGCTCCGCCTCCTGGGTTCCCGCCATTCTCCTGCCTCAGCCTCCCGGGTAGCTGGGACTACAGGTTCCCGCCACCTCGCCCGGCTAGTTTTTTGTATTTTTTAGTAGAGACGGGGTTTCCCAGGATGGTCTCGATCTCCTGACCTCGTGATCCGCCCGTCTCGGCCTCCCAAAGTGCTGGGATTACAGGCATGAGCCACCATGCCCAGCCTCTGCTGACAGTGTCTTTTAATGCAAGCAATGTTTTAATTTTCTTGATTTCCAATTTATCTTTTCTTTTGTTGCCTGTGCCTTTGATGTCATATCCAAGAAATCATTGCCAAATTCAGTGTTACGAAGCTTTTGCCACATATATACATATATGTATATTTTTTTGCTACAGGGTCTTACTCTGTCATCCAGGCTGGAGTGCAGTGGTGCAATCACGGCTCTCTGCAGCCACAAACTCCTGGACTCAAGTGATCCTCCCACCTCAGCCTCCTGAGTAGCTGGGACTACAGGTGTGCACCACCACACCTGGCTAATTTTTAAATTTATTGTAGAGCCGGGCTCTCTCTCTCTGTTGCCCAGGTAGGATTCAAACTCCTGGGCTCAAGAGGTCCTCCTTTCTTATTTTTCGAGATGGAGTCTTGCTGTTGCCAAGCTGGAGTGCAGTGGTGCAATCTCGGCTCACTGCAACTTCTCCCTCCTGGGTTTAAGCAGTTCTCCTGCCTCAGCCTCCTGAGTAGCTGGGACTACAGCGCACGCCACCATGCCCAGCTAATTTTTGTCGTTTTGGTAGAGACAGGGTTTCACCACTTTGGCCAGGATGGTCTTGATCTCTTGCTTGTGATCCACCCGCCTCGGCCTCCCAAAGTGCTGGGATTACAGGCGTGAACGACTGCACCCGGCCTCAGGGTTGGGGGGGGGTCCTCCTTTCTCAGCCTCCCAAAGTGCTGGCATTACAGGTGTGAGCCACTGTGCCCGGCTTTGCCGTTTATTTTCTTCTTAGAATTTTATAGTTTTGGATCTTACATTTAGGTCTTGGATCCATTTTGAATCTTTCTATCTGTGGTAAGGGCCAAACTTTATTTTTCTGCGTGTGGATATCTACTATTCCCAGCACCATTTGCTGAAAAAGACTGTCCTTTCCCCACTGAATGGTCTTGGCACCCTTATTAAACATCATTTGGCCATGTATGCAAGGGTTTGTTTCTGGGCTCGCTATTCTATTCCATTGGTTTGTATGTCTGTCTTTATGCCAGTGTCACGTTGCTTACTATAGCTGTGTAGAAAGTTTTGAGATTAGGAAGTAAAAGTCCTTAAACTTTGTTCTTTTTCAGACTGTTTTGGCTAGTCAGGGTCCCTTGAGATTCCAAATGAATTTTAAGATGCTTTTCTGTTTCTGCAAAAAATGTCATTGGGATTTTATAGGGATTGCATTAAATCTGTAGATTGCTTCAGGTAGTACTGAGGTCTTAACCATATTAAGTCTTCCAACACAAAATGTCTCTCCATTTATCTGTCTTTTAATTTTTTTCAGCACTGTTTTGTAGCTTTCGTTGTACCAGTCTTTCACCTCCTTAATTCTTGTTTTATTGTTTTTATGCTATTGTGTGTGGAACTGTTTTCATAATTTCCTTTTCAGATTGTTCTTTGTATCCTGCTGCTTTGCTGAATTCGTTCATTAGTTCTAACAGATCTTTTGTGGAATCTTTAGGATTTTCTTCATATAGGATCATATAATCTAAAAATATTCATAATTTTACTTCTCCCTTTTCCATTTGGATGCCTTTTACTTTTCTTGCCTAATTGCTCTGGCTAGATCTTCATGGAAGGGGCAGAAGTGGATATTTTGCCTTATTCCTGATTTTAATTTTTTTTGAGATGGAGTTTTGCTCTTGTTGCCCAGGCTGGAGTGCAATGGTGTGATCTCGGCTCACCACAACCTCTGCCTCCTGGGTTCAAGTGATTCTCCTGTCTCAGCCTCCCGAGTAGCTGGGATTACAGGTGTGTGCCACCATGCCTGGCTAGTTTTCTATTTTTAGTAGAGACATGGTTTCTCCATGTTGCTCAGGTTGGTCTTGAACTCCCAACCTCAGGTGATCTGCTCGCCTCAGCCCCAAAGTGCTGGGATTACAGGCATGAGCCACCACACCCGGCCTCTTATTCCTGATTTTACAGGAAAAGTTTTCAGCCTTTCATCACCGAGCAGTGTTAGATGTGGGCTTTGCATAAATGGCTTTTATTATGTTGAGGAAGTTTCCTTCTATTCCTAATCTGTTCAGTAGTTTTATCATGAAAGGGTGTTGAGTTTTGTCAAATGCTTTTTCTGCATTGAGATGATCATGTAGTTTTTTTCCTTCATTCTGTTAGTATAGTGTATTACATTGATTTTTTATTTTTATTTTTTTTATGCTGAGCCATCCTTGAATTCCAGGAATAAATCCCCTTGGTCATAGTGTATAACCCTTTTAATACGCTGCTGAAGTTTGCCAGTACTTTGTTGAGGTTTTTTGCATCAGCGTTCACAAGGAATATTGGTCTATAGTTTTCTTTTCTTGTGGTGTGTATGTCTGGCTTTGGTCCCAGGGTAAAGTGGGCCTCACAGAACGAGTTAGGAAGTGTTCCCTTATCTTCAGTTTTTTGGAAATGTTTGAGAAGGGCTGGTATTAGTTCTTCTTTACATGTTTGGTAGAATTCACCAGGAAACCATGAGGTCTGGTACTTTTCTTTGAGATTCAGATAATGCTTTTAATGCCTATAAAGATTAAAAATGAAATTAAAAGACTTTCATCGCAAATTTTAAATGGTGGTACAGCACTGCATGTGCTTCTTTACGAATGCATTAAATAATGTAATCGAGCAGCTGGTCTAGGAGTTATGGTAATTTTGAAGCGATGATGAGCAGAATGGTATTCTGTGGCATCTGCAGCAATGGTGATGTGATGTGAGACATCCATGAGTTCTGTAGGAGGTGGAGTCCCAGACACTGCTGATGCTGCTGCAGCAGCTGGTTGCCTAGATTCATAATTCAGGAAAATGTTAAATTTTGATTAACGGTCCGTGATGGTAAAGATGGTATTTTTTCCTGTCCCAGTTCTCAGTATCAACCTTCTTGGTGTGCTGGGTATGGCAACTATCCCAAACACCCCCATGGGCTCATGTCACACATGAACATATTCTGTTATATCTTTCCAGAAAAAAAAATGCTGAGAATTACCACAGTAAGGGACGTTTTACTTTGAAACATTCACTGGTGTACCCAGCCCTGACCAAGGGCCATGTGGAGGCTGGAGTGCGCAGGTGCAGGAGGTGGTGCCCTATGCAGGAGGGTGGCCTTGGCTCCTAGGGTGCACAGGCATGGCCTCTCTGCAGGACCTGTGCTTCCACTAGGAGGCTGGGGTGGTTACATGCTCCTGAGTGTGTTTGGGGAAGGAACTCAGTAATTAGTCACCACGTGTATACGTTTCCTGCAGCTGCTGTGGCAAATTACCACAAATTCAGTGGCCGAAACACAAGCATTTATTCTCTTACAGTTCTGAGGTCAGAAGTCTAAATTATCTCACTCTGGTAAAGTCAAGGTGTTGGCAGGGCTGGCTCCTTCTGGAGGCTCTAGGGTAGGGGGGAATCTGTCTCTGCCTTTTCCAGCTTCTAGGGGTCTCCACATTCCTTGGCTTGCGGCCCCTCCCTCTGCCTTCAAAGCCAGCATCTTCTCTCCTCTGACCCCTGCTTCTGTGGTCACATCTTCTGTCCAACTGTGAAGCTCCTGCCTCCCTCTTATGATCGTGATTACATGGGACCTACCTGGATAATGCAGGATAACCCCCTATCTCAAGGCCCTTCACTTAATCCCATCTCCAAAGTCCCTTTTACCAGGTACGATGATTTAAAAGATGTCATCCCCTCCAAAATTCATGTTGAAACTAAAAGTTGTCAGAATCAAAACAGAGTGACCAATGTTAAGAAAACCCTAACAAATACAGCCAGGGAAGGCTACGAAGAGAGGGTCTGTATGCCCGATAACAAAAACTATCACAAAAGACTGCAAAAACCACAACCTTGCACAAAGGTCATTGTATTTTTTTTTTTTTTTTTTTTGAGCCCAAGTCTTGCTCTGTCGCCCAGGCTGGAGTGCAGTGGTACAATCTCGGCTCACTGCAACCTCTGCCTCCCGGGTTCAAGCGATTCTCCTGCCTCAGCCTCCCAAGTAGCCGGGGTTACAGGTGTGCCCATCACCATGCCTGGCTAATTTTTGTATTGTTAGTGAAGACGGGGTTTCACCATGTTAGTCAGGCTGGTCTAGAACTCCTGACCTCAAGTGATCCGCCCACCTGAGCCTCCTAAAGTACTAGGATTATAGGCATGAGCCACCACGCCTGGCCAAGGTCATTGAAATCTTACACAAGAAAATACTTCTGCAAGGATACCTGCCCAGCAGCTACCTTCCAAACTTGGACTGGTGTCACCCTTGCGATTAATCTTTGCAGTCAAGGGTAATCATTTCAAAATGATTATGTCATCCTCCTTTTTTCCTTTAAAACCTTTGGCCGGGCGCGGTGGCTCAAGCCTGTAATCCCAGCACTTTGGGAGGCCGAGACGGGCGGATCATGAGGTCAGGAGATCGAGACCATCCTGGCTAACAC
>NW_012102920.1:1073072-1079164 GCF_000951045.1 Mandrillus leucophaeus | reverse complement strand
GAGGCTGAGGCAGGAGAATGGTGTAAACCTGGGAGGCGGAGCTTGCAGTGAGCTGAGATCCAGCCACTGCACTCCAGCCTGGGCGACAGAGCGAGTCTACGTCTCAAACAAACAAACAAAAACAAAAAACCTTTGTCTTCCTTGAACATGCACAGTTACTGTAATATGCGTGTTCCCGTTGCAAGGCCCTCTTCCTGAATAAATATCTTTTTAGAGAGCTCCTCTGTTATTTAGGTTAACTAACAACAAACTTGGTACCCACTGTGGTGACAGAAGAGGTAGGGCCATTTAGGACTAGGTCACTAGGGCTCCTCTTGTAAAAGAGGCTTCCTGTGGAGTTTGGCTTTTTCTTGCCCCTCTGTTCATCCCACCTTGTGAGGACACAGCATTCTTCCCTCCAGAGGAAACAGCAACAAAGTGCCCTCACCAGACACAGGACCTGCCAGTGCCTTGATCTTGGACTTCCCAGCCTTCAGAACCATGAGAAACAAATTTATATTGTTTACAAATCACCCAGTCTGTGGCATTTTGTTATAGTGGCACAAATGAACCAAGACACTAGGTAAGGTCACACATTCACAGGTTCCAGGAATTAAGATGTGGACATCTTTTGGGGGGGGGGGGCGCCGTTGCTGTTACTGCACTATTTTGCTAGTGAGGTTGCAACAGGAAGTCCAGGGGCCTCATCCTGTTGCTTGTATCATAAGCCAGTGTCCACTTGGTGGGACCCTCAGGATGTGTCTAGGAACAAGAGGGGAACAGCAGGGCAAACAGGATGAGTTCTCCTCTTGTGCTTTCCGTGGGCAGGCAGGAGCCCCTCAAGGTATGTGCCCATCCAACTCCTCCCCAGAAGACGGGGCCCTGGAGTTACTGGAGCTGTGCCTGAGCTGCTGCTATGCTTGTAGGAGACTTCTGAGCACCTTCCCTCTACCTTCATCATGTCTAATGATGCTGTAACTTGGTCTCAACATTAAAGATGGAAAAAAGGGCCAGGTGTGGTGGCTCATGCCTGTAATCCCAGCACTTTGGGAGGCCGAGGCAGGCAGATCACGAGGTCAGGAGATCAAGACTAACATGGTGAAACCCCATCTCTACTAAAAATACAAAAAATTAGCCGGGTGAGGTGGCGGGCGCCTGTAGTCCCAGCTACTCGGGAGGCTGAGGCAGGAGAATGGTGTGAACCTGGGAAACGGAGCTTGCAGTGAGCTACTGCACTCCAGCCCCGGCAACAGAGCGAGATCATGCCACTGCACTCCAGTCCGGGCAACAGAGTGAGACTCTGTCTCAAAAAAAAAGAAAAGAAAAAGAGGTCAGCCTGTTTTGCGTTAACAAAAATATTTTTCTCCTTTTTTTTTTGTTTTTTGAGTCAGAGGCTCTTGTTTTGTCACTTAGGCTGGAGTACAGCAGGAAAATCCTGGCTCACTGCAGCCTTGACTTCCTGGGCTCAAGTGATCCTCCTACCTCAGCCTCCTGAGTAGCTGGGACCACAGGTGCACACTATTGCTTCCTGCTTTTTATTTTTTATTTATTTTTATTTTTTGTAGAGGTGGGGTCTTATTTTTGTTGCCCAGAATGGTCCTGAACTCCTGGGCTCAAGCGATCCTTCTGCCTTGGCCTCCCAAAGTGCTGGGATTACAGGTGTGAACCACCATGCTGGACCAGAATTTTTTTTTTTTTTTTTTTTTTTTGAGACGGAGTCTCCCTCTGTCTCCCAGGCTGGAGTACAGTGGCACGATCTTGGCTAACTGCAACCTCGCCCTCCCAGGTTTAAAGCAATTCTCCTGCCTCAGTCTCCTGGGTAGCTGGGATTACTGGCACATGCCACCGTGCCCAGCTAATTTTTGTATTTTTAGTAGAGACGGGGTTTCACCATGTTGGCTAGGCTGG
This sequence comes from Mandrillus leucophaeus, assembly GCF_000951045.1. Classification (NCBI taxonomy): domain Eukaryota; kingdom Metazoa; phylum Chordata; class Mammalia; order Primates; family Cercopithecidae; genus Mandrillus; species Mandrillus leucophaeus. The sequence continues at coordinate 1,077,277 of NW_012102920.1, read as the reverse complement.
TCTTGCAGAACTGGGTTTTAATAAGCAATGAGAAGCACTATAGCAGCCCTGATAATGAAACTTCGATGATTTCGAGACTTCTTCCTCTTCTCCTTGTGGCTTGCTCTTTAAGCCTAGGGGGACTTCTGGTCCCTGGACTCTCCCCTCTTCTCACTCCCCACTGAGGTCTGGCGTCAGCATGGATCCTCACATGCGCCCTCAACTGTTCTGCCCTGGTCAAACCAGTCACTGTCTAGGCCCCACCTTCATCCTGTGTTCTTGGTGAGTGGACATACACCTGTACCACCCGGCCTTCCTGTCCACTTAAGGGATGTCCCCAAGGAGGTGAGAATACTGCTCCACATCCAGCCCAGATAACTATCCCGGGCCTTCTGTGCCTCCAACCTGCCATGCCTCTGTCCTGCCCTGCCCTTAACCAGTTCCAGGGCCACCAGGGGAAAACCAGCCAGGCTCCCATCCCAGCCCAGCCCAACCCTCCTTCAGTCCTGCACCCTGCTGCCTTCTCTTCTGCTACAAGAGGAAAAAGGGTCTCTCTGCTGGGCTCCTGCTCAAGGGCACACGACGCCTGCTCCCCACCATCAGATCCTGTCTACTGCATCACTCCAATGGGAACCTGTCATCACTCCCATTTTAAACACACCATTCTGCACCCCATGCCTGTCTCGCTGCTCTCCTTTACAGCAAACTCAGGCATGGAATCCAAATACGCATCCTCAGAACTCCTGCCTGTCTTTTGTCCCCACCCAAATCTCATCTTGAATTCCCACGTGTTGTGGGAGGGACCTGGTGGGAGGTAATTGAATAATGGGGCAGGTCTTTCCCAAGCTGTTCTCGTGATAGCGAGTAAGTCTCACGAGATCTGACAGTATTCAATTAGGGCGAGTTTCCCTGCCCACTCTCGCTCTTTGCCTGCCGCCATCCACGTAAGATGTGACTTGTTCCTCCTTGCCTTCCACCATGATTGTGAGGACTCCCCAGCCATGTGGAACTGTAAGTCATTAAACCTCTCTCTTTTGTAAATTGCCCAGTCTCGGGTGTGTCTTTATTAGCATTGTGAAAACGGACTAATACACCACCATTCCACAAAACCTGCACTCGCCAAATCTGAGTCAGCTCCCAGGCCGTAAGCTGGGGACCCTTCTCCTGACTTCTCACCTTTCAGGCTGGCTCCTCTCAAGTGCTGCCCCTAGGCCCAAGCACCATGCCTCAACTTCCCCTCCACCTGAGCAATGGCTCCTTGGTGCCTCTTCCTGTCTGACAGCTCTAAAGGCTCTCTCTGTGGTCACAATTCCCAGTCTCCAACATGGGCCACGCCGGTAAGTTGTTCATCCAACCACTCACCAGCGTTTCCATGAGGGGGCCCAACAGGCATCTGAGACTCACACATCCAAAGCCACAGCCCAAACTCCACCGGTATTATATTAGGAGAAGTTTGTGGGAGGGACCCGGTGGGAGGTAAAATCTCTGCACTACCCTGCCCTCACCTTTTCCATCTTGGTTAAGGATAACTTTCTCCTTAAAATTGCTTACGCCCAAAACACTGTAACTTAAATAAAATGGACAAATTCCTCTAAAGACACAAACAGAGGATCTGGAAAGACCTATAACAAATAGAGATTGAATTAGTAATCAAAAAAGCCCAAACCCAAATGGCTTCAATAATGAATTCTACCAAACACTTAAACAATTAAAGCTGAGTCCACTGGCTTGTGCCTGTGATCCCAGCTACTCAGGAGGCTTGAGGTGGGAGGTCAGTTGAAGCCAGGAGTTGGTGACCAGCCTGGATGGTATAGTGAACACCGATCTTCTAAAAGAAAAAAATTAATAACAATTACAAACTCTTCCAAAAAAAAAAAAAAAGAACACTTACAACTCATTTTATGAGGCCAGCAGGACATTAATTCCAAAACCAGACAGACACCACAAGAAAACTTCAGACCAGTATCTATGATGAATATGGATTAAAAAAAAAATCACCCAAAAAAACTGGATTAACCTGAATCCAGGAAGAGAGATACTCCATGACCAACTGGAATTTATCTGAATGTAGGGGATAAATATCTTTTCAATATCTGAAAGTCAATTAATGTAACACACCACATTCCTAGAACAAAGAAAAAAAACCCATGATTATCTCAATGGACGTGGAAAAATCATTTAACCAAATCTGACACCTTTTCATGATAAACACACTCAACAAACTAGAAATAAGAGATACTTCCTCGGCTGGGCGTGGTAGCCCATGCCTATAATCCCAGCATTTTGAGGGGCTGAAGGGGGGTGGATTACTGGAGGTCAGGAGTTCAAGACCAGCCTGGCCAACATGGTAAAACCCCATCTCTACTAAAAATACAAAATTAGCTGGATGTGGCCGTGTGTGCCTGTAATCCCAGCTACTCGGGAGACTGAGGCAGGAGAATCACTTGAACCTGGGAGGCAGAGGTTGCAGTGAGCCAAGACCCAGCCACTGCACTCCAGTCTGGGTGACAGAGTGAGACACTATCTCAAACAAGAAATAGGTTTTATCAGGTTGAGGAAGTACCTGTTTTTTTTAGATGGAGTTTCCCTCTTTTAGCTGGGATTACAGGCACCTGCCACCACCCCCAGCTAACTTTTTGTATTTTCAGTAGAGATGGGATTTGTCCATGTTGGCCAAGCTGGTCTCAAAGTCTGGACCCCAAGTGATCCGGCCGCCTCGACCTCCCAAAGGGTTGGGATTACAGGCGTGAGCCACCGCGCCCAGCCTGATAAAACCTATTTTTGAAGCACCCACAGCTATCATTATACCCAATGGCGAAAGACTGGATGCCTTCTCCCTGAGATCAGGAGCAAGACAAGGATGTCTACTCTCGCTGCTGCTAGTCAATATTGTACTGGAGGTTCTAGCCAGGGCAGCTAGGCAAGGAGGAGAAATAAAAGGCATCCAGATTAGAAAGGAAGAGATAAAATGATCTCTATTCACAGATGACACGCTTTTGTATAAAATCCCAAGGAATCCACTAAAAGACTAGAAGAACTAATAAATGCCACTAAAAGACTAGAAGAACTAATAAACGGGTTTAACAAGGTTGCAGGATAAAAGATCAATATACAAAAAGCCCTTGGAGTCACCCTTGACCTTTCTGGGTCACACTCCACATCCCATCTGACAGTGGATGGCCTCCGGCCTCCTGCCTCCTTCTCAGTCCTTCCTAGTCTGTTCTTCACCCAGGAGTCAGAATGACCCTTTTAAAGGCTTAGTCACATCCTTCCCTGGGCTCAGTCTTCCGAAGGCTGCCCATTTCCTGCAGAGAAGGGGCCACAGTTCTGACTGTGCAGGACCTGCCCGCATCCCTCCATGTCCCCACCTCCCATTTCCCACCAGTCCTTCCAGCTCCTGGGTTCTCGACTTAGCGGCCTCTGCTGTTTCTTACACTCCAGGCTCTCATGTCTCAGAGGCGCTGTCTGCCGTGCCCCCTGCTCAAGACACTTCTGCAGATATCCTCACCCTCGACGCCTACTTCCCGCCGGTCTTTGCTCAAATAAGTGCCCTCCTCCTGTGGCTTTCCTTGACTGTTCCGCCCTGTTCACCTCGTGTTCTTTTCAGACGGCTGACTCAAGAAAAAATAGACAATCTCAACAGACCTATAACAAGTGAAGAGTCTCAATTAGTAACCAAAAAACTACAACTCAAATAAGTCATCAAAAAAGCTCAGCCCCAAGCGGCTTCAACGTTGAATTGAAGCCTGCACGTGGGTTGGTATGTGAATGATGGACTGCCCGGGTCCTCTGGGCACTCGGCATTTCCTACACGCTCTGACTCTGGCACAGGGTGTCTCGACCAGGTACAGACAGGTTGGGAGCCCCGCGCCGGGTGCCCGCTCCCGGGAAGCTCCACCTCTCCCTGCAGTCACGGCGCCGGTGGGCGGCACGTGGGCCGGCTCTCCCGGGGACAATTCTCTATTCCGGCCATGAGGTTCTCAGACCAAATCCTCGGAATGCAAACTCTCACGGCGTTCCCGTAATTCTCAGCCCAGCGCGGGCCCCGACGCAGGCTCCAGGGGAACGAAGTCAGCGTCCCTTCCGGGGGATGCGCCGGCTGCGCTGCACCTGTTTCTGCCTCAGGGGTCCACACGCCCATCTTCCCTGCACCGGGACTGGGGCCTGGAGACCGTGGCACGTCCACCTGGTGCCCGTCCACGGGCTGTCGCCTGCCGAGGTCGCCG
>NW_012102920.1:1004673-1071752 GCF_000951045.1 Mandrillus leucophaeus | reverse complement strand
CCCGGTTTTGGGCGCAGGGAGGGACCATGGGGACGCGGGGCCGCTGTCTGAGACGCCGCTTCCCAGCGCGCCGGGCATCGCCAAGTGCTGGACCTGTGATTCCGAGCCTTTCACTTGTTAAGAATTTTGATGCTTACCATCCATCTGCTGTTGAATTCCCCAACTAGAAATTGCGTATTCCGCGGATTGTGCTTAATCATAATGATCCCCTTTGCTTAATTCCTGTTTGGAAGAACTAGGTAACCTTGTTACTGAGTCCAATTTGTTAGGCCCTAATGTGCTTAGTGGATTAAGATGCTTCTGTTTCATGCCCTGGGAACAGGACTGACCTGGTGATTCTCATAAGTGGCTGACTTCTTTATTAATTTCAGGTGCTTTGTTTCAGGTACCATATTTAGGGTTAATACTTCTGTAATCCTTCTCATTTGAAGCATTCTTCAACCATTTGCCTTTATCCTGGTGAAAAATTAACCTGTTTAGAGTGAGACTAAAGGAGACAGAGAGCCATTCCAGAGAGTTCAGTTGACCAGTTTGGAAAACGCTGAGCAGGCGTTACCCTGTTTGACAGTGGCCTGTGCCCCAGCTAGACTCTAGTTAGTCATAAGGACAAACGCGTTTTGTAAGTTTTAGGGATTAAATACCTCGCCTTATTTCAAACTGGTTTTTGTACTGTGTAAGTAGTAATTGGGGAAGAGTTTTTCCTTTCTTTGATAGTTTTCAGTTTTACAGTTCTTGTTTACTGGCTCAGTGGAACCTTAGTTTCTGTGTTGTAATGATGAAGAAACACTGCTACATCCAAGACTTCACATGAGTTTTTGAGAACGGAATTGGTAAGATGTATGTATAAAACCTGAGTCAGGTGCAAACAACCATCCGAGAGCAGACCTTGGTTATCTTGCAGTCACTGCCGGTTGCATGAGCTCACTTGCCTCACACCTCGTGTTGCTCCCTGTTTTGCTTTTCTTTGTATTTTGCCGTATGCGCTTACACCACTATAGTTTTTACACCTTTGCCAGTGATGTCTCTTTCTGAGACTGGCTTTTGCTATTCCATTATCCCACGTTGTGTTCTTAGGTTCTTCTCGACTTCATCTATACTTTTCCACTGTATTTTCCGCTGCTGTGGGAGTGTCCCACCGAGGCCTGTCCACCGCAGCTGCTTGTGGGCGCTGGCTGGGCTCCCGCAGATGCAGTGGAGCCCAGGGCATTCTTGGGCATGGCTCCTGGGGTCCGAGCCCAAAGTTTTACTCCTGCATGTTTTTTTTAAGATTTTATATGTGGAGAGGGCTGAGGGCTCAGGCAGCGGATGTTAGACAAATTGCTATAAAAAGAACTTTCATGATCTGCTTCCCAATTTCTTCAGCAAGGTGCATGCATTTTTATGTCGTTGCATTTAGTTTTGGCATTCAGCATGGAATTTGTCAGCCGTCCAGCAATAAATATGCATGTCTCTGTGTTAGTATTGGGTTCGTCTAGTTTCAGTTCCGGTACCAGATCACTCTTTAATACTTGTTGACTCATCAGATGATGAATTCAGAATCTTATACTAAAATGGGCTTTCGAGTTTTGGAATTATTAAAAGGTGGGCATTTAAAGAAAAGAAACACGAACAGGAGCTGGGGAAGACTGGATACCATCTTAGGAGCTGAGACTGGAGTGCCCCTTCCTGGTGGGTGGCAGTGCCTTTGCACATCAGACCCTGATTTCAGGAGGTCTCGTTTCCACTTTTTTTTTTTTGAGACTGAGTCTCTCTCTTCCATGCTGGAGTGCAGTGGCGCGATCTCAGCTCACTGCAACCACTGCCTACTGGGTTCAAGTGTTTCTTCTGCCTCAGCATCCCGAGTAGCTGGAATTACAGGTGTGTGCCCCCACACCCGGCCAGTTTTTGTATTTTTAATAGAGACGGGGTTTCTCCGTATTGCCAGGCTGGTCTCAAACTCCTGACCTCATGATCCGCCTGCCTTGGCCTCCCAAAGTGCTGGGATTACAGGCGTGAGCCACCGCGCGTGGCTGGTTTCCATTTCTTTTTGCCGAGGGAACAGGGGAGCGTATGTAATTACAAAAAAAAAATTTAAGCCTGGTGTGGTGGTTTATATTTATAATTCTAGTGAATCAGAGACAAAGGTGGGACGATCACTTGAGGCCAGGAGTTTGAGATGGAGTCTGCTTGGGTTTCCCAGGCTGGTCTCCAACTCCTGGGCTGGAGTGATCCTCCTGCTTCAGCTTCCTGTGTAATTTTCTTTTTTTACTTTTTTTTTTTTTTCCCGTAGGGGACAGGGTCTCACTCTGTCGGCCAGGCTGGAGTGCAGTGGTGTGACCTTGACTCACTGCAACCTCTGCCTCCCAGGCTCAAGTAATCTTCCCGCCTCAGCCTCCCGAGTAGTCACCACCACACCTGGCTAACTTTTGTTTTTTTTTGTGGACATGGGGGTTTTCTTTAAACAATTTTTAGTTTTGTAAAAATGGGGTCTATTTGCCCAGGCTAGTTTTGAACTCCTGGGCTCAGGTGATCTGCCTGCCTCGGCCTCCCAGAGTGCTGGGATTACAGGCGTGAGGCACCGCACTTGGCCGTCCTATGTAAAACTGTGTAAAAATTGAGAATCTTTATTTAAATTTACAGGTTGAAGAGATCCCAATTCAGATGACCGAAAGACTTGCCTCAGCTCAGCTGAAGTGATTTATGTTGTTGGGGGGATCACAGCCTGGGTGTGAGACTCGCTGTTACCCAGTGTGCTTGTGTCTTGTAAGAGACTGAGTGGGGAGGGGGTTTTGGTAGGATAGTGTGTGTCCCCCCAACACTTCTTCTACTCCAGCACCTTTTGCTCTGTTTTTTCTTTTGAATGTTTCCATGTGCCTCTCCAGCTTAGTTTTCAGTTAATCGGACATGGTTCTTTCAATATGGATGCTTTAATCGGAAATCGCTTTTGGGGGTGATGGTGAAAGTGGCTTAAATGTTTAACTTGTTAGAGGGTTGTTCATTAGGTTGCTAAATAAGGCCCATCTTCCATTTGTATAAAGATTGAAAGCACGCTGAAACTCCAGGGCTGGCTGCTGTCTCGCTTTGCATTTGCCTTTTGAGAGTTTTGGTGTTCCTGGGGCCACCAGTCTGCCATTGTAGTAAGTGGGTAGGCTCAGGAGAGCTTGCCCTTGGCGAGGCCTTGTGGCATATGGCTGTGCAGAAACACTTCCTCCAGTTTCATTTGTCTCTGGGGCCACAGCCAAGAATTGTGGGCCGCCTTAGGCTTTTATTTTTAGGTCCCCTCTCCCTTTCTTTTGGTAACTCTCTTGTTTCATTGACAGTGTTTTCATTTTTTTTAAGAAATAATGTATTGGACATGTTGAAAATGGTCTGGTTAAAAATGTCTGTAAGAAGATGTGGAACCTGCTTAGTCAGTACATTTTGTGATGATGTTTGAGTGAAAGTTGTAATAAATTGGTGAAAGAAGTTGAGAAGGGTGACTGAATGAAGTTCCATTTATTTTACAGCACAGCATGCTGGACTAGAGCAGTGCAGTCCTGGCGTTGATCTTGGCCACTGTGCATTTTATACATGCCCTTAGGAAACTCAGAGAGGTATCTAGACCTTGGTTTCAGGGGACAATGTGGAGAGCAAGCTTTTATTATCTCTCAAGGACAATGTTAAAAAACAACCCGGGGCAAGTACTAGCATGCACTCCATTCTTTGCAAGGATGTTGTGGTGTAGCTCAGTGGAAACCAGGTTTTCCCTTTGCTTGCAGAGCTAAGCTGCCCTGAACCCTAGGGCACTGGATGGGAGCTTAGGGTTCGGTAGTTCATCTCCTCACCTTACTGACAGCACATGGCCCTGCCCAGAAGCCACATGGCCTGCCCAGAGGCACACTGTTGGGAGGAGTTGTCTGGTCCCCTCCTCCTTTTTTGCTCAGTCTTGCTAGAGTAATTTGAACTACTGATTTGGAAACTATGTTATGAAATAAGAAATCAGTGTGAGGATGCTGTGGCCTGTGAAGCCTGGGTTTTAGTCCCCATCTCAGGGACCAGCAGTTTCATTATGTAGGCAACAAGAAGAGTTCAGACTCCGGTTTGCTTACTTGACGTGATGAGCAAAACCCCTTTGTAATCAACTCCGGAGGGTCGCCATATTTCGTTGTAGTGACTTTGGGTTAAAATGAAATCTGTACTCAGAGCCCCTTTCCAACTCCAGAACTGGCTATGAAGCCACTGTGCCTCTTCCTCCCTGCATTGGCAGGAGGGCAGCAGTGGCTGGAGTCTTGGTGTGAAGAGCCTGCTCTGGATGGCAGCACACTTGTGAGCACGTTGCCACATTTCTGAAGGTGATGACTTGTTCGGATGATTGGTTTTTGAGTTTAGATTGTATATTTAAATCGTCTTTGGTTGTTCTTGATAAGGGATTTGGGTGTTTCCAAGATGGAGGTTACAGAGCATCTTCAAATGCTTCCTGAGCACCTGTTAGGGGGTACTAGATACTGTGGGAGGTGCTGGTTGGTCCAGCTAGCATGACCTTTCCTCTGCAGAGGTGTCCTGAGAACCACCTGCTGCCTAGTTATGTGTGCATCTCTGTGAGGCCAGGGATTATGGTTGTCCCACTTACTGCTTGTCCACAGCACAGAGTGCTCAAGTACTTGTTGAATGGTTAGCCCCCAAGAGCAGAGGGGAGGGCGGCTGGCTGCAGCCCTGTGCAGAGGAGAGGTGTCTTCGTGTGTACTGAGTAGATTAACCTTGTTGAGGTGGAGGATTTGTGGACTGAAATAGTAAGTGATTAGTTTGGAAAATAGTCTGGGGCCAGATTGTTTGTGGTGCTCAGGTTGGCTGGGGATTTCTTTGATAATGTGTGCCTGGGAGGGTTTTTAAGTAGGGGGATGTCGTGCTGAGAGAGTGAGCCTGGGAAGATGTTTTTAGCAGGTTGGAGTGGGTAGAGGCCATAGACAGGTGTACTACCTGAGAGCTGATGTCATTAGGCTGGAAATGCCAAAGACTTGGCTGTTCTTCTTTGTATTTTTTTGGGACAAGGTCTTGCTCTGTTGCCCAGGCTGGAGTGCAGTGGCATGATCATAGCTTACTGCAGCCTTGACCTCCTTGAGCTCAAGTGATCCTCCTACCTCAGCCTCCCGAGTAGCTAGGATCACAGTTAGGACCACAGGCCTGCACCTCCAGGTCCGGTTAATTATTATTATTTTTTGTAGAGGTGGAGTTTTCCTGTGTTGCCCAGGCTGATCTCAAACTCCTGGGCTCAAGCAGTGCTCCCACCCACCTTGGCCTCCCAAAGTGCTGGGATCACAGGTATGAGTTGAGTGAGTGAGTGAGTCCACTGTGCCCGGATGGACTTGCCTGTCTGTCGGCAGAGGGAATAGGAAGGGTACACAGAGCAGCAGATATACACGCTGAATCCATGGAGCTGGACTGATTGACAGTGGGTGTGGGAGGCAGCCAAGGGTGAGTTACGGTCAGCTGGACTGCCATGGGTAGCCCAGACATAGGAACGATGGTGCCCTTGACAAGAATATTTAGTCATTATTTCATAGTATTTTTCTGCTTTCGTAACTTTTGTTATCACTACAGAAAAGATCTTTGAGGCCGGGCGTGGTAGCTCATGCCTGTAATCCCAGCATTTTGGGAAGTTGAGGCGGGCAGATCACCTGAAGTCAGGAGTTGGAGACCAGCCTGTCCAACATGGTGAAACCCGGTCTCTACTAAAAATACAAAATTAGCCGGGCGTGGTGGCAGGCGCCTGTAATCCCAGCTATTCAGGAGGCTGAGGCAGGAGAGTTGCTTAAACCCAGGAGGCGGAGGCTGTGGTGAGCCGAGACTACACCACTGCATTCCAGCCTGGGCAACAGAGTGAGACCCTGTCTCAGAAAAAAGAAAGAAAGATCTTTGAGCTTTTTCTATTTCTGGCTTTCCTGAGCTCCCACCTAGTCCTCTTTTTCTTTCTTTTTCTTTTTTTTTGTTTTTTTTTGAGTCGGAGTCTTGCTCTGTCGCCCAGGCTGGAGTGCAGTGGCACAATCTCGGCTCACTGCAAACTCCGCCTCCCAGGTTCATGCCATTCTCCTGCCTCAGCCTCCTGAGTAGCTGGGACTACAGGCGTTCACCACAATGCCCGGCTAATTTTTTGTATTTTTTTTAGTAGAGATGGGGTTTCACCGTGTTAGCCGGGATGGTCTCGATCTCCTGACCTTGTGATCCGCCCACCTTGGCCTCCCAAAGTGCTGGGATTACAGGTGTGAGCCACTACGCCTGGCCCTCTTTTTCTTAGAGTGGTTTGCTATTCCCCAGTCACTCTCCTCCCATCACTTCATACTCAACTAGTCAAAATTAAACTTGTATCTGGGGGCAGAATGTGGTGGCTGACACCTGAAATCTCTGCACTTTGGGAGGCTGAGGTGGGAGGATTGCTTGAGCCCAGGAGATCGAGACAGTCTGGGCAGCAGAGTGAGACTGTGTCTACAAAGAATGCAAAAGTTAACTGGGCATGGTGGTGCATGCCTGTGGTCCCAGTTACTTGGAAGGCTGAGGTGGGAAGATCAGTTGAGCCCAGAAGATCGAGGTTGCAGTGAGCCATGATTGTCACACTGCACTTCAGCCTGGGTGACAGAGCAAGATCCTGTCTCAAAAAGAATTAAACTTACATGAGTTCAGTTGGGCATTACATTTTGACCGGTGGGGCCCTTAGTATCCTTTTCAGGCCTCCTGTAGTGATGGAAGTGTCCACATGTACAGAGACCCATAGTGACAGGCTGAGGAGGCTGGCTCTCTAAAGGGCAGATGCTACTGGCAGAACAGGGGAGGAGCAGAGGGAGGGAGACTCCCCTGAGGGAATCTGGAATGTTCCATTAGAGTGAAAACTGAGTTTGTAGTCTAGGTGTGTGAGAATCAGATGGCGGTAAGGTAATGAATTAAGAGAAGCAAAGACGGGGAAGTGGAGGGGAGAGCATGAAGAGCACACGATGTGGGAAAGGCTGGTGGCCTCATAGGGGTAGAGGCTGCAGAGTTGGAAGGCAAAATTAGACTGAAAAAAGTACTGAGGCCAGAGCGTGGAATGCTTTGAGGGGCTGATTGATGAATTGGGGAACCACCGAAGGTTTCTGAGGAGGGGAGAGATGTATGAAATTTGAGCTTTTCAGAGAAGTCCCTGCTAGGATACAGTGGTTAATGACCATTGTAAGGCATAAAGTAAAGACTTGACTTTTGTTTTGGCCTTTTTTTTTTTTTTTTTTAAGTAGAGACAAGTTCTGCCAGGGATGGGCTCGAATTCCTGGGCTCAAGCGATCCTCCTGTCTCGGCCTCCCAAAGTGCTGGGATTACAGGTGTGAGCCCCTGGGTCCGGCCATTTTGGACCTTTGAGAGAACCACTTTTACTGAGGTGTAATTTACATGTGGTAAAGCACACATGTTTTAAGAGTGTAGTTTGAGGAATTTTTTTTTTTTTGAGACAGAGTTTTGCTCTGTCGCCCAGGCTGGAGTGCAGTGGCGCGATCTCAGCTCACTGCAAGCTCCATACCCCGGGTTCACGCCATTCTCTTGCCTCAGCCTCCTGAGTAGCTGGGACTACAGGCGCCCGCCACCACGCCTGGCTAATTTTCTTGTATTTTTAGTAGAGACGGGGTTTCACCGTGTTAGCCAGGATGGTCTCGATTTCCTGACCTCGTGATCCACCCGCCTCAGCCTCCCAAAGTGCTGGGATTACAGGCTTGAGCCACCGCGCCCGGCCGATTGGCATAGTATTTTTGAAATTCATGTTGTGTAGATCTTTTTTGCTTAGTAATAATATTCCTTGGTATGGCTAGCTCACGTTTTATATCTCCATTCATCTGTTGGTGATTATCTGGGGACATTTCCAGCTTTTGGCTATTATGAATAGAGCTTCTATGAACATTCATCTATGTGGACAGATGTTTTCATTTATCTTAAACAGCTGTGCTTGGGATTACTGGGTAATAATAAGATACATATGTGTAACTTTCTTAGAAAGCGCCCAGTTGTTTTCCAAATTGACTTATTTATTTGGCCAGCAGTGTATGTGAGTTCCAGTTGCTTTGCGTCCTTGCCAACACTTGATGATGTCAGTCTTTTTGATTTTAGTTATTTAAGTGGGTGGGTTATATCTCACCATAGTTTTTGTATGCATTTCCTGATGACTAATGATGAGCATTTTTATATGCTTATTGGCCATTCGAGTACCTTTTTCTGTGAAGTATCTTAAAATCCTTGGCTAATTTAAAAAATTAAATTTTATTTTTGAGTTAATTGTGTATGTATATGTTTTTCTTTAAACAATTTTTATTTTTGTAGAAATGGGATCTCACTGTGTTGCCCAGACTAGTTTGGAACTTCTGGACTTAAGTGATTCTTCCACTTCAGCCTCCCAAAGTGCTAGGATTACAGGCGGGAGCCACCACGCCTGGCCAGTTGGAGACAATTGTATATTAACATGTATTTTAAAGAAATACAGAGATCCTTGGTACCCTTTATTTAGTTTCCCTAATGATGACTTGTTCTAAAATTATAGCATAATATTACACCATTTATCTAATCTAAGTATAGATCATTCCATCCCACGAGGACCTCTTCTGTTGCTATTTTCTAGCCATGCCTGTCTCCCTTCCTTCTGCTTCTTTTGGGTTTATTTTGCTGTTCTCTTTCTAGTTTCTTGAGCTAGGAACTCGTATTATTGATTTGAGACCTTTCCTCTTCTGATGGAAGAGTTGAGTGCTATAAATTTCCCACTTACTACTGCCACAGCTGCATCCCACATATGTGTTGTATTTTCATTTTCGTTCAGTTCTAGGTATTTTTAAAAAATTTCCTTTGATAACTACTTTGATGCATTGTCTTAGTCCATTTGGGCTGCTATAACAAAATAGAGTAGTCCCCTCTTACCAGTAACCTTTGGTCAACTGTGGCCTGAATATATTACATGGAAAATTCAGAAATAATTCATAAGTTTTAAATCGCGTGCTGTTCTGAGTAGCATGATGACGTCTCACACCATCTTGCCTGGTACGTGACTCATCCCTTTGTCCAGCATGTCCACACTGTATATGCTGTCCTCGTAAGTCATTGATATCATCTGCTCCTGACATCCCACTGTGGACATTGTCATGGCTTGATGACCCAGGATCTCCCCAAGCAGATAGTCAGTCCTCTGTCTGACCTATTGTCAGAAGATTGGGAGTAGCCTAAAGCTAGGTCACTACTACGCTTATGTCGTTCAGCTCACTTCATCTCATCATCTAGGCATTTTCTCATCTCACATCCTCCTAAGAAGTGTGAGTATAGTACAATAAAAGATGTTTTGAGGGCCAGGCGTGGTGGCTGACACCTGTAATCCAAGCACTTTGGGAAGCCAAGGTAGGACGATTGCTTGAGTCTAGGAATTTGAGACCAGCCTGGGCAACATAACAAGACATAGTCTCCACATTAAAAAAAGAATTAGCTGGGTGTGGTGGCTGTGGGCCTGTAGTCCCAGCTACTAAGGAGGCTGAGGTGGGAGGATCGTTTGAGTCGGGATTTGAGATTACAGTACCACTGAACTCCAGCCTGGGCAACAGAGTGAGACCCTGTCTCAAAAAATTTTTTGTGTGTAGGAAAGTATAGTACTGAGCCCAATATGTATGTATTTTGTTTCAGGAATCCACTGAGGGTCTTGGAGCTTATCCCTTGGGGATAAGAGGGGACTGCTGTACTTTTGAGTAATTTATAAATGACAGAAATTGATTGTTCACGGTTCTGGAGGCTAAGAAGTCCAAGATTAAAGTGCCAACAGATTTGGTGTGTGGCGAGGGCCCGTTCCTTATAGATGGCACCTTCTGAGCGTCCTCATATGTCAGAAGGGAGAGGCTCCCTCAAGCCTCCTTAGTCTCATTCACGAGAGTGAGGCCCTGGCGATCTGATCACCCCCAAAATGCCCCACCTCTCAACACTGCCACATTGGGGATTAGGTTGCAGCATGAATTTCGGAGGGACAGAAAACACTTAGACCACAGCACTCCTCAGTGATTTCAAACTCTGATTTGCAAGTGTTGAGAGATTTTCCTGTTTCGTCTTATTATTTCCCATATGATTTCAGTAAGATAACCTAGTTTGATTTCTGTTCTTTTATACTTGTTAAGGTTTGTTTTGTGGCCTAGGATATGGTCTCTTTTAGTGAATGTTGCATGGGCATTTGGAAAAAAATGAGTGTTCTGCTGTTTGGTGGAGTGCTTTATCAGTTGTATTCTGCTAGTTGGTTGTGTTCTACTTTATATCTTTGTTGATTTTATGTCTAGTAATTCTGTCTAGGGGGTGTTGAAGTCTGTAGCTATACTTGTAGATTTGTTCCTCTTTTTAGCTGTGTCAACTTTTTTCATATACTTTGAGGCTCTATAGTTTGGTGCATGAACTTTCAGGATTTTAAGGTCTTTCTGGTAGATCGATCCTTTTATCATTATGTAATGTCCCTTTTTGCTTCTCATAATTTTTCTACTTTATTAATGTAGTTCTGCTTTTTTTTTTGTTAAGTGTTTTCATGGCATATTTTTTTTTCCCTCCTTTTATTTTTTAACCTACTTAAGTTGTTGAATTTGAAGTGTATTTCTTGTAAAGAGCATGTAATGATGTCATGTTTTTTAATCTACCCTCTACCAGTCTGTCTTTTGATTGGTGTATTTAGAGTATTTACATTTACTAATAATATTATATTGTTAACAATTAGTATTGATATGTAGGACTTGAGCCTGACATTTTATTGCTTGTTTTCTGTTTGTTTCCTCTGTTTCTTGTTCCTGTTTCTCTTCTCTTGACTTCTTATTGGTTAAATGACCATTTTTTAGGATTTTTATCTAGACTTATTTATATTGTTTTTGGGTGTATCTCTTTGTATAATTTCTTAGTGATTGCTCTGGGTATTACGGTATACTTATGTGACTTACAACAGTTTACTGATATCCTTTTTTTACTGTTGTCAGTGAAATGCGGAGACCTTTTTTCCATTTAGCTGCCCTTACTCTCCCCACTTTTAAATACCACTGTCTTGACCATCTGACGGTGTTATAATTTTTGTCATTGTGTGTAATTTAAAAAACTCATCAGGAGGGTAGTCTGTTGTGTTTACTCATTACTCACATATCTCCATTATTTTTTCTTTCTGGTCCTCCAAGATTCCTTATTTTCTTGCTGTTTGGACAGCTTCCTTTAGCCATTCTTTAAGGTTTGACAGATTATTTTATTTTCCTTCAACAGAGAACATCTTTATTTCCTCTTCATTTTTTTAAGGATACTCTTGCTGGCTGTAGAATTTGTGGTTGATTGACAGTTATTTTCCTTCAGCGCTTGAAAACTGTGCCACTTCCCTCTGGCCTCCATAGCTTCAGATGAGAAGTCATAGTCATTGGACTTGGTGTTCCCCTGTATGTATCGTGTCATTCCCCTCTGACTGCTTCAAAATATTTTGTCTTTAGTTTTAGAAGTATAGTCATGATGTGTCCTGGTGTGGATTTCTTAAAGAAGTTTATCTTTTTTGGAGTTCACTCAGTTTCTTAAAACATTTCATTCATTTGTGTCATTCAGCATGTTTAGGAAGATTTTCTCTCTTTCTGTTGCTCTTTCTCCTCTTTGATCTGGCCTCGGGTGATATAACCCTTGGGTCTTTTGTTATTCTCCCGCAGGTCTCTGTTCTTTTCTTCATTGCATTTTCTAAGCCTGTTGTTCAGATTGGGTAAATTCTCTTGATCTGACCTCAAGTTCAGTGATTCTGTCTTCTGTCATCTCAGCTATTGCTCAGCCCATGCAGTGAGTTTTAAAATGTCTGTTACTATATTTTCCAGTTCTTCATTTGGCTCTCATTACCAAAATTTTCTGGTTTTGTTTCAGGAGAATTTGTGATTACTTGGGAGTGATTTCATGCTAGTTGCTTTAAAATCCTTGTCAGATAGTTCCAACATTTGATTTATCATGGTGTTTGTGCCAGTTCATTGTCCTCTGGTTAAAGTCATTTCTGATGGCTTCCCGATCATTTTGGCTATTTTGTTAGGAAGCTCTGGGTACTGGTTTTATTTTAGCAGCAGTCACCTTGTTGAGGTTTAGCATGCAGGCCTGTCCTACTTTTGTGACCGTGGTTCTGGTGATAGTCTGACCTTCCTAGCCTTTGTGGTGCTTTTTCAGTTGCTTGACTTAGCCTCTCCCCTGGGGCTCCCACGGGTCCCTGCTGATGTTGCTCGAGGGCAGAAGCAACTTCCTAGGCTGGGCAGCATGCTTCCTCTGGGTGGACATGGGAGTCTCTGCGCACAGGACCAAGAGCTTCCCAGGCTGGGTGTTTGTTTTATAGCCCTGCCTCTGAGGGGTGGAACATTTCAGCATCACCACCAGGTGCGTGGAGTGTGGCTCCTGTGCCGGTGTCCATCCCTCCCCTCAGCTGGATGGCTTCCCTCAGTGGGGAGAGGAGTCCCATGACCAGTGGGGAAGGAGAGTGCCTCCTAAGCCAGATGCTGGTGATGGTGGTCCCACTTGCTGGATTACCCTGGTGCAGGGTGTGTCTAGTTTGTGGGAGGGTGTCTCAGGTCCGCCCGATGGGGAAGGAGAGTGCCTCTGGCCTGAGTGCTCTCTTGCTGTTGTCCCTGCCTGCTGATTGTTGGTAGGGCTTGGGCTCACCTGGGGTGGTAGGTGGGACTCCCTCTCGATCCAGGCCAGAATAAGTGTACCTGGGTTGCCTCTGTTGCTAGGCGGGGAGTCAGGAAGCATCAGGCCTGGGTCACCTCCTGTTGGGTGGGGGTCGTAAGAACACCCTGTTGCTGTGTTGGTCCTCCAGTCCTGGGGCTCCAAGCCAGTTTGCCTTCCTCTTCCACCTTTCAGAGTCCTCCTTTGTCTCTTGGGTCCTCTCCAGGGTTTGTGATTGTGCTTAGAGGAGGAGAGCAGGGAGAGACAAGTCTGTGCCGTTTTGTCCTGGCCAGAAATTCCTTCTGGCTGCTTGAAAAATCTTCTCTTTGTCTTTGGATTTCATCAGTATTCCTTTGAGTTCTTTGGTCTGTAGATGTCTTTTTTTGAATCCTGCTGGCATTTTGTAGTGCTTCTTGAGACTATGGTTTCATGAGTTTTACAGGTATTGGAAGATTCTCATCCATTGTATGTTTACTGTTTCTGCCCCATTTTTTCTTCTCCTTCGTGGGCCTCCAGTTACATTTCAGTGGCACAGTGTATGTTACTTATGTTCTCTACTCTAATTTCCATTCTTCTCTCTCATTGTTCTTCACTCAGGATGCTTTAATTCTCTCGTGTGTATCTAATCTGTTCATCAGTCCATTGTATAAAGTTAAATTTAGTTACTATGTTTTTCTGTTCTATAACTTTTCTTTCTTCTCCTTTCTTTTTACCTTTCTCCTCTTTTCTTTTTTCCTTTCTCCTTTTCTTTCTTCTTGCCTTTCCTGCTCTTTTCTTTCTTTTTCTCTTTTCTTTTCATTTTTTTCTTCTTTTCTTTCTTTCCTCTCTCTCCTCATCCCTCTTCTTTTCTTTTCTTCTTTCACTGTCCTTCTCTCTCCTTCTCTTCTCTCTTCTCTTCTTTTCTTCTTTCGACAGGATCTGTTTCTCTCTCCCAGGCTGGAGCGCAGTGGTGCAGTCATGGCTCAGTGTAGCCTTGAACTCCTGGGCTCAAGTGATCCTCCAGCCGCAGCTTCCTGAGGAGCAGGGACCACAGGCAGGTTCTACCTTGCCCGCCTAATTTTTAAAGCTTTTTGTAGAGATAGGGTCTCGCCGTGTTGCCTAGGTTGGTCTCAAACTCCTGAACTCAAATGATCTTCCTACCTTGGCCTCTCAAAGTATTGAGATTATAGATGTGAGCCACTGTGCCCAGCCTAGGATTTCTCATTTGTTCTTTTTTTTTTTTTTTTGAGACAGAGTCTCTCTCTGTCGCCCAGGTTGCAGTGCAATCGTGGATCTTGGCTTACTGCAACCTCTGCTTCCCGGGTTCAAGAGATTCTCCTGCCTTAGTCTCCCGAGTAGCTGGGATTACAGGTGCATGCCACCACGCCTGGCTAATTTTTGTGTTTTTAGTAGAGACGGGGTTTCACCACGTTGGCCAGGATGTTCTCGAACTCCTGACCTCGTGATCCACCCACCTTGGCCTCCCAGAGTGTTGGGATTACAGGCATGAGCCACTGTGTCCGTCCATGATTTGTTCTTTTTTGAAAAATTTATTTATAGAGTTGGGGTCTTGCTATGTTACCCAGGCTGGTCTCCTGGGCTCAAGTGATCCACCTGCCTTAGCTTTCCAAAGTGCTGGGATTCCAGGTGTGAGCCACCACACCCAGCCTGTTTTGTTCTTTTTCTAATCTGTCAAGTTCTTTTTTCTTCTTTTGATTTTTTGTAATTTCTACTTTTCTGTCCAAAATTTTAATTGTGTCTTTTTTGTTGCCATTGTTTGAAGCATGGTAACTGAAAGTCTATGGCTGATATCTCAAGTTGTAGGGTCCTCCGGGCCTGTTTCATCACCTTTGGTCTCCAGCAGTTTATTATGAAGTGTCTGCACGTGGTTTTCTAGGCTTCCTGAGCCTGTAAATGGGTGTCTTTCACCAGATTTGGGGAGATTTGGGCCATGTTTATTCATATACTTTTTTGCACCAACCTTTTCTCTACTGACACAGTGTTGGAACCTTTGACATCATCTCATACTTGCCATTTTATCCCATCAGTTTCTTCTCTCTGTTCTTCAGATTGGGATTGTTTCTGTTGATCTATTTTCAGATTCACTGACTGCTCTGTCGTCGCCATTCTGTTGAGCGCATCCAGTGAATTTTAGGTTGCCATTGTACTTTTTAGTCCTGAAATTTTCGTTCTAGTTTTTAATTTCTCTACTGAGAACTTCTATTTTTTCATATATTTTAAGAGAGTGTATGTAGCTTTACCTCATGGAACTTATAATAGCTGTTTTAAAGTCTTTGATAACTAACATCTGGGTCATTTTGGGGTTGGCCTCTGTTGGTTTTCTTTTCCCTTGAAAATTGGTAACATTTTCCTTGTTCTTTGTTGAATAATTATGGATTGGGCTCTGGACATTTTGAACATCATGCTGTGAGACTGGTTTCTGGGTCCTGTTAAAGTCCTTTGGATAATGTTGATTTTGCTTTGCAACTGGGTTGCAATAAAGCCCATTGAGTTCAGCCCAGGAGTCCATTTTGCTGTCATGGGTGGTGGCTGCAGTGTTGGTTCAGCTTTCACAGCCTTGGCGTGTGGCCCCAGGCTTGCCCAAGGCACACACAGCTCAGGAGTCAGCCCGGGTCGTGCAGGCTCATACGTGTCTCTGGGGATCCCTCTCCAGCTCTCCTTTTGTGGATTCCCTCCACACTTTCTGGCTCCGAGGAACCCTTCTTCCTCAGCCACTGCCTAGAAAGATGGGGCTTTTCTCCTTCCTCACCCCACGCCTGGGCTTCCCTGTTTCCACTGCTCGTGCCGCTACTGCACAGCTCTGTGACTGCAACCAGCTGGGTCAGGCTGGGAGAGAAAAGTGGGAGCCCTCAGGATTGCCCCTCCAGCTTGTAGGGGCCCCTTTTCCTGGTCCTCTGGCCAGACAAAGACAGGGTTTCTCTCCGAGCCTGGCTGTCTGGGGCTGCCCTCAGGTCCAGCCAGGGCAGGAAAGAGAAAATGAACCTGAGGAGTCCCCCGTTTCGGGTTCCGTCTTCAGGATGGACCCTCCTCCCCAATGTGCCTGCTGTGGCTTACTTTCCAGAGTCCTTAGGTAAGTGTTTGTCTCTTGCCTAGAGTTTTTAGCTGTCGTCAGCGGGAGAGAGGGGCTGTCTTGAACTGTCTTCATCTTGGCAGACTTCAGGAGTCTGGGAGCTTGCTTCTATTACTGTTTCTGCTGGCGTTTGCTCATGATGTCTTGTCATTTTGCTTAACTGACCATTGTATGTGAAAGATTTGGAAATAATCTGAGGCCTAAGATGTCCTCTTTTCCCAGGGGCAGTGTCCGTCGACTTTCAGTGGTCCTTTTAGAGACAGGAACAGATCTGGTCATCCCACGGGAGACCCTGGTGGAGGTGCCTCAGAGCTGTGCTCTAGTCCCCCTGAGGCTGGGCTGCTTCAAGTTTGCTCCTGCTCCTGGGTGCAGCCCTTCAAGTTTCCCACCCAGAGTGTGCGGTAGGTGTCACTGGGCAGGCCCCGGAGTCCAGATTTTGTCCTTAGAAAGGTGCGGTGCCAGAAACGCAGCCTGCCATCTTTACCACCTCTCCTGGGATGGACAACTCCTCCCAGGCACCCTCGGGGGAGAGCGTGGTCCAGGAAGCGGGGCGGGTTCTCTGGGTTGCGTCTTCTTCCTGAACTTGGCCTGTTGATTCCTCACCACCTGGTTGGGCGACCAGAGCCCCCCGCAGGTATGGATTGTGTGTGCGGAGCCTCCTGCAGGTGTGGATTGTGTGTGCGGAGGCTCTGTGGGTGTGAGCTGTGTGTGTGTAGCATCCTATGGGTGTCAGTTGTGCGTGTGGAGCCACCAAGGGTGTGGGTTGGGCGTGTGGAGCCTCCGCGGGTGTGAGCTGTGTGCACCGTCCTGCTGTGTCTGCCACTGGGGCTTGCTGGCCTAGTGTGGGGTCCACTGTGCCTGGAAGGAGGCTTCCTCCCACCCCGTCCCGAGGGGCCTCCCATGCTCCTTTGCCCACATTTGCTCCGTGCTTCCTTTCCAGGCTCAGGCTGTGCAGTTTGTGTTTCGGTTGCAGTGGCTGTGCCCCTTGGGGGTCTCGAGATTTCTTTGTGAGCTTGGGGGAGTGAGCTACGGGTGGGAGCTTATGGGGAGAGAACCTGGTGCCAGCACCTTTCCTGATGGGTTTCTGAGGAGTGAATGAGGATGGCCGGCCAGGCCTCAGATGCAGAACCTCTGGCCTTAGAGTTTGTGCTCCGCTCTTACGATCCCATGCCCTCCCATGGCCTCTCAGAAGAGCTCAGGGGGAGGAGGAGGAGGGGCTATGAGGGTTGCCCCTTAGTGTCTGCCTCCTGGCCCATTGGGGTCACTGTCACTGTGCTCATGAGATGGCCCAGGGCGGCTGCTGGCAGGCGGGCTCTGCGGCCCCTCCACCCTCTCCTCACCAGCACATGGCCTCTGCTCCAGGCTTGGTCCTTCTCCACACTGGGGCTTCTCTTTGCTGAGAGTTCTCTGAGTTTCTGGGAGTGTTTTTGTTTCGTTCGGGCTTCTGCATGTGCTTCTTGGGGGATTGTTCCACAGTCACTTTGGATTCCTTGTCGTCAGTCCCAACCTTGGGGACGTTGCTTTTTCTCCTGGGTGTTGCAGGTTTTCCTGTGGGTCTTTCTTTTTTGTCAAGGAGCTTTGGGTTGTGTGTTGGGCATTTGGAATATTGTATTTGGAGGCCACGGGTCCTGTTGGAAGCCTGAGATGTTGGTTTTGGTTTGTTCCAGCAGTTAGTCCACCCAGTTACGTCGAGTCTGCAGGCCCCGGCCTGCCTTCTGGGGGCTACAAGTTGAGCGTGGGTTTCATTTTCGGTCTTTGTCCTGCTGCTCTGGCTGGGCTGCAGGCTGTGGCTCTCAGAGTGGCTGCTGTGCCACTGTAGTTGCTTTAGGAGTGGCCAGGATGTGATGCAGGTTTAAAGGGTCCCTCTCTCCAGCCCCCTGTTCTCTGGGACCCTCTCCCCTCCCTGGGAGGGGAGGAACCTGAAGGTTCCTGAGGGTCTCCCTTGCTGGCCTTCTGGCTGGAAGCCAGGTCTGCATCTGAGCCTGGTGTGGCGTGGCCAGGCCAGCGCCCTGTGGGGTGCGCGCTTGTCTGTGCACCTGGTGCTCCGCTGTTGAGGTGCCGTTTGTTACTGGTTGTCCCTGGGTGGGGGTCAGATGGTCTTGGCCCTGTGGGGACCATTACATCAACTTTTCTTATCCTTGTGTCTGGCCCCTCCAGGATGGAGCTGGGGCATGGACCACTGGTTGCTTTTACCTCGAGTTGGAATTATTTCCGTTGGCTTCTTACATCCAAACAGGAAGAGTATCCATGTTTTCCAGGTGTAGGTGCTCACAGCCACCTTTGGGGCCTCTGTGGAGGTGACTCTCTCAGTGTCAAATGCTGGTAGCCAGTCCGCCCACGGGGACATTCTGGGTGAGTTGGTCTCAGCTCCCAGGTGGCTCAGACAAGCAGCAGAGCAGAGACTCACTGTCCTGCACATCTCGGGGCTGTGCCTGGCACTGCAGTGGCCTGATCTCTTTTCCTGGGGCTGAGTTGGAGGCTGCGGGAGGAGCTGGCTTTAGGTTGGGCAGTGGCCACAGTTGTGGCACCTGCCAGAGGGGTCTTTGCCGTGTGCCGCCATGGAAGAGCTGGCGGTTGGTGTGGGCACCTCCTCCCGAACCCTGTGCAGGTGCCGCGGGAGGGCTGCAGTCGACAGATGGCCACTTCCTCACCTGCCCTTTCATCCTCATTGCAATAATGGTGACGGAAGGAATAACAGCTGAGACTCCCGTTTGCGTCCATGGAGCTTAGGCTCAGCTGGCGCAGGGCGGGAGATGGACCCTTTCATAGTTCGGAATGGACAGGTAGGGGGCCAAGGTTCAGAGGGTCCAGTAGGAGGCCGAGCTAGGACTCTGGGCCAGGTGGCTTTGCTGGGCCCTGCCCGTGGGAGACCCCAGTGCTCCACCTCCTACTCTCCGTCAGCTGCCACCCTTCTGAGTTCCTCCTGCACTTGGTGTTGACCCCACTGCAGACTGGTTAGAGTCTTCTGACCCCTTCCCAGGGCCTTTCTTTGCAGCTCCCACTGAGGCCTGCCCCGTAGCAGTCCGGCAGCCACCGCAAATGTGCTGCTCATGGGTACTGATGCAGCAGTCCGAGGAGTGACAGACAGCGCTGCCACCCTGACAGTGCCGTTGCCGACTCAGTCTCTAGTCTCTGTGGGTCCCTGCCCTGCCCGTGTCCTTGTTTGACTTTCACTCTGTCCCCTGTAGCCGCACTTCTCCCTACTTCCTCCAGGCTGGGCCCTCCACTCAGCAGATGCCCTGTCTCCTGCTTAACGTAGTAAGACAAACTGCAGGTGCTGATGGGCCGCCCACCCCTTCCCTGCGTCTGTACCCTGACCCAGTGGAAGACGCTGCCCCGCCTGGGCCCTGTGTCCCCCCGTCCGCCTCCCGAGGGGCCTCCTTCCTCAGGAGCAGCCCCCTCCTCTTCAGCCACTCCCGTTGATTGGGTTTTCTTTTCGTCAACATTTCTCCAATCCTTAAAACAGACACATCTCTTTTGACCACACTTTCCCCTCAGAGCAGAGGCATAATTCCCGCTATCCTCACTTCCTTCCTTGTGTGCCTGCGGCCGTCTCTTCACCAGTTCTCAGAATGCTCTTCCTGAGGCTGCCAGCTGAGTCCGGCGGGCTCTATGGTATTCATGCATGCATCCTTCTGAGCCTTCCCAGTTGCTCGCTGCCCCTTCAAAACCTTCTCCTGTGGCCTTGGCAGCACCATGTTCTGGCCCCGCCCCGCTCTCGGTTCACTTGTCTGTTTTTTTGGCTTCTCTCCCGACGTCTGTCCTGTGGGCTTGGTGTCCTCAAGTTGCCTTGACCAGCTTCTCCCACCGTGCCCGGCTCTCACTGGATGACTCGTCCCCCTGGGCATCAATGGCTGTGTATATGTAATGGGTTCCAAACCACGTCTCCAGCTGGTCCTTTTACTCTAGTGCTTCCAGTCTCCACGCCTCCCCGTTGGAAAGCTCCCTTTGGGTCCCACAGGCTCATCTCTCCTGTCCCCGACTGCCCTCCTCCTCCACGCTGCTGGTTTCCTGTATTAGGAAAAGGGACCGTCCTGCTCCAGGCTAGCAGGAATTACAAGTTTGGTGTCTTTGTCGTACTGCATCAGGCACAGGCCTGCTGCTAACGCCTCCTTGGTGGTGGCGCCCCTTCCTGGGGCTGCCTGCCTGTGTCAGCCTCCATTGTCTCTCCTGGCGATGACCACAGCAGCCTCCTGAGTCCAGGCTCATTCTCCAGTCTTGTTTACAGGGAACTCTAGCAGATGGGGTCTCCTTGTCCTCTGGCTTCTCTGACCCCCTTACTTGACGTGGTCTCGTTCCATTCCTTGTGTGCCTGCCTAAGCCTGTCTCGCTCTGCTCACAGATCCCGCAGTGTCCAGTTCCTCCTGGTGCAGGCATGCATAAAAACCTGGTGAGTTAATGAATGAAACATCCAGTTTGCCTCTCCTGTGCAATTCTGAACTGTTGTCATTTGCTAAAATTCTCTTAACAGGTTCATTTTCATGTTTTCGTCTCCCTCTCTCCTACCCACCCCCCTGCTGGCTGCTTCCTTCCCTAAGAAATTTCTCCATCTGCACATCCCACTGCCCCCCTGCCCTACTCCTCAGTGCAGGACTGGTGTCTGTTGCACCTCAGTCCCCCAGCACTCATCCTGTGTGACATCCCTCCATATTGCGTGGAAATTACCTGTTGACTTTTCAGTTGTCTTATGAAGCTCAGCCTGAGAACACTGACTTTATCTCTTTCTGTTTGACTCCGTGACATTTTTGTACATTTTCTGGCTAACATGGGTACTTAATAATTGTCGAATGAATGTGTATTAATTCTAACAGTCTTACTAGTTTGTAGAAACAACAACAACAACAACAACAAGAAACTACTAGAAGTGCATTGAAGGCATTAGAAAGAGTTTTTTTTTTTTTTTTTTTTTTTTTTAGTAGGTATTGATTTTGATAGAACATTAAACGTTCTAGAACTGTGCACATCCAACTCTTGCAGTAGCTGCCTTCATTGAAGCCGGTTACTCATGGACAAGTTCAGTATCTGAGGGCAGAACTGCCATGGCAGGGCCATGGAGGAGCGTGGCCACTGTCACCCTGTGGGGGTTCTGGCCAGGGTCTTCCTTAGGTCGGATGGGAAGGAGTGACATACAGTTAGGAGGGCTTCGCCACTGTCTGAAGCTTTTATCTTTAGGAAGTGCGTCGTTTGCCTTTAACTCTCATTTTCCTACATCTGAAGTTGATGTGAATTAGTTGTGTTATGCATATTCATATATGAGTCAAAAAGGTGATTATATGAATCCCTTTATATTGATTGATTTTAAAAGTGGGCCACCCTATGGCAAACGTTTCTGCTTGGTGGATTGTAAAAGAGAAACTTAAATCAGAGCCGTGGTTGCTTTTTCCAGCCTAGCCAGGTTTCTGGATCTGTGACGTAGGCTCCGCCATTCTCCCTGGGGCTCACCCTGCTTCCATCTAAGGCCAGCCCTCCACTTACCTGCCTGTTCCATCGCCCCCACTGCACAGAGCCATCACTCTGAGGGGTCCCCGGGGGACTTTCTCCTCAGCTGTGCCAGTTTCTGCTCTCCTAGGGGGGCTGCATCACAATTGTCCAAGTGGGAGGAGAGGGTGACTTGGACCAGGCTGGTTAGGCTCGAGGTGCCCCCAGACATCTGCATGGAGATGTCAGGTAGGCAGTTCAGGGCAGTGGTCGGGGCCAGAACTGTACATTTGGGGATGACTGTGTGTCTGTGGTATTTCTAGCCATGAGACTGAATCAGGTCATTAGAGAGGAGATAGGAAGTGCCCCTTCCAGTATTTGGGGAAATGGGGGCAGCTGGCCTAGGAGATGGGGATGGAGTGGGCAGTGAGATCAGGAGTCAGAGGTCAGGTGTCCCGAAAGTCAGGAGAAAGGCAGCTCCCTCCAAGAGCCCTGACTAGGTGGGCTGCTGGTGTGGTCAGTTGAGTAAGAGGAAGGCTGAGAGTGACTGTTGCATCTTTCCCCCAGCAGCCGGTGTGAACTGCTGCACACGTTGTCAGGTTATGGGATCCCTCGCTCAGTGCCCTCCCCTGACTTCTCTCCACGACCCATGGGTGCACGCTCCACAGGCCGCCTGTCCCTGGCCACTTTGCTCCTGTTTCCTGGGACGTCTGGGGCGTGTGCAGGGCGGCTCTGTGCGCACCTCTGCAGGTCGGTAAGGAGAGCAGAAGTCTCTCGCTGTGCTGGGCACTGGGTTCTGTTCCTTGTGTCACTGCTGGGCCCTGTTGTATTTCAAAAGCTCCGACGATTTCAGATTGGGGGCTACTCGACGTGGTCAGCAAGCATAGGATGTGAGTCTGTTAACGTCTGCTAAGCCAGCCTGCCATAGCTGGAGCCCTGTCCGCCGCTGGGTTGCCGTGGGGACCTAATCATCGTGTACAATGGTGCTTAAAACAAAAATGCTGTGTAAACGGTGGCTGCGGCCATTTAGAAATAAACCAGCTGTGAGGTGCTCAGATTGTGGGGAAATGACCAGACTCCACGGGACCATAATGAAGTGACTCAGGGCTCAGGAAAACAGTGAAGGAAGCCAGAAGAGATGGCAGCAGAGAGAGAGAGAGGGGTGCTGTGGGGACCATGGCCACAGCTGGTTCTTCCCTGGGGAAGAGCTTAGGAGAGCTTGGCTCTGAGCTCAAGACAGGTTTGTTAGTGTCCCCGTGAACGCCTCTGTTGTTACCGGTTGTCTCAATACGAGGAATCAGTGGGGTTTCTTCATGAGCTGTTCTGTGGAGATGGTAGTCCTTTCTAAACTCTGTGGAGGTGGGAGTGTCTGCACCTCCTGGCAGATTGTTGAGCATGGGGCACATTAAAGACCTGGGGGTCACATGTTTCCCAAATGCATCTGACCGTAGAGACATCCCTCGTCCTCCATCTTAAGTGGGACAGCCGTTGACGTCTTGTGAGACAGTGTGAGGGGCATAGTGGCACGGCTAGAAAACTGGGTGAGGCCAGCCATGACACATTCAGTGTCCTGTGTGTATGCTGCTCCTGTGGTGTTTGTGTGGGAGGTGGCATATGTTGCAGCCGGAAGTATACAGTAGGCTCTCTGGATCAGATTATGTAGGTTCAGGCTGGTCTCTGCCTCCTGTGGCCTTCAGCAAGTCACTTACTTTCTCTGTGCCTCAGTTTCTCATTTGTAATGTGTGGATGGTAGTCCTCATTTGAGGGCACTGCAGTGGCAAGATTAAGTAGCATAGTTCATGTCAAGAATTTGATGCTGCCTCGTCCAAAAATGGAAAAAGGCTGATTGCTGCTGCTGCTATGTCGTTGTCATGGTTACAGTGGCACCACGCCTGCCTGGCTGCCTCTTCTGTAAAGACCATGGGTGTCCAGCCTCTGTTATTACTTCCGATTTTCATGTCAGAAAGAGGATGCTGGACTCTCTCCCTAGGCTGATGCTGGCCATGCCCACATGCCCTCTCTGCTGGTGTCACCAGGCACTACATGGTCCTCGCCTGTGCTGGTTTCCCCTCAGCCCCATTAACACCCTCAGGGCTCCCATGCCTACCTTCTTACTACTCTTAAGTTAGGACAGTTGTCCATTAAGGTCAAGTGGTGGAGGTCACAAAATGATTTCAGTTGTCTGTGTTCACAGAGTAGGCTGAGATGCTACAGTTGCCTTTGTAAGCACAGAAGACAACGGAATTATTGAGACACCTGGAGCCTTTTCATGTTGTTAGTTGCCCATTTAATCAATCAATCAATCAATCAATTAATTTTTTTGAGACTTGGTCTCCCTCTGTTGCCCAGGCTGGAGTACAGTGGTACAGTGATAGTTCACTGCAACCTTGAACTCCTGGCTGAAGCAATCCTCCTGCCCCAGCCTCCCAAAGTGCTGGGACTACAGTGGCACACCACTGCGCCCAGCCATTCTCCTTTTTTTGATTGTGCCTTTTGTCTGGGATTGCACTGGAAGGGGCTCCCATGTGGGCCCTTGTCGTGGTGCTGCTCAGGACGCATGTGGATCTTGTATGTCATGCTCACCTGGTCATCCCCTCCCTGTCGTAGATAACATCCCCGAGGACCTCAGAGACCCTTTCTACGTTGACCAGTATGAGCAGGAGCACATAAAGCCGCCTGTTATCAAGCTTCTCCTGTCCAGCGAGCTGTATTGCCGTGTCTGCAGCCTCATCCTGAAAGGGGACCAGGTGGCCGCCTTACAGGGACACCAGTCTGTCATCCAGGCCCTGTCCCGGAAAGGGATCTATGTGATGGAGAGTGATGACACCCCCGTGACAGAGTCCGACCTCAGTCGCGCACCCATAAAAATGGTGAGTGATCTGCGGTGGCCGCCCTCAGGGGCCATCCTCTGGAGCTGTGGGCTCTCGTGTGGCGCACCTGGCGCGTGGATGGTGTGAACACGGTGTGCAGCGAGGTGGTGGAGACCCGTGCTTTTGCACACTGTCGTTCCTTAGGATACTGCATCTCTTTTAAAGCACATGACTGTTGTGGAGGATGGGGAAAAGAGAGCTTCCACTGAGCCCTTTTTCTCATTGGGAATGCTCTGTGAATGCTGAGATTGGAGTGAGGCGTATTCATACAGATACTTGAGGCAGACTCTATACAGGTGAGAAATGTGATTGTCGCGCCCATTCTGTTAGGTTGTTTCATGCATACTTTGTGCTAAAATAACTCAGTCTGCCTTTTTCTCCCCCAAGTATCCCGCCCCCATCTTTCTCTGAAGGCTTGCTACTGGTGTGCCTTTTGCAGAGTGTTCTGGGTCAGGGCCATTCTCGGTGCCTCCTGCACTGCCTTTGGTTGCTCCCATGGCATTCCCGCTGAGACCAGGTGCCATGTGGTGGGTGAAGAGAGTGTTACTCCTGTCGTGAGGAAGCTGCACTAAGTCGTGGTGCAGCTGTAGCAGGTAGAGCTCTGGACTAGGAGCCTGAGCCCTTTGGTGGGCAGTTGGCCTGGGACAGGTCTCCTGTCTGCCTTCCCACAGCCATGACGTGGGAATCGCATTGCCTTTCCTGGGAGTCCCACAGGGCTGTTGAGGAAATAATAAATGACAGTGTGAGACAGTGCACCATGGGCCGCAGGGCTGGCCTGCCTGCCTGAGAACGGACTCCTGTTTCCTAGCGGTCTCGAGGGTTGGCCAGAAATGCCAGGCTTGAAATAGTGATGGTGAGGGGGAGGCAGGTCTCAGATCTGAGTATCTCTTCAGATGGAAAGGGCGAGGGATGAAGAAATTAGGCCAGGATTCTGAGTATGAGCAGGTTCTCTGCATCAGAACCTGGTAAGAGGGGTGGGTTTGAGGGATTATAGCTGCTGCCTCTGCCCCTAGAGTGCCCACATGGCGATGGTGGACGCCCTGATGATGGCCTACACTGTGGAGATGATCAGCATCGAGAAGGTGGTGGCCAGTGTCAAGCGCTTCTCAACGTTCAGTGCCTCGAAAGAACTTCCGTACGACCTCGAGGACGCCATGGTGTTCTGGATCAACAAGGTGAGTGCCCTGCCTAGATGTGGCGTGTGACTCTGCTCCTGTGTCTGGTCCCCTTTTCACTTGAGAGCAGCACACTTTGTCATGCTGAGACCCAGCTCTTCATTCGGGACAAATCATATTTTGTGTCCAGAAATGTGTCTGCTCTGGTTAAAAAGAAGCAAAGCAAGCAGACGTTGTTCCCGCAGGCCGAGAGTAGAGGGTGATGCATTTGTGTCTGAAAATGCAGCACATGTCAGTGATTTAAGTGCCTTAAAAAAATTTTTTTTTTGAGACAGGGTCTCACTCTGTCCCCCAGGCTGGAGTACAGTGGCACAATCGTGGCTCACTGCAGCCTTGACCTCCCAGGCTCCAAGTGATCCTCCCGCCTCAGCCTCCTGAGTAGCTGGGATCACAGGCACGTGCTACTATGCTTGGCTAATTTATTTTTTATTTTTATTTTTATTTTTAGTAGAGATGGAGTCTCACTCTGTTGCCCAGGCTGGTCTTGAACTCCCAGGCTCAAGCAGTCCTCCCTCTTTGGCCTCTTAAAGTGCTGGGATTACAGGAATGAGCCACCACACCCGGCCAGTGAATAATTTCTTTTTATTTTCATAGTATGCACCTACATGCAATAAAGGAATTTATCAAAATGCCTTTAGAAGGCATTTTGATTATTAAGAAAAAAACATGGCATTTTCCCAAACGCTATTTTCTCCTTTTACATTTAGAAGCTCATAGTGTAATTTTTAATACAATATATGTGAAGAATGTTTATTTTTAGTAGTGTAATTATTTATAGGGTTACTTTACCAGAGGTTTTGGTTAGTAAGCATCCTGTTACATATGTAAAAAGGTGTTGAAGTTTGTGTGTTAACACAGCGAAGGAACTAGAGGATTGTGTGGCCTGTGTAAGGCTGTATTAGTGCACCTGAGTAAGAGGCTCACGCGGGATGGCTCTGGAGTTACTGATGGTTAGCTTGCACACGCAGAGCCAGGCCAGTGCTTCATCTGCTGGTTCCCTGGAAGGCCCCTCTGTCTCTGTGACAGGCGGGTCTTTGTCAGGAGTTGGCAGAGGTTTGTGCTTTGACTTTTTCTAAGACAGCTGCTCTGCTTTTTAGCTGTTTTCCTCTCCAAGCTTGGGGTTGGGGAAGCAGGTCTTACATTTGCTTATCCTGCAGTGAGGTGGGGACAGAAAGCCGCAGGGTTTTCTAGGACTCACTGGAGCCTCTGGGCCCTAGTTCAGATTTGGGTGCCAGTCAGTACTATCTCTGCCCCACTCTGCCTCTGCCCATGAGGACGCCTCTTGGTGGCGAGCGCCATGCCTTACTCATCCCTGGCTCTCACCTGACAGCGTGCGTGTGGGAAGTGCTTGCAAGAATTCTGTGAAAAATGGTGTTCAGGACTAGCTCACGTTTCCAGAGGAGCCTGAGCTTTGGGGACGCTCCTGTATCCTAGCGGAAGCTTCCTGTGATCAAAAGTCAAATTTTAGCTTTTCTTTAACATCTTTTATCGATTTTTTCCTTATATTAGAAATGACATAGTTATAGAAAATATAGAAACTATGGATGAGCAAAAAGAATAAAATGTAAATTACCCATAATCTTATCACCTATGCAAATGGTTAACATTTTGGTAAAAATTCTGGTAGTTTTTCTTTTTTTGTATGTGTTATATAGGCCTGCAGCCCAGTGGGGAGCTTACTGTACATTCTGTCGTGAGCCACGTTTCTACTTGGTGCGGTACGGTGCAGTGAGTTTCTGCCCATTGGCCAGATACTTGATGCCAGCCGTTCCAGTGACTCCCCCGTGGCCCTTCTGTGATCTCAGTGTTGCTGGAGGTCAAGTTGTCCCTTCTCTGTCTGTGCGGTAGTCTCTGTCCAGCCACGATGATTTCCCTCAGGCCGCGTTCGTACGAGGGGAATGCTTGTTCCTATTTAAGGACTTTTTTTTTTGTTTGCTTGTTTTTTTTTTTTTTTTTGGCCAAATCTGATCCTAAAGATTGTAACATTTTCCTTCCTATTAGTTTGTGTAGCTGTCTTTTCCCATGTTTTCCCATATCTTGGACATTATTAAAAATTACTTGCCCATTTGCGAGGTGAAAAATACTGTCTTTTTCTATGGTAAAGGCATAGAAAAGCTTAATTCTGGGTAAAATTGTAGTTCAGAAAATAGAGCATCTGTCTGACTCTTTACCCTACTTCTCTGGTGAATCGCTTGTTCGTTATTTTGCCCGTGTTTCTTTGGGCAGGAGGGTATGTTTATTTTTCTTTGCCGTATTTCTTTGGGCAGGAGAGTATGTTTCTTTTTCCTTTGCTTGGTCACGTTTTTCATATTTGTTGTGCATTTATAAGTGACTTTTCAGGCTGTTGCTGGCCTCTGTGTTTCTGTGGACTTGGCAGATAAATAGAAGGTAGTCTCCTTGTAACCCAGAGGCATCATTTTCCTTCCGTGCTATTCTCGTTTCTACTGTTTCTACCTCCGTATTTTAAAGAAATACATTGTATTTCCGGCTCCTGACTCCTCATTTGTGGACATGATCTACTGAGGTAGGATTGTGACAAACAGCAGTTACAGTGGCCCTCCATTGCCCTCCTCCTCATTCCCCTGTGGTTGCACTGACAGCTTTGGACACATTCGCGGTCAGACTTGATGTTCCTGTGGTCAGGCACCATTTTCACAGCTCATGTGCCTTTCCTTGTATTATGCTTTGTTTTTCCTGGAGTTAATATTTGCTTTAGTTTTCATGACCTTTTCTTTTTTCTCATGCATTAGTTACATTTGTATTCAGTGTTTTCCATGTTTTACTGTTTTCTTGGCATTTCCATAGGAATTTAAGATCCTTACGTTAGTGGTTTCTGCTTGTGTGACTTTCTCCTGGGTGTGAGTCCTCAGTGCAGGATGTGATGCCGGCTGAATGCTTCCAGAGCACCTTTTGCAGTGTGAATGCCCCGGTGTGTAGGAAGCACCGGTTCCCTGAGCAGCCTCTCACCCGCACTGTGTTCCTAGGCACTCTCCATGATGGGTTCTCAGATGCTTCACTGGCTTTGAGCTGTGCCCCAAAGCTTACACTGTGCAGGTGGGTTTTCTCCCCACTGGAAATTGCTGCCTGTTTAATAAGCTTGGGGCGGTTGGTATGATTTCCATAAGGGTGAGTTTTTTCTCCAGCATCAATTCTTTGATGCATAAGGTCTGAATTCCTTTTGGGCATAGATACCATGTTTCCAAGATGCCTGCTGTGCGAAGCTGCATTTGAGTGCAGGTTTCAGCTTCTCACACCCACACCTGGGTCACTCCCTCCTTGGGTTTGGCTCTGTGTCGTCCCCTGCAGCAGCTGTGGGGGAATGGCCACGTCCTCAGTCTCTGTGGCGTCCCTCTGGGACTGTGTCCTGCCCCTGCCTGCATGGTTTCTGCTCCGGCCACCTGCGTGTCTGCCATCCTGAACTTTCCTCCCTTCACCTCTGCTCCAGGCCGCTCACCCGCCTCCTCCTGGCCGGGGTCCCCACCCTGGGTGTAGGAGCCTTCCTGCCGCCTGAGGAAAGGCTGATGCTGTGCATTTCCATGACCATTTCTGAGAGAGCTTCTGAAGGAGCCTTCCTCCACCTTTCCTTGGTGATTGTGTAACTAGATGGAAGCCCTTTCCCCAGCTTGAGGGGGTTGCCCAAATGTCTTCTGTCTTCCAGGCTGAGGAATCCGCTACTGTGTGGGTTCCCTGTCCTGTGTGTGACCCGGATGACCTCACTCAGGTTCTCCTCCTTCCTGGGTGCTCTGAAGTTTCACCGTGAACCACCTTGCAGGGGCTCTTTTTATTTTTTATTGGTGCCCAGCCAGTTGTTGTCTCTTTCTCTCTGTTTTTTTTTTTGGAGACAGAGTCTCGTTCTGTGGCCCGGGCTGGAGTGTAGTTGTGCCATTGCGGCTCACTGCAGCCTGACCTCCCAGGCTCAAGCAGTTCTCCCACCCCAGCCTCCTGAGTAGCTGGGACTACAGGCATGCACCACAGTGCCTGGCTGATTAAAATTTTTTTTTTTTTTGATTAGAGACGTGGTCTTGCTATATTGCCCAGGCTAGTTTTGAACTACTGGGCTCAAGCAATTCTCCTGCCTTGGCTTCCCAAAATGGTGGGATTACAGGTGTGAGCCACCACTCCTGGCCTCTTTTTGTCTTTTTTTTTTTTTTTTTTTTTAAAGAAAGCTGTACTGAGATGTATTTTATATGAAGTCAGTGGATCTGTTTCCTAGAGATTTGATAAGCAGTCGTTTGTTTAGCATTCGCCACGATCAAGGTAATGTTTCCATCACCCTCAGCAAGCTCTTCCACGGTCCTTTGCAGTTAATCCTCTACCCCAATGCAGGTAACTACTCATCTGCCTTCTTCACTGTGGATTGGTTTTGATAAAAGTGAAGTTGTGTGGCACGTGCTCTTCTTGTGTTTGACTTCTTCCAGTGAACCAAGTGTTTCTGAGACTGGCGCGTGGCGCTGCGTCTGTCAGAAGTTCTGCTGGAGCTTGGTGGAGTTCCGTCGTGTGCATACCCTGGTTCGTTTATCCGTCCACCTGTTGACGGACGCTTGGGTTGTTTCCAGTTTTTGCCGATTTTGAATAAAACGACTAGGGACATTTGTGTGCAAGTCTCTGTGTGCAGATATATTTTTATTTCTCTCTCTCTTTTTTGTTTTTAGACGTAGTCTCACTCTGCCGCCCAGGCTAGAGGGTCAGTGGCGAGGTCTCGGCTCACTGCACCCTTCGCCTCCTGGGTTCAAGCAATTCTCTTGCCTCAGCCTCCGAATAGCTGAGATTACAGTTGCCCGCCACCACACCTGGCTAATTTTTGTATTCTTAGTAGGGATGGAGTTTCACCATGTTGGCCAGGCTGGTCTTGAACTCCTGACCTCAGATGATCCACCCATCTTAACCTCCCAAAGTGCTGGGATTACAGGTGTCAGCTACTGTGCCCAGCCATATTTTTATTTCTTTAAGTAAAAATTTAGGAGTAGAATCGCTGGGTCATGTGATGAGTATATATAAGTTAATATGAGTATATGTAAGTTCAGTCTTCAGAATAAATGGCCAAAATGTTTTCCAGTGATTGTAGCATTTAGAACTCTCACCAGCAAGATAGAATTCCAGTTGCTTTACATTTGTTATCGTCCGTCTTTTCTCTTTAGCCCTTTGAGTGGATGTGTAACTGTCTCTCATTGTCATTTTAATTTGTGTTTTCCTAAGATGCTTGTCTCCATTCTTTTGTGAGGTGCTTTTTCAAATATTTTGCCCAGTTTTTAACTGGGTTGTCTTACCAAGTTGCAAGAGTTTTTAGAAATGTATATATTGAGAATCAAGTGCCTTGTCAGATGTGTGTATCGTGAAGATCTTCTCCCAGGCTGGCCACCTTTTTGTTTCCTTAACAGTGTCTGTTAAAAAGCAAAGGTTGGCAGGGTGTGGTGGTTCACACCTGTAATCACAGCACTTTAGGAGGCCGAGGCGGGCAGATTGCCTGAGGTCAGGAGTTCAAGACCAGCTTGGCCAAAAGTGGTGAAACCCTGTCTCTACTAAAAATACAAAAATTAGTCAGGCATGATGGCAGGTGCCTGTAATCCCAGCCACTCGGGAGACTGAGGCAGGCAAGACTTGAACCAGGGAGGTGGAGGTTGCAGTGAGCTGAGATCATGCCACTGCACTCTAGTCTGGACGACAGAGCAAGACTGTGTTTCAAAAACCAAGCAAAGGCTTTTAAAGTTTTCTTTGTAGCCTGATTTATCAGTATTTCCTTTTATGGTTTGTCCTTTTGTGTCTTATAGAAGAAATCTTGACCAACTCCAAGGTTGTGAGGAGTTTCTCCTATGTTTTCTTCTAGAAGTTTTATTGTTTTAGCTCTTACTTTTGCCTCTATGACCCATTTTGAGTTCATTTTTATGAATGATGTGAGGGAAGGGTTGAGATTCATTTTTTTCTTTATATAGATAGCAATTCTGAAACCATTTATGGAAGAGATTTTTCTTTCCTTATTGAATTACTTTGACAGCTTTGTTGAAAATCAGTAAACCACATATATGTGAGTCTGTTTCTGGATTCTGTTCTGTTCCGCTGATGTTTGTGTCTGGTTTATAGGAATACTTGTAATTGGACAATGTTAAGTCTTCCAGCCATATCCATTGTATTAAAAAATAATTGTTTTTGGCTGGGCGTGGTGGCTCACACCTGTAATCTCAGCACTTTGAGCGGCTGAGGTGGGTGGGTCACTTGAGGTCAGGAGTTCAAGATCAGCCTGCCTAACATGGTGAAACCCCATCTCTGCTTAAAATACAAAAAACTAGCCAGGCATGGTGGTGCATGCCTGTAATCCTAGCTACTCGGGAGGTTGAGACAGGAGAATCTCTTGAACCTGGGAAGCAGAGGTTGCAGTGAGCCGAGATCATGCCACTGCACTCCAGCCTGGGTGACAAGAGTGGAACTCCGTTTCAGGGGGAAAAAAAAAATTGTTTTTACTATTCTAGGTCTCCACAGACATGCTTGTATCGCTCATTTTGTGTAGACTTGACAGCTTCACAGCTTCTCTCAGCCATGTTTCATGGTTTTTCAGGGTAACATTTTGTGTATAGTTTAACTTTATTCTCTTTTGTGTTTTGGATTCTGTTATAAATGGTGTTCTCCTAATTTCATTTTCCAGTTGTTTACTAGTCTGTAGAAATGTAATTAATAATTTGTATATTGACTTTATATTTTGTGACCTTGCTCAACTTATTTGTTCTAGTGGCATTGAGAAAATTCCTTAAGATTTTCTACGTATGTGATCATGTTGTCTGTGTATAAAGTCATTTGTATTGCTATTTAAGGTGTATGCTCTTTTTTAATTATAAAGGATTGTTTTTTTTTTTTCCTTATTGCACTGTTTAGTACCTCAGGTAGAATGTTGAATAGAATTGGTGAAAGGAGACATTTTTGTTTGTACTTAATCTTAGGGAATAAAGATTTACTGTATTAACCATTGAAATGATGAATGTTGGTTGTAATTTTTTTTCATCGGTGCCCTTTATTAGGAGTTCCCTGCCCCTGTGCCCCCTCTTTTTTTTTTTTGAGACATGGTCTCACCCTGTGGCCCAGGCTGGAGTACAGTGGTATGATCATAGCTCACTGTAGCCTCATCCTCCTGAGCTCAAGCAGTCCTTCTGCCTCAGCCTCCTAAATAGCTGGGACTACAGGCACACACCACCACGCCTGGCTAAGTTTTAAAACAGTTTTTGTAGAGGGGATTTTTGCTATGTTGACCAGGCTGATCTGGAACTCCTGAGCTCAAAGGATCCGCCCACCTCGGCCTCCGACCCCTGGCCAGAAGTTCCCTTCTATTTTGAGTTTGCTTAGGGTATTTTTTTCACAAATACATATTGAATTTTGTCAGATGCCTTTTCTGTATTTATTGAGATGATTATATGGCTTTTCATTTTTAGTGTGTTGGTACAATGATTTATGTTAATTGATTTTCAGATGTTGAACCAGCCCTTCCATCCCCAGGACAGATACAAATTGGTTGTGTTTATTATTTGTTTTGTATATTGATGGATCCTATTTGCTAATGTATTGTTGATGATTTTCGTGTCAATGTTCTCGGCAGATATTGGTCTGTAGTTTTTTTTCTCATAATGTATTTCTCTTGTTTTGGTGTCAGAGTAATGTTGGGCTAAAACAGTGAGTTGGGAAGTATTAATAAAGTAAAAGGAAATTAAATATTAAATTCACTGGTAAAGCAATCTGGAAGTGGAGTTTTCCTAGAAGATTTTAATTATGAATTTAATTTCTTTAATATACATATGATAATAGATTTTCTATTTAGCATTGTGTCAGCTTTGGTAATTTGTGACTTTCAAGGGGTCAGTTTTATTTAAGTAGTTGAATTCATTGGCATAAGGTTTGTATTTCTTTATTTTCCTTTTAATATACCTGCGATCTCTAGTGACAGAGTCCTGTTTGTTTCCTGAGGTTGGCAATTTCTTTTATTTTTCTTTACGTTGATTAGTCCGATTTATCAAGTTTATTAATCTTCTAAAAATCTGCTTTTAGTTTTTATTTTCTCTATTTAATACTTAATTTCCTTTTACCTTTATTATGATTTTCTATTCTGGGTTTAATTTGTTCTCCTTGTCTAATTTTTTAAGGGGGGAGTTAGTTATTGAAGCCGGTTTTCGTTTTTAAGACAGGTATTTAAAGCTGTTGATTCCTCTCTAAGCAGTGCTTTAGCTGTGCGTTACATATTTTTATAGGCCATGTCTTTCATCATTCTCTTTAAAATATTTTGTTTCTCCTGTGGGTTCTTGTTTTATCACTGGGTTATCTAGAAGTCGGATGTTTAACTTCCAGACACTTAAAGAGAGGTTCTAGATAGCTTTTTGTGTTGTGATTTCTGGTTTAATTCTGTTGTCAGGAAACATACTCTGTGTGATTTTCAACCTTTTAAGTTTATTGGGACTTAGGGTCCGCCACGTGCCTTCCATTGCAGAATGTTTAATATGCATTTGAAAAGAATATTCTGCTGTTTGAAGGTAGCGTGTCTTCAGTGTCAGTGCAGATTGGTTGTTGGTGGTGTTTGCGTCTCCTTCACCGTTTTCCTGGTTTTGGTCCTATTAGTAGGTTAATCTGAGAGGAGGGTGGAAGGTCCTGAGCTGTGCGCTTGTAACCTGCCGTTTGGTTCTGTCAGTTTTTGCTTTGTGTGTTTTCAAAGTCTGTTATGTTTACACATATTCATGTTTTTGATATTAGTTGATGAATTAACCCTTTTGTCATTATGAGATGTCGCTTTTTATCACTGGTGATAATCGTTGTCCCAAAAGTCTACTTCATTTAATGTGGATGTGGATTCAAGAGTGCTTGTGAATAGTGGCTGCACGGTGTGTTTCATTCCTTTCACTTTTAACCTCTCGTTGTCTTTCTCTTTAAAGTGAATTTTTTGTAGATGCTGTATAGTTGCTCTTGCTTTTTTATTCATCTGATAATCTCTTGGAGTGTTTAGACCAATTGCATTTAATGTGATTATCCATACGGCTTGGTTTTACCATCTGGTCTGTTTCTGTTTCTCTCTTTTCTTTTTCTTTCCTCTTTTAAGGCTCATGTTGGATTTTTTTTAGTATTCCCTTTTATCCTGCAGTATTGTGTAGGGGTTGCTTTAGGCTTCCTGTCTGCATCTTTAGACCATCGCAGGCTGCCTGCAAGTCAAAGTGATGCCACTGCACAAATAGAAGATGGGTCTTTTCCTTGCTGACCTTTGTGTCACTGTTGTCATTCATTTTGCTGCAACCCCAGCTGTGCTGTTATGGCTTTCTTTTGTCTTTTAAAGTATTTAA
This sequence comes from Mandrillus leucophaeus, assembly GCF_000951045.1. Classification (NCBI taxonomy): domain Eukaryota; kingdom Metazoa; phylum Chordata; class Mammalia; order Primates; family Cercopithecidae; genus Mandrillus; species Mandrillus leucophaeus. Next base: position 1,037,290 of record NW_012102920.1, on the reverse strand, counting down.
AAATTGAGAACAAAAGTCATTAATATGTATCCATATAATTTTCATTCTTGTTCTTAATTCCTTTGCATACATCAAGAGTTTCACACATTTTGGTCTCAGGACCTTTTCTTTTTTATTTTTCTTTTTATTTCTTTTTTTTTTGAGATGGAGTTTCGCTCTTGTTACCCAGGTTGGAGTGCAATGGCGTGATCTCGGTTCACTGCAACCTTCCCCTCCTGGGTTCAGGCAGTTCTCCTGCCAGCCTCCGGAGTAGCTGGGATTACAGGCGCCTGCCACTATGCCCAGCTAGTTTTGTATTTTTAGTAGAGATGGAGTTTCTCCATGTTGGTCAGGCTGGTCTCGAACTTCCGACCTCAGGTGATCTGCCCACCTTGGTCTCCTAAAGTGCTGGGATTACAGGCGTGAGCCACCGCGCCTCGCCGGTACCTCTTTATACTCTTAAATTGCTGTGGACCTCAGATAACTTACATTTTTTTTTTTTTTTTTTATAGAGATGGGGCCTTGCTGTGTTGCCCAGGCTGTTCTCAAACACCTGACCTCCAGCGAGCTTCCTGCCTTGGTCTCCCAGAGTTCTGGGATTACAGGTGTGAGCTAATGCATCTTGCCGAAGTTGTAAAGACAATTTTAATCTATCAATGTTTGCCATACTAGAAGTTAAAAATCAGAAAGTTTAAAAATACTTATTTAAAAATAACAGTAAGTTGATTTCATATTAATACTAATAATGTTTTAGTGAAAAATAACTACTTTTCAAAACAAATTAGAAGGGGCTGTGTGTGGCTCACATCTGGAATCTCAGCACTTTGGTAGGCTGAGGTGGGAGGATTTCTTGAGTCCAGGAGTTCAAGACCATCCCTGACAACATAGTCAGACCCCATCTACAAAAATTATTAAAATTAACCAGGCATGGTGGTGTGTACCTGTAGTCCCAGCTACTTGGGACACCGAAGCAGGAGGATTGCTTGAGCCAGGGAGATTGAGGCTGCAATGAGCCATGATCGTGCCACTGCACTTCAGCCGGGGTGACAGGGTGAGACCCCCATCTCAGAATAAATTAAGGAAATAAATAAAGAAGATGGCAGTATTTTACAGTTTTGCAAGTGTCTTACTATCTGGCTTACGAGAAGATAGCTGATTCTCCTATCTGCTTTTGCATTTAATCTGTTACAATATGTTGTTTTTATTGAAGTTCATGAACAAAATCTGGCTTCATGTAGATATATAATTGGAAGAGGGGATAGTATTTTCAGTCTTTTCTGAGAAGTATGCAAATCTGTTTTTGCTGTTACACCAAAACTTGACAAACAATAGTTTCTCAAAGATTATTATGTGGAATTTGAAACTATCATCAATTAATGTTTTTAAAAACTTGAGAGATAATTCACATGCCGTAAACTTCACTATTGTTGAAGTGTACTAGTCAGTGGATTTTTGTTTTGTTTTGTTTTTTTGAGAGAGAGAGAGAGAGAGAGACTCTGGCTCTGTCGCCCAGGCTGGAGTGCCGTGGTGTGATCTTGGCTCACTGTCACCTCTGCCTCCTGGGTTCAAGGGATTCTCCTGCCTTAGGCTCCCGAGTAACTGAGATTACAGGTGTGTGGTACTGTGCCTGGGTAATTTTTTTATTTTTTGTAGAGGCAAGGTTTTTGCCATGTTGGCCAGACTTATCTTGATATCCTGGCCTCAAGTGATCCGCCTGCCTCGGGCTCCCAAAGTGCTGGGATTATAAGTGTGAGCCATTGTGCCTGGCCTAGTCAGTGGTTTTTAATATATTCATAAGGATGTTGTATTAATCTGTTTTCACACTGCCTAAAGAACTGTCCAAGACTGGGTAATTTATAAAGAAAAGAGGTTTAATTGACTCAGTTCCACATGGCTGGGGAGGCCTCAGGAAACTCACAATCATGGCGGAAGGGAAAGAGGCACATCTTACATGGTGGCAGGTGTGAGAGAGCAAGCAAGAGTGGGGAAAACTGCCTTATAAAACCATCGGATCTTATGAGAGCTCGCTCACTATCACAAGAACAGCATGGGGAAAACCTCCCCATGATCCAGTCACCTCCCATCTCGTCCCTCCCTCAACATGTGGGAATTATGGGGATTACAGTTTGAGGTAAGATTTGGGTGGGGACACAGAGCCAAACCATATCAGCTATATAGTCATAATCACTGGCTAATTCCAGAGCATTTTTATCACTCCCGAAAAACTCTCTGTACCTATTAGCAGCCAGACCTCATTCCCTCCTCAGCCCCTGGCAACCACCAGTCTATTCCGTATCCATGGGTTTGCTCAGTCTGGATGGACAGTTTTCATGAATGGTATCATATAGTATGTGATCTTCCATGCCTGGCATCTTTCACGGAGCATGTTTCCAGGGTTCATCCGTGTTGTAGCGGGTGTCAGTGTTTCACTCCTTTTCATGCCTGAATAATATTCCACTGTGTGCTTACACCTTATTTTGTTTATTCATTTATCAATTGATGGGCATTTGTGGTGTTTCTGCGTTTTGGCTGTTTTGAATAATGCTGCTTTCATGTACAAGTTTCCTATGTGAATACATGTTTTCATTTCTCTTGGGTATGTACGTGGGGTGGAATTGCTGGGTCATGTATTCATTCTGTGTTTAGCTTTTTGAGGAACTTCCAGACTGTCTTCCACAGCAGCTGTGCCATTTTACATTCCTACTAGCTGCATCTGAAGGTTCTAGTTTTCCCCATCCTTGCTAACATTTGTTATTTTCTGGCTTTTTTTTTTTTTGAGACAGAGTCTCACTCTTTCGCCCAGGCTGGAGTGCAGTGATGCGATTTTGGCCCGCTGCAACTTCTGCCCCCTGGGTTCAAGCAGTTCTCCTGCCTCAGCCTCTCAAGTAACTAGGATTACAAGTGTGGGCCGCCACGCCTAATTTTTGTATTTTTTGTAGAGACAGGGTTTTGTCATGTTGCCCAGGCTGGTCTCGAACTCCTGAGCTTGAGAGATCCACCTGCTTTGGCCTCCCCAAGTGCTGGGATTACAGGTGTGGGCCACTGTGCCTGGCTGTATATCTTCTTTGGAGGAATTCATACCCTTTCCCTATTTAAAAATTGGATTGCCTTTTTATTATTGCATTGCTCTTTTGTAGATTCTGGGTACTAGATCAGTGAGTTTTTTATACTCTATTATTGCTATAGTAACCATTTCTGGTTCCTGCATTTTTCTTGGACTTTTTACCCACCCAGGGTTTTGCACCTTCATGCTTTGGTCATTTGGAAAATTGTTTCACTGAGTTATGTAGATGTTCCAAATGTTGTCACACTTCATGTTACAGTATCAAAACTTATATTCTTTAATATCACCAATCTCGGCCGGGCGTGGTGGCTCATGCCTGTAATCCCAGCACTTTGGGAGGCCAAGGCAGGTGGCTCACGAGGTCAAGAGATCGAGAACATCCTGGCTAACACGGTGAAACCCCGTCTCTACTAAAAATGCAAAAAATTAGCGGGGCATGGTAGCGGGCGCCTGTAGTCCCAGCTACTCGGGAGGCTAAGGCAGGAGAACCCTGCCATGTGTGAACCCGGGAGGAGGAGCTTGCAGTGAGCCGAGATCGTGCCACTGCACTCCAGCCTGGGCAACAGAGCGAGACACTGTCTCAAAAAAAAAAAAAAAAAAAAATTCGTCAATCTAATCAGAAAAGCCTTTATATATTAGGAAGTTATCTAGCTTTTGGTGGCAGAAATAAGTTTTCCAAAATTTAATTTTTTTTTTCTGAAATTCATATTTTATTACTGGAAACAAGTAGTTTTCCTTTAGTGACAGACATTCATTTAAAAAAAAAAACACTTCTTTGGTTTTTTGTTGATGTCTTAACACGTTTGCAAATATGAATAACTGATTTGCTAGTGGCTCAGCTTGTAACTCAAGTCAGGTGCACAGATGCATGTCCCAAGGTCACTGTTGTCATTTGGTCCACAGGAGAGGTGCTTGGTGCCTGCTGACCATGTGGTCACGGAATACAAAATAAGTTGTACGATAAGGTAGAGATTTAATAAAACTGTTTTCCATCTGTATCGTTTCCTTCAGCCCAAGAAACTTCTTTTAGCATTTTTTTTTTTTTTTTTTTTACAGGCAGTTCTACTGAATTCTCTCAGCTTTTTCTTTTCTGAAAAAGACATTATTTTGCTTTCATTTTCCAAAGATATGGCTGGATATAAAATTTTAGGTTGTCTGAATTTTCTTTCAGGTGAAAATGTGGCTCCATTCTGTGGTGCTGCTGGGGTTGCTTTGTGAGATGAGGTGGGACTGGGCTGACAGTTCTTGCGCCAACTGTTTTAGACGCTGACTCTCAACCGTTGTCTTGTCTGCAGCCTTGTCTCTGGTCTGAGGATGGGAGGCATCTTGGGGGTGTTTGCACGGCCCCTGCCTGGCATCTCTTCCCCAGCACTGGGACTGCACTGACTCTGCTCTGTGTAGCTTTCCCTTGCTTATAGGGTTCCCCCTCTTTCCTTCTTTGTCCTGTGGATTTTCAGCTTTTAGATTTTGTTTTCTGTGTTGTTTTTACAGGGATCAGAGTTACAAGCAAATGTTTGATTTACTATGTTTAGACTTCTTGATTTTTTTGGTAATGTATAATTATATTTTCCTTTAAAATGTTAGTTTCATTAAAAATTTCAAATTAATTTGCATTTTAAGAAGGGTGTGTTTTTACATGGTGCTTTTTTAGTGGCTTTGACTTTCCTCCAAAAATGTGACTATTTGTTTCATGTTATATATTGGTATTTTCATTCATTTTCTTGATTAGATTTTCCAAAGGCCTTTTTTTTTTTTTTAAAAGAGAGACAGGGTCTTGCTGTGTTGCCCAGGCTGGACTCCAGTTTTTGGGCCCAAATGATCCTCGTGCCTCAGCCTTCCGAGTAGCTGAGATTATACGTGTGAGCAGCCACACTCGTCCTTTGCGAAGGGCTCTTTCAATCATGCATACAAAACTTCGCGTGGATTTAAATATCCTTTCTTCTACTTTCTCGTTAATTGAATTTTACATCATCTATATTGATTTTTTTGTCTTTTTTTTTAGTTTTAAAGACACTTTTCATTCTCCTGATTTGATGTGCGTGGTGGACTCCCTTGTCTGTGTTGTTTGATGACGAAGCATTCAGCTCTGTGCCTTTTCGTCTGATCATGGCTTTTACCTCGTCCCTTTAAGCACTGCCGAGTGTGTTTTCCATACTTCATAATTGCAATTTTGATACTGAGTTAGGAATTATAGGAGAGAATACTTAAATTTCTAAGAAGTTGAAGTAATTTGTAAGGGGTTTATAGTTAAACTTTTATAATTAGATTTGATTTGGTATGATTTTTGCATGGTCTGGGATGTGTGACCTGGTCATCCTGTCACAAGTCAGGCTCTTCAGTGAGATGTCTCCACCGGACTGTTTTGTAAGTGGCACTTGCTGTTCGTGTTGGAGAAGCTGAGCTGTGTGACAGCAGTTGTTCGGTGGGTGACCACTGCCAAGATGCAGTGACTCCGCCCCGCAGTGAAGGGGGAGCACTGCGCTGGCGTCGGAGTGGGGGTCGGGGCAGGTGGTTTCCTGGTGGTAACAGGTGGACCTTGTTGTGGATCACAGGGAATCCATGTACTTCTGTGTCTGTGTAATTGGCCTAAACAATGCCCATGTCTAGGAGGCAGAGGTAAATCAGGTGAAGTGGGGGTCTCTGGGGGATAATTGTGGAGATACAGTGGTGCGGGACAGCAATTACCTCTTTAATGCATTTCTCTTCTACTTTAGGTAAATCTTAAAATGAGAGAGATAACAGAGAAAGAAGTGAAATTAAAACAGCAGTTATTGGAGAGTCCAGCTCATCAAAAGGTAAAGGGTGAATTTAGTTTCTCTGGAATGCGCTAAGTTAATGTTGCTCCCAATCTTAAAGAATTCTGTTAGTTCCCATCATTTGCTTATTCTCTATTTTTACTCACCAAAGAAGCAGCTAGTCTCTTGGATTCACCTGGTGGGCTGATTCTCCACACCTCAGTGAGATGTGACCACGGCAGCCTGTCCTGTCTCTCCCTGGGAAGGGGTGTTTTGTATTGAACTTTATGGTGGGTGAGGGTATTTGGGGGAATTGGGAACCTTGAGTGAGGGACGTAGGGCCCACCTGGGCGCTAGCTTCCACAAGTCAACAAACAAGGGGAAAATTGCCCATTGCTAAAGATGCCCCCGGAAAGTCCTTGAATGGCCCGTGAGGTGCAGCGTAGCCGGTGGCGTACCTGTGTGCCTGTGCCATCACTCTGCTGGATGAACCCTACATGCCTCCTGAAGTGGCGTGATGGCTGGGCTGCACCTTCCAGCCATTAGCCTTTTTCTTCCTCTGACATTATTTTCTCTTTTGCAAGCACATGTGACTGAATTCACTCAGTTCAGTGCACACAAGATGCAGCCCGACCATCTATAAGTTCTCGCCTTTGGAGGGCAGTGTGCCGCCTTCCCCTGTTCCTTTTTCCCCGTCCAGGGGCACCGGCCCCTGGCCATGCATTTGTTAGCTGGGTGGGCGGGTGTGTCAGGCTGCCTGGTGTGCCTCCCTCGTCTGGATCTTAAGCATCGAGCTTCCTCCCTGTTCCTCAGATGGTCATGTTTAACACATGGGTACAGACTAAGCACTAGGCCCTTCCCGCGTCAGAGCTGACTTCTTGCCTTTTGGTACCCAGCCCATACCAAGTTTCCGAAGTATTCTTTGCTACTGCAAAGAATAGTGTTGTGGAGGTGACTCGTGATCTTCCACTTTAATCATCTGCTAATACAACATGCCTATGGCCACGCACACTGGGAAGACTTTGCTTACCAGAGGCCCTCCCGCCTCTGCCGTGTAAACGCCGTGGGGAAGTGTGTGTTACCTCGTCCACACGTGGACCTGCTCTGCTGATGCTCCTCTCCTGCCTTCCTTCTCTCGCTTCCTGAGCAGTCTCCCTCCAAGTGGTATTGGAAGTTAGTGCCTGTAAGTGAACCCCGAGCCTCCAGCTGCCATCTACAGAGCCATCCTGTTGCGATCACTTGCTTCCATTAAAAATTGCTCGCACCCAAAAGTGTTTTTTTTTTGTTTTGTTTTTTTGTTGTTGTTGTTTAAATGTCCCACCTTGGAGTTATTTATATAGTACAAGAATTGGCCTGATTCTGAGCCGAATAGGCCTTGTAATATGGCACTTTGGAACTCTTAAGTTACATTTCACCCAGTTTCCTAGTTACTTCTTTAAGTGATCAACATGCACGTAATGAGAAGGCGTTCTCTTTTGTGATAGATACAGAGAGAATGAGAAGTGGTCTAGTTGCCCAAGTTACTCTTTATATTTTGTTATTTCTGATGTTACCTTGCCTGACTGTGGTATTTAACATGACATCTATTAGGAGCCATCAGCTGGGTGGTCCAGGTATGCGGGTGATGCACCTGGTAGACTAGGGCTGGAGGGCTGCAGAGAGGGGCTCTCACCAGCGTGTCAGATTCCTCTGTTCTCCTCTGTTCCTGCTGCCTTGGTCTGCATGGAGTGGCGAAGGGACATTTCCTTATTGTCAGGAAAGGGTCTGAGTTTAGGTCAGCCTGGCCACAGGCTTTCTGTAATTAAGTGTGAATTTTCACATAAAAAGAAAGGTGAAAATAGCATTTGGTTTTCCAACCCTAGTTGTGCTCCACCTGGTGGCCCATTCTGGAAGCAGAGCCAGTTTGTTACCCAGGCCCCTGGGGAGAGTACTTGGTGCCAGTGGTGCCTGTCTCGGGAATTTTGGATGCAGATCTTCCAGAGGGCTTTATGCGTACTCCATTAACTGTCTGCATCCTTCAGTGTCATTATTGGGCCCCTATTTTCCTTTGAAGTCCGTCCTCAGTGGGAGTAAGCTGGGAGACAGGGCTCCTTTGAGCAGCGGTAGATTCTGCTGCGGAGCTCACAGATCGTTTTGCTTCTCTTGAAATATATTAATAAGACGGAAGAAGAAAGCATTTTAAATCAGTATAGATCTTTTAACTTTTTGAATCCTGAAGACTGAAGAGCTAAATATCAAAGCACTTATGTGATTTAGTCAAGGGCTCACAGACTTCATCTGTCCTACAGGAAGTGAGGTTTCACTTGGGAGTTTTATAAAAACAGAAACGTGTTACCAAGAGCAGTAGGTCCCTTAATGCTTTTTTATTAGATAGTTCGTAACCCTAACTTTCTGACCCCAGTGTTCGGTAGGTAGGTCAGTGAGGGGAAGTGTGGAAAGGCCTGGGAAAGACGGACAGATTTAGAGGTCTAACCTCAACACTGTACAGCCTAGAGGTTCAAACCACCTGATTTGCAAGGCAGCTATACAAGTTCCTGGACTCTCGTAGTTCAGGAGTGTTTCACCTGACCTTAAGCCCACCCCATCCATCTTTAATCAAGAAACCATGTGCTTTCCCGCATGCCTGTGGCCACCCCTCACGTGTCTGCTGTCTGTGTGGAAGCCTGGCCTGGCGCATGCTGTGGTGCACTGCATGCTGGAACCCGTGGAGTTTGCACGCGTGGTACAGTATGAGGCGGGTCACGTTTTGTAGAGTGTGCCGTGGGCTCCGAGAAACAAGTTAAAGTGTGTGCTGAAACGGATTTTACTGACATAAAATAAGCCTTATTGCTAAATTTGAGAATGTGTTGCACATGTTTTTTGCTAAACATCAGTATTGATTATTCTGTATGATGTACTTACTGACATAACAACTTGAAATTATTGATTTTAGACAATTTCTCCTCAAGTTGATTCAGCTGCATGACTCTCAGAATTCAGTCATTTTTATTGTAGATTGCTGGTTTTTTCCTCTAGTTTGCATCGTGTATTTTCCTCCTGTGGAGAAAATGTGGTTGGCAAGAAATGCCATATTTTAAAGCTGTATTGTGGCTGTTAATGCAGAAAACACGAGTGTACTGCAGGCTGTTTGGCAGTGGGGCTGGGGCTGAGCGTCCTGCCGTCAGTCGCCTGTGTCTGTACTCTTGGACGCTGACACGCAGATACGGGGCGGATCTGAGGGTTTGATGGAGCGCAGAAGGCCACACGTGTGGCTTCCTCTGAATGCAGAAACACAGAATCCTTGAGCAGACACTTGTCTTCTGGAGCACCTTGCATGGATTTCGTCTCCTGATGCTTCATTGCCGTTAATAGAGTGGTGGTGGTGATGTTACGAGAAATTTTGTCTAACCTGGCTTCTGAAATTTCTCAAGCTAAATATTAATGCTGTTTTGTGTTTTTCTTAATGACTGAGGCTAGTGATATTACTTAGAAAAGTAACAGTAACTTGGGTCTTCTTAGCGTCAGGATGTTCACCATTTAACTTGTTTCTCGTTAGTGTCTAGTACGTCAGCTTTCGGTAGTGTAGGTGTGTGTTCTGTCTCCTTTCCCGTGTGTGCCTGCACTAGTGGCAGCCTCTGCTTCCAGGTCAGTTTAGAGTAGACTGGCTCTGGTATTGCTGGCAAGTAGTTGCTGTTACCCAGTGTAGCCATGAAGCCCAGCTCCTTGGATCTTGACATATATGTTCCAGGCAAAGTACGTAATCCAGACGTTTCTAACTTTTTCTAGATGATTGCAATTGTTCTCTATGTTGTCTGTTAGGCGTTATGTTAATTCTTGATCTAACAGTGTGCCTGTAACATATATGGTAGTGAAGAGACATCACATGCAGAGACCGTTTTCCTTTTATCAACTACAGGTCCGCTATCGACGAGAGCACCTTTCTGCTAGGCAGTCACCCTACTTCCCGTTGTTGGAGGATTTGATGAGAGACGGCAGTGATGGTGCTGCTCTCTTAGCTGTGATTCACTATTATTGCCCAGAGCAGATGAAACTGGATGGTGAGTGGAGAACGCTTCCCTGAAACAGACCCGAAAGGGTTAAAAGAAAATTATAGTGTACATTAATCCACATATAAAAAAAAAAAGAAAGAAAATGGAATCCTTAATATAAATGGGGATGTTAGCCTATAGATGAAAAAATTGGGGGATGATGTGCTCATGCTTAACCTGCATTTTATCTGATGACAAAACTGCACTTTGAAATTAGCCGGGTGTGGTGGTGCACGCCTGTGGTCCCAGCTACTTGGGAGGCTAAGGAGAGATGATCACCTTAGCCCGGGGCAGGGGCGGGGGGTGGTGGAGAGGGAGAGAGAAATCGTACTTGAAAGTATTTGAGTGATGTGTGAAAGTATTTGTGACTTTACCTATGTCTCAGAATGGGTAGCTTTTGTAAATCCTTCCTCAACTGATTAAAATCATCTAGAACTTAGTTTGAGGATGGGAAAATTAATGCAAAATTGAGTCTGTTTATGAACCATTTATGAACAACTGCCACACGCTTGGTGTTGGGGACATTCCGATGACAGCATATCTCCCTCCAGGTGTTTACAACCTAACAACGAGGAGAGAGACAGTGAATGACTATCACCAGCACGACAGTGGGTGTCTGGACAGGGGCCAGGGGGAGCATGAATTCTGATTTAGGTTTTGCTAAGCACCCTTCATTCTGAAGTAGGCAGATACCAGGCCAAGAGGTGCCCCCCGAACTAATATGGAAGCATTTGTGTCGGACTTCAGGCGCTGGGTGCATTGAGCTGACATTGATCTTGTTCCTGCTGAGCGTAAAAGTGCTAGAAAATACAGTTTTTTAGACAAAATAGTTTCACAAATATATAGCTGCACTTAAAAAGAGGCTGGGCACGGTGGCTCATACCTGTAATCCCAGCACTTTGGGAGGCAGGTGGATCACCTGAGGTCAGGAGTTAGAGACCAGCCTGACCAACGGGGCAAAACCCCGTCTCTACTAAAAATTAGCCGGATGTGGTGGCACGTGCCTGTAGTCCCAGCTACTCGGGAGGCTGAGACAGGAGAATTGTCTGAACCCGGGAGGCAGACACTGTGGTGAGCCGAGATTGCACCACTGCATTCCAGCCTGGGTGACAGAGCGAGACTCTGTCTCAAAAAAAAAAAAAAAAGGAAGGAGAGAGCCTCAGGTACCAGGAGGTGATCTGTCATTGAGTGAAAACTCCTCAGTGGAGGACAGGTAGGTGCCCTGGGGCCCCTGGGCCTGAGTTTCCATGTTCGTTTGGCCCTGGGTTTCCATGTTCGTTTGGCCCTGGGCCTGTGTGCTGTCAGGAGCTGTGACTGGGACCTCTTGGGAAGAGAACTGGAAAACTCCATCTACTGCCCAGGAGTGAACCAAGGAGGTCTGACAGATGCCCTTGGCTCTGGGGATGTGGAGGAGAAGCTCTTTAAGGAGGAAATGCAGCTCTTGGGTACACAGTGGATCAGAGGACGGTTGAGATGTGTGTCACCCATATGGCGTGGGAATGCCAGTTGAACGTTAGTGCAACAAGTAGTCTAGGACTAGTGAAGCTCATGGACCCTGGCAGGGATAAAGCACAGCTTGGCTATACAGGGACATTTCCACGAGCCGGGGGATGCTGGCTGCCCACTGAGAAGAGCCCCTGCTGGAAGACGAACTCTGAGAAATCAGAAACCATGCAGGGAAAGCAGGTACTGCAGCTAATTTGGCACCAGGACATGGGTGAAAGATAACAGGATGTTTAAAATGATGGACATAAAAGGAGAACTAGACAAATTAAAGAACACTGGGGATGGGGGATGGAGTCTTGAGCTGTGTTGCGATTTTCTTCATCCCCCAGGTCTTATCTTGGCACTTTTTTTTTTTTTTTTCTTTTTGAGCCGGAGTCTTGCTGTGTCACCCAGGCTGGAATGCAACTGCGTGATCTCGACTCACTGCAACCTCCATTTCCCAGGTTCAAGCGATTCTTCCACCTCAGCCTCCTGAGTAGCTAGGATTACGGGTGTCCACCACCACAGCCAGCTAATTTTTTTATTTTTAGTAGAGATGGGGTTTCACCATGTTGGCCAGACTGGTCTTGAACTCCTGACCTCAGGTGATCCACCTGCCTTGGCCTCCCAAAGTGCTGGGATTACAGGCGTGAGCCACCACGCCTGGCCATGGGACCTTCTTTTATGTGTTCATCTCTTATATTCTCCCTGCTGAGTTCTGGATGCCTTTTATTTTATTTATTTATTTATTTTGGAGACAACGTCTCACTCACTCTGTCACCCAGGGTGGAGTAGAGTGGTGTGATCATGGTTCACTGCAGCCTTGACGATCTTGACTTCTCAGGCTCAGGTGATTATCCCACCTCAACCTCCTGAGTAGCCAGGACTACAGGCACATACAACCATGCCTGGCTAACTTTTGTATTTTTTTTGTGTGCGTGGAGATAGGGTTTTGCCATGTTGCCCGGGCTGGTCTTGAACTCCTGGGTTCAAGCGATCTGCTTGCCTTGGCCTCCCAAAGTGCCGGGATTCCATGTGAGCCACCGCATCTGGTCCTGGATGCTTTCTGAAGTCTACCTTCTAGTTCATAAATTTGACTTTTCCTTCATTGTGTGCGGCCTGCCCTGTATGTCTGTTGGGGATCTTAAGACAGAGCGAATTGCTAAGGATACAGGCTCATTACCAATTATAATCATGTGAACGGTTTACGGGAAGGTGTGACTGTATTGAAACTCATTATATGTAAGAGCAGAACATCAAAATGGATTTTAAATAATGGCAAAGTTATGGCCAGGTGCGGTGGCTTACGCCTGTAATCCCAGCACTTTGGAAGACCGAGGTGGGTGGGTCACGAGGTTGGGAGATCGAGACCATCCTGGCTAACACAGGGAAACCCTGTTTCTACTAAAAACACAGAAAACTAGCCGGGTGAGGTGGCAGGGGCCTGTAGTCCCAGCTACTCCGCAGGCTGAGGCAGGAGAATGGCGTGAACCCGGGAGGCGGAGCTTGCAGTGAGCCGAGATTGCGCCACTGCACTCCAGCCTGGGCAACAGAGTGAGACTCTGTCTCAAAAAAGCAAACAAACAAAAATGACAGAGTTACAAGGAGAAATGGACAGAGCCACATTGCTGACTTTTGTAGCAGAAACTGATTGATAAAGCAGACAATTTAGTAAGGCCATAGAGGACTTCAGGCTTTATCCAGTGCACCAGCCACTGTGGAATCTGCTCACTTAGAGGCAGTAAAGACAAGCACTGGAGCCTTTATAAAACGTGCAGTCGATTAAGGCCACAGGTGAGACTGCAGCAGATCCCAAAGAACCAGTACATTCTCCACAGTAAGGTCAAGTGAGAACTCAGCAGCTACAAGATGCAGCCTCTTTTCCTGCCTGTGAATTAATGATGGTTCATTTCAGGTGTGAATTTGACTGGATTGAGAGATGCCTAGGTGACTGGTGAAGCGTTGTTTCTGGGTGTGTGTCTGAGGGTTTTTCCAGGGCTGATGGGTGTGAGTCAGTGGCTTGAGAAAGGAAGACCTGCCCTCAGTGTGGGTGGAGGAGGGGGACTCTCGCTCTCTGCTCTCTCTCCCTTCCTGAGTGGGGCACCTTCTCTCTTCCTGTCCTTGGACATCACGCTCCAGCTGTTTTGGCTTTTAGACTCTGGGACTTGCACCATGGCCTTCTGGGGGATTTTAGGCCTTTGGCCTTGGCCTGGGGGCTGCACATCAGCTTCGCTGGCTCTGAGGCTTCCAGACTTGGACCCAGGCATGCTGCCACCCCTGAGTCCCTAGCTTGCAGTTGGCCTGTCGTGGGATTGCTCTGTCTTTGTGATCTTGTGAGCAAACTTCTCTCGTATGTCCTATTGGTTCTGTCTGTCTGGAGAACCCTGACGAATGCACAGTTATTCTAAAATCTTAAAAGATTGAGTGCCTGGAAGCCAGAGAAGACATTTAAATATTTCATGGACCGTAGGGGAAAATGTAGTGGTACTTGCTAGTGTGAGCTCAGCAGGGGCAGAGTTTTACCTGGTTTGCTCGCTGATGTATCCCAGTCATCTGAAGTAGTGTTTGGGGCCAGTTGGTGTTGAGTAGGTGTTTGTTATCAGAAAAAGAACATAGAAGTAAACCCAAAAAAAGTTGAAGGAGAAATGAAGGGCAGTTTTCTGTCCATTTCTGTTAGTCAGAAGTCACTCCCAAACAAGGAGAATAAGGAACTGAATTGCAGATTCCATTTTGGATGAAACTAGGATATATCTGGACTCTGAACAAGTCCACTAATGGAGAAGTAATTAAAAAAAAAAAAAAAAAAGCAAAGCGGAGGAGGGGTGGGTGTCAAGCTGGGGAAGCAAAGAGGCCCATCCTGTAGGACCCTGGACAGCAGAATGGAGCACCAAGGATGCTGGTGGACAGCAGTACCTGGGGTGGATTCTTTGAAAGTTGGTCTCCAGCAGTGAGAGCTCCGGTTCACTTTGCTTCTCGTGCCTTTCTCCTCACACGCCCTTAGTAGATGCGGGACACTCTTGAGGAGAACTGAGCCAGATAAACTCTAGCCTCAGACCCCAGGTGCAGGCGGGGATGAGGTGACACTGACATCAGGGCTTTTGTGTAAAATTCTTCATACTTGAAGATGAGACTGGTTCTCCTCCCAGTGCACCCTGCCCCAGAAGCCACCATTTCTCTTGCTTGACTCCATGATGCAGACCTGCCCCACATGCAGCACGGGGAAGGATTCTTCCCTGCAGAAATCGGCCTCAGGAAAAAGACCGACAGTGACTCACTCCTTACTAAGAGCGGCAGCCAAAGATTCCTGACATTTGAGGAAAACCACTGACCTGAATGAGAACCCAGATCAACAGAGATGGTGCAGGTGAGCAGCAGAAAATGTTAGAGATGAGAGGGTTTGGACCTCAGAACCAACAGCAGGACTCTGGAAACGATGTCTGCAAGGTAGTGGCACGTAAGTATGTACAGAATCATCAGACTCAGAACAGCTGTTGGAGTGCTACAGCTTGTTTAGAATTCTCTGGCAAAGTCTGAAGAGCCCCCGAAAACCAGTTCTTGGGAAGGAAATCTTTGGTGCTAAGATGGGAGAGCCACTGAAGTGCTAGAGGACAGAGTTGAAGAAATCTCCCAGAAAGTAGAACCAGAAAAGCAAAGAGATGGGAAATAAGGGAAAAAAGATAGAAACATAAGGATCAGTGTACGAAGAAAGAGAGGAGAAAGTAGGAGAAAAGAACTCAGTCAACATAAAATGCAGAAAAATGTCCCAAGGACATGAGTGGCAAGTAGGAAGGACCCACTGGGTGGCCAGCAGGATTCCTGAAGAAGGGCCATGGCAAAGCATACCACGATGAACTCCAGAACCCCTGGGAAAGAGGAGATCCCAAATAACTGGAGAGACCAAGCGGGTTACACACAAGGCAGGCAGCCCCAGTGACACCAGATTCCTCAGCCACAGTCCTGGAAGGAAGATGACTGGGTGGTGCCTTCCCAGTGCCGGGGAGCGTGCCCACGCGCACCATCCTGAAGAGGAGGTGGAGGGAGGCTGGGGCCGAATCCACAGTGCCAGCCTTCCCATGGATGGGCCAGGAACGTGGGACGGAGGCACAGATCAGTAGAAGGCAGTTGGCCTGTCTGGCCCAGAGGCAGTAACATAGGTGAGTCACTGAGCCAAGTATTAAATCCAGGGAAAGTGAAGAGTTGTCCAAGGAGTGTAAGTAGAGACACTGTGCAGCCCAGCTGTGGAAGATGGTTACATAGTTGTGGTGTACAGAGACTCAGTCTGGGTTTAATCACACATCCTAGGCCGTGTGGCGGCTGGGGAGGCACACAGAGGACCACCCACACTGTGGTTGTTGTCTGCTGTGGCAGTGGGCTGTAGCCTCTTAGTGATAGGGTAGGGGATGGGGCTGCATGTTCTCTTACCAAGGCCACAGGCAGAAGGAGTGGAACGGGCAGTGATAAGGTTTGGCTCTGTGTCCCCGCCCAAATCTCTTCTTGAATTGTACTCACATAATTCCCATGCGCTGTGGGAGGGAGCTGGTGGGAGATAATTGAATCACAGGGCGGTTTCCCCCCAGCTGTTCTCATGGTAGTGAATAAATCTCACGAGATCTGATGGTTTAATAAGGGGAAACCCATTTCGCTTGGCTCTCATTCTCTCTCTTGCCGCCACCATGTGCCATGTACCTTTCATCTTCTGCCATGATGGTGAGGCCTCCCCAGCCACGTGGAATTGTAAGTCCAGTAAGCCTCTTATTTTTGTAAATTGCCCAGTCTCAGGTATGTCTTTATCAGCAGTGTGAAAATGGACTAATATAGGCAGAGACCTATTTCTCTTAAGCTTTTCAAAACAAATGGTTTGACTTTTTTTTTTTTTTTTTTTTAAATTGAGATGAAATCTTGCTTGGTTGCCCAGGCTGGAGTGCAGTGGCCCGATCTCTGCTCACTGCAACCTCTGTCACCACCCAGATTCAAGCAATTCTTGTGTCTCAGCCTCCCAAGTAGCTGGGACTACAGTCGCGCACCATCACACCCGGCCAATTTTTAAATATTTTTAGTAGAGATGGGATTTCACCATGTTGGCCAGACTGGTCTCGAACTCCTGACTTCAGGTGGTCTTCCCGGGAGCCTTGGCCTCCCAAAGTTCTGGGATTATAGGCATGAGCCCAGCCAGCTTCTTAAAGTAAAATAAAAATTTTAAAATTTTGCCATGCAGCGATAGAAAAGATTGTGATCATGTTTTTTGCAGGAATGTGGATGGAGCTGGAAGCCATTATCCTTAGCAAACTAACAGAGGAACAGAAAACCAAGTACTGCATGTTCTCACTTAAGAAGTGGGAGCTAAGGCCAGGCGCAGTCACTCACGCCTGTAATCCCAGCACTTGGGAGGCCAAGGTGGGCGGATCACCAGAGGTCAGGAGTTCGAGACCAGCCTGGCCAACATGGTGAAACCCGTCTCTACTAAAAATACAAAAATTAGCTGGGCGTGGTGATGCACGCGTGTAGTCTCAGCTACTCGGGAAGCTGAGGCAGGAAAATTGCTTGAACCCGGGAGGTGGAGGTTGCAGTGAGCTGACATCATGCCACTGTACTCCAGCCTGGGTGACAGAGTGAGGCTCTGTCTCAGTAAAAACAATGGGAGCTAAATGATAAGAACTTAAGAACACAAAGAAGGAAACACAAGACACCGGGATCTCCTTGAGGGTGGAGGGTGGGAGGTGGGAGAGGAGCAGAAAAGATAACTGTTGGGTACTGGACTTAATTCGTGGGTGATGAAATAATTTGTACAACAAACCCCTGTGACGTGAGGTTACCTATGTAACAAGCCTTCATATGTACCCTCCCAAACCTAAAATAAAAGTTAAAAAAAAATTGGCAGATTTGCTCGATGTGGTGGCTCATGCCTGTAATTCTAGCACTTTGGGAGGCTGAGGCAGTGAGTTCAAGACCAGCCTGGGCAACATAATGAGACCCCAAAAATTAAAAAGTTAGCTTGGCCTGGTGACGTGCACCTGTAGTCCCAGGTACTCAGGAGGCTGAGACAGGAGGATCACTTGAGCTCAGGAGGCTGAGGCCACAATGAGCTGTGATTGTACCACTGCACTCCAGATGACAGAGTGAGACCTGCTCTCAAAAAAAAAAAAAAAAAAAGTTTTGGCAAATTTAACAGCAAAAAGTGAATAAAGTAGAAAAAATTCCAAAGTTCTAGAGAATATGTAAAACTAAAAGCTTATTGTTTTAAAGAATTAACAAAATAGATAATCTGGAAAGATTGATCAAGAATACATGTATAGCAGCTACTAAAATAAAAATACTGAGAATATTTGTGTGCCATATGTGTTTGAAATGTTAGACAAAATGGGCAATCTTCTTTGAAGCCAAAAGTGGTGGGCAGTCTAAATAGACCTATAACTACAAAGAAAACGGACTCAGGAGTCAACAAATGCATCCACAGGGACCAGCTTCTTCCTGGGGCATTTCCCAGACTCTCAAGGAATTGTCAGCTCCTGTGTTATGTCCCCTGTCCTAGATAATAGGAAAAGATGGAGTGGCCCGAAAGCGGGGGATTATTCCCTGACACCAAGTAGACTATGAGAGGAGATTCTAGGCTGGCTTTCTATGTTCGTATAGATTGAAAATCCTATGTAAAATGTTAGAACAAATTGAACACATTTCTGTGGCAGTGACTTGTGGGCAGTCACCGCCCCCTTCTGATGGTGGCTCTGGGCCTTGTAGGGACGTGATGGGACCTCATAGACTTTTGACCCCACCCGTGGCAGGTGCAGTTCCAGTGAAGGCCCAGGAGCAGCAGTGCCTTTGTGTCCTGACAGAGCGGGTTCTCCGAGCCTGGCAGGGGGCAGGTAGCGGGAGCCGTAGCCAGGGCTGCCCTGCACTTCAGTGCCCACTCCGTATGAGCATTCTCTTGTCATGTGAGAACTGGGAGGCACTTGGGAGTGAGTGCAGCAGAAAAGAGGCGAGGAAAATCCATACGCTTTTGTATTTCTCTTGGGAGAAGACTGAAACAAGTGTTCTTAGATCCCCAGTCCGTATTAAAACTTGTGTTTTCTCCAGATTGTTCTGAAAACTTGTTGCCAGTCCAGTGAATACTTTTGTCTTCACAGATATTAACAAGGCAATGCAGAAATTCTCTTGGATTGTGTTATTCTTTTCTCTCTCAACCATTTGAGAGTAACACAGCAAAAGTTGGGAAAGCTAACATTGGCACACAGATCCCCAGCCTGGTCCAGACTCGCTCAGCTACCCAGGAGCACCTGCTTGGCCCAGCGTCCCCTCATAGTTTCCCTTCATCTGGAGTCGTTTCCAGCCTTTACCTCTCTTGACTCTTGATGTTTTCGAAGAGTAAGGTTGTGAGTAGTGGCCCTTGGTGTGTTTGTCTGGAGTTTCCTTGCGGTGTGTCCTCCCAGCGTGTCACCTCAGGGGCATAGTACTGGGACATCTCCGTGTTGGTGACTCTAGCTTCAACCCTTGGTGCAGGTGGCATGTGCTGGCCTTCCCCGCTTCTAAGCTTGCTGTTTTTGCTTTAGAATGCATTAGTAATTTGTGGGGAGAGGCTTTGGACTATGAATATCATGTTTCTCATCAGATTCTCACCTGCTGGTCTCCACCTGCGGATGGCTTCCAGCCTCAGTGCGTCTTCCCGTCTTGTCAGCATTTCCCCCGCTTGCTTGCTTCTTTATTCATGTATTTGTTTATATCCGGATGGCATCATGGATCTTACTTTATTCAGTAGGTCATAATTCATTACTTTCATTTTTATTTTGTTGCTTAAATTGTCCCAGATTTTAGCTGAGTAGTTTTGTAGAATAAGAATGTGCGGGGGTATGTGCCCTAAAAATACCAAGTTTTGCTTAACTTGACATTACCAAAAACAGTGTGGTTTTGGTTCCGGGACAGTCACGTGGACCAGATGAATGAACCACATGTAGAACCGAGAAAAGAGATGCTTTGCAGGGAATCTGGTGCCTTTGAGGTAGCCTCACCGAGGGGAGCCACCCTGGCTGGCCAAGCACATGGCGGCATTGACGTTTCTGTGGGAAAGTGCCGTAAAACCCCACCCCACCCGAGCCAGAAACACCCCTTCCTCGGAGTAAAGATGCGAACCTGAGAAGTAAAATTTAAGAATTTTGAGAAGATAAAGGAAAATACTTTTATGATATTCGTGTAGAGATGGATTGCCGAAATTATAAAAAGCACAAATAGAAAAGATTGTTAAATGCAATCATATTAAAATGTAAAACTTTCCTGTGACAAAAGCACATCATAAACAAAATGAAATGATAAACTGTACCCATTGAAAATATTTGCAGCACATGTGGCCTGATGAAGGACTGTCACCCAGTCCTTTCATAATCACAATCCAGAAAGGATTCCAGAATCGGTAAGAAAAAGATGCACAACCCAAGGCCGATATGGAGGGCCCACAGGAGAGGACCCTTCATGGCCAGTAACCATGAAGAAGTAAAACACACCAGTCGTCAGAGGCATGCTCTTTGAGAAGGAGGTGCTTACGCCCTCCACCTGGCAGACATGGACAGGTCGGTCATTCTGAGGTGCAGGTGGGAAGGGACAAGCTATGGAGTGCCGCTGATGGGACTGGAGCTAGGCACAACCACGCAGAAGGGCGCTGCGAGGTGACGCAGGAGGGCGTGCCTAGCTCGTGGCCCAGTGAGTACCCTCTTGGAGTGTGCCTGGGCAACACCCGTCTGTACACGCATAGACAGCACACGCAAACGCTGTGATGGCAGCATGTGTCATAATGGTGAGAAATCATGGAGGACCACATAACGGTCAAGATGAGTGACGGAAATCTCCCCATGTCAGTATAGATCTGTTTGCAAACATCATGAGTTTTGGGGGAAAAACTGGCTGCTAAAATAAGGCATAGCTTGATACCATTAATGTAAGTTTCTCAAGGCTGAGACAACACTGTGTTACTTGTGGATGCAGACAGTGTAGAATACTCAGGAGGAGTGGGAAGGGTTCGCGGCAGCGTTCGGAGAGTGGTTCCCTTTGGGGATGGAGATGATGTCGGCTGTTTTATTTCTAAAAGAAAAGATCTGAAGCCCATAAGACATTAACATTTGATGGTCAGAACCGTGGCAAAGGAAACATCCTTAGCGGTGTAAGTGTGCGCAGTTCCTCAGCTTTAAAGGTCTCTTTTGAGAATGAATCTGCTTAGGTGACCGAGGAGGACAGAATTCATGAATGACTCTGGATGCTGTGGGTCCAGTTTGTGCACACTTCTAAAGCCTTGAAAATGGTTTTTTCCTTAGAAATAAAATTTATGTAAAAAGTTATTTCTGAAAAATTTTTTTTTTCACTATGTATATATTTACAAGCAAAATAAAGTCAAGTCACTTCCCAGGGAGTCCTGAGCTGCACCCTGCTCTCCGCAGGGCTCTTTATCGGAGGGCTGCCCGAGTCCACACCAGGGTGCCGAGACTGGGGAGGGGCATTCTCTTTGGTCCTGTGACTTGTTGCCCGTACTGGCGCTTCCTCCATGGAGGGTCTGCAAAGTCGTGTGCAGTGGAAAGTTGCCCTGCAGATGCTTATAGCCACCAGTCTCCACCTCTTCCTGGAAGGAGACTGGGCTAGGCTATGCATCGTCCTTGATCTTTGTGATTAGTCGCATTCCTGTGTTATCACTGAGTAGGCGTGGATGAGCCTGATGCTTTACATTTTATTCATTTCCCTTCCCCCTGCCCTTTACAAACACGGAAACAGAGGGTTTTGATGGGTGGAAGAAACTTGGCTCAACATTTACTGGCTACATGCAGCAGGGCTCTGCTGTAAACCGAAAGGTGATTGTTGCTGTTTGTTTTGGACGCCCACTCTTGAGATCTGAGCGATTTCTATTATGCTTTCTGGATGTTCACCATCAAATTCAGACTTGAGAGGTTCCTGGACTTGTCTTGTTTTCTTTTTATACTTAGTGTTATTTGTTATACATCCTATACTGCCTACATTTCTCAATGTCATTACCTTCATTACTACCTTTATATAAAATGGTTTTCAGTTCAGAATGCTTCTCCCTCTCTCTCTCTCTCTCTCTCTCTCTCTCTCTCTTTTGAAGCAGAATACCTTTATAATAAATGGTGATTTTCTTTTCGTCTATTAGATATATGCTTAAAGGAGGTAACGTCGATGGCTGACAGCCTGTATAATATTCGGCTTCTGAGAGAATTCTCCAATGAATATCTTAATAAATGTTTTTATCTCACCTTGGAAGATATGCTGTATGCGCCCTTAGTGTTGAAGGTAATAACGAATTATTTGGCATGCAGTTTTAAAACCGTGTGTGGATAACTACTTACCATACTTTGGTTTTTTGTTTTTGTCTTTTAGCCGAATGTTATGGTTTTTATTGCGGAGCTCTTTTGGTGGTTTGAGAATGTCAAGCCAGATTTTGTTCAGCCCAGGGATGTTCAGGAGCTGAAAGACGGTGAGTGACAGACATTCCTCAGGTTGGCAGCGGCTTCCTTGCGAGCCCAGATAGAGTATCCGAAAGTGCTCTCCAGTGGGTCCTTGTTTCTCGCACAGCAGAGTTCTTGGAAGAGCTCTGTACAGCTGCACAGCCGTGGGCCTTGCGTTGCCCTGTGCAGTCAGAATCCCAGGGATGGGCCTGAGAGTTTGGGGAAAGACTTTGTAAGTGATTTTGATGAACTATTCAGTTACGAATCACAGCTCTAAAAATTGCACAACTCTAAAAGTTCCAGGATGGCTGTTCTCACCGCCAGAATGAACAAACTGGAAAAAAATCTGTTTACTACAGATTAAAATAATCTGCCAGGCTTGACAATCTGGAAAGTTTTAAGAAGATAGTATAGAAGAATATCTTTATAACCTTGGATTAAGAAATTATTTCTTACAAAGAATATGAAAGTATTAGCCACAAAGGAAAAGATTGCACATTCAGCCACGTTAAAGTTTGTACCTTCTTTTCCTTGAGAGATGATAAAGATAATTAAAAAAAAAATCCAACTATTAATAACCATAGAGGGGGAAAAGGTACTTGCAGTGCATGTAGTAAAGAGCTAGGATCCAGAATATATAAAGAGCTCGCTCATAGCAATAAGAAAAAAGAAGAACCAACAGAAAAAAAAGGCAAAAGAACAAACACTTGATGAGAGTGGGACCCCATGTGCCTAACTGATTTATGAAACGCTGCTTAGCATCAATCATCAAGGATATGCAAATTAAAGATGACACCCAGACGGCCTGCAGCTTATAATGCTTAAGATTTTTCAGCTTCACAGTGGTCCAAAAGCGATGCGTGTTCAGTGGAAACCGTGCCTCCCGTGTCCTACGAGCATTTTGTTTTTCACTGTCAGTACAGCATTCAGTAAATTACACGAGATACTCAGCACTTTATTCTAAAACAGGCTGTGTGTTAGATTTCTCCTGGCTGTAGGCTAATGTCAGTGTTCTGAGCACACTGAAGGCGCCTAGGCTAAGCCGTGATGTTTGCTAGGTTAAGTGTATTCAGTGTGTTTTCTACTCACTGATGTTTTCGTTTTACGATGGGTTTATTGGGTCATTACCACACTGTAAGCTGAGGAGCATCTGTGTGTGTATATATCCTCCCAATCTATTTGTGGCAAAATGGTAGAACGGGACCAGGTATGGGATAGTGTCTGAGAGTGCACCTTTCACCACTGCTGGCAAGAGTGTTACTTGGAGCAGCCTCTGAAGCTGTTGAGTGTGTTACCCAGTCCTGTGGGTTGTCTGCCCTTTGGCTCAGCAAGCCAGTTCCTCTGGTGTATCCCCAGGGAAACTTGGTACTTGTGCGTCAGGACACAGGGAAAGGATGCTCAGAGCAGCTCTGCTCATAATAGCTAAAAAGAAGCTCCCAAATATGCCTCTGCAG
Organism: Mandrillus leucophaeus; assembly: GCF_000951045.1. Classification (NCBI taxonomy): domain Eukaryota; kingdom Metazoa; phylum Chordata; class Mammalia; order Primates; family Cercopithecidae; genus Mandrillus; species Mandrillus leucophaeus. Next base: position 1,014,112 of record NW_012102920.1, on the reverse strand, counting down.
TCAGAGGGGTGCATTGTTCTATGTCCATGCCACAAGATGCTATACAGCACTGGGCATGTGTGAGCCACAGCCACGAGCAGCTGCAAGGAAGATTCTCCTGATAATGAAGGCACAGAATCACATGGACAGGCTGGAGAGCAGGCAGAGCTCCACTGTGTTTTCCAGGGGGTGTGTGTGTGCGTGTGTGTGCGTGCACGTGCACAGGGGGGTAAAAAGCAGTGGTTAATTGGGCATGTTGGGTGCTCTTGGCAGACTGGTGACTTTCTTCTGGACCCAAGTGGTGGTTACCTGGAGTTTGCTTTATAACTATTTGTTAAGCTCTATGTATGTTTTATGCAGTTTCTGTCTCTCTCTCTCTGTGTGTGTGTGTGTGTGTGTGTGTGTGTGCGCACGCGTGCTATTTTACAATAAGAAAGAGTAATGGCAAAAAGCTTAGAACTGGGTTACCTTGCTGTTAGAATGTTTTTAAGTCACCTCATTTCCTCATGGGTGACCTTGAACTAATTTTTCATCCCTGGACTAACTTTCCTTCCCAACTCTTCTTCTGCCATAACAATTCCATCTTATAGCAGGAAACACTGTAGTGCTGTTAAACTTGCTTCCTTCATTTTCATTGAGGTTAGCCCTAAGTCAAGGCTATTGCTAACGCCTGTTTTCAGATTAGTTTCTATCCTTCTTGAATTTAAGGTAGAATAGGCTTTCCTCGTTTGATGCTGTCATGACTGCCGCACCGTCTCCACTGCTCCATGCTCTCTGGCTTCCCTTCACTCCTCCCCTCCTCCGCCTCCCCTCCCTTCCCCCTCCTCTCTTCCCCCTCCTCTCTTCCCCTCTTCCCCTCCCCTCCCCTGTTCTGGGATACTTGTGTGGAACCTACAGGTTGGTTGCCTAGGTATACACGTGCCATGGTGGTTTGCTGCACCCATCAACCCATCTACATTAGGTATTTTTCCTAATGCTCTCCCTCTCCTAGCCCCCGCCACCCCTTGACAGGCCCCGGTGTGTGATGTTCCCCTCCCTGTGTCCATGTGTTCTCATTGTTCAACTCCCACTTATGAGTGAGAACATGTGGTGTTTGGTTGTCTGTTCCTGTGTTAGTTTGCTGAGAATGATGATTTCCAGCTTCATCCATGTCCCTGCAAAGGACATGAACTCATCCTTTTTTTTGTGGCTGCATAGTATTCCATGGTGTGTATGTGCCACATTTTCTTTATCCAGATGGGCATTTAGATTGGTTCCAAGTCTTTGCCATTATGAATAGTGCTGCAGTAAACATACGTGTGCATGTGTCTTTATAGTAGGATGATTTATAATCCTTTGGGTATATACCCAGTAATGAGATTGCTGGGTCAAATGGTATTTCAGTTTCTAGATCCTTGAGGAATTGCCACAGTGTCTTCCACAATGGTTGAACTAATTTACACTCCCACCAACAGTGTAAAAGTGTTCCTATTTCTCCACAGCCTCACCAGCATCTGTTGTTTCCTGACTTTTTAATATCGCCTTTCTAACTGGCATGAGATAGTATCTCATTGCGGTTTTGATTTTCATTTCTCTAATGACCAGTGATGATGAACTTTTTTCCTATGTTCGTTGGCCGCATAAACGTCTTCTTTTGAGAAGTGTCTATTCAGATCATTTGCCCACTTTTTGATGGGGTTGTTTGTTTGTTTGTTTTTGTAGATTTGTTTTAAGTTCCTTGTAGATTCTGGATATTAGCCCTTTGTCAGATGGATAGATTGCAAAAATTTTCTCCCATTCTGTAGGTTGCCTGTTCACTCTGATGCTAGTTTCTTTTGCTGTGCAGAAGCTCTTTAGTTTAATTAGATTCATTTGTCAATTTTGGCTTTTGTTGCCATTGTTTTTGATGTTTTAGTCTTGAAGTCTTTGCCCATGCCTGTGTCCTGAATGGTATTGCCTAGGTTTTCTTCTAGGTTTTTTATGGTTTTAGGTTTTATATTTAATTAAGTTTTTAATCCATCTTGACTTAATTTTTGTATAAGCTGTAAGGAAGGGATCCAGTATCAGTTTTCTGCATATGGCTAGCCAGTTTTCCCAACACCATTTATTAAATAGGGAATCCTTTCCCCGTTGCTTGTTTTTGTCAGATTTGTCAAAGATCAGATGATTGTAGATGTGTGGCATTATTTCTGAGGCCTCTGTTCTGTTACGTTGGTCTATATATCTGTTTTGGTATCAGTACCATGCTGTTTTGGTTACTGTAGCCTTGTAGTATAGTTTGAAGTCAGGTAGCATGATGCCTCCAGCTTTGTTCTTTTTCCTTAGGATTGTCTTGGCTATGAGGGCTCTCTTTTGGTTCCATATGACATTTAAAGTAGTTTTTTCTAATTCTGTGAAGAAAGTCAATGGTAGCTTGATGGGGATAGCATTGAATCTGTAAATTACTTTGGGCAGCATAGACATTTTCACAATATTGGTTCTTTCTGTCCATGACCATGGAATGTTTTTCCATTTGTTTGTGTCCTCTCTTATTTCCTTGAGCAGTGGTTTGTAGTTCTCCTTGATAGGTCCTTCACATCCCTTGTAAGTTGTATTCCTAGGTATTTTATTGTCTTTGTAGCAGTTGCGAATGGGAGTTCACTCATGATTTGGCTCTCTGTTCATCTGTTATTGGTGTATAGGAATGCTTGTGATTTTTGCACATTGATTTTTGTATCCTGAGACTTGCTGAAGTTGCTTATCAGCTTAAGGAGATTTTGGGTTGAGACGATGGGGTTTTCTAAATATACGATCATGTCATCTGCAAACAGAGGCTTGACTTCCTCTCTTCCTGTCTGAATACCCTTTATTTCTTTCTCTTACCTGATTGCCCTGGCCAGAACTTCCAATACTGTGTTGAATAGGAGTGGTGAGAGAGGGCATTCCTTGTCTGGTACCAGTTTTCAAAGGGAATACTTCCAGCTTTTGCCCATTCAGTATGATGTTGGCTCTGGGTTCGTCATAAATAGTTCTTACTATTTTGAGATACGTTCCATCAATACCTAGTTTATTGAGAGTTTTTAGCATGAAGTGGTGTTGAATTTTATTGAAGACCTTTTCTTCGTCTATTCAGATAATCATGTGGTTTTTGTCATTGGCTCTGTTTATGTGATGGATTACATTTATTGATTTGTGTATGTTGAACCAGCCCTGCATCAGGGATGAAGCCAACTTGATCGTGGTGGATAAGATTTCTGATTTACTGCTGGATTCGGTTTGCCAGTTATTTTATTGAGGATTTTTGCATCGATGTTCATCAGAGATATTGGCCTGAAATTTTCTTTTTCGTTGTTGTGTCTCTGCCGGGGTTTGGCATCAGGATGATGCTGGCCTCATAAAATGAGTTAGGAAGGATTTCCTGTTTTTCTATCGTTTGAAATAGTTTCAGAAGGAATGGTACCAGCTCCTCTTTGTACCTCTGGTAGAATTCGGCTGTGAATCCGTCTGTTCCTGGGCTTTTTTCGGTTGGTAGGCTATTAATTACTGCCTTAATTTCAGAACTTGTTATTGGTCTTTTCAGGGATTTGACTTTTTCTGGTTTAGTCTTGGGAGGGTATATGTGTCCAGGAATTTATCAGTTTTTTCTAGATTTTCTAGTTTATTTGCACTGAGGTGTTTGTAGTATTCTCTGATGGTAGTTTGTATTTCTGTGGGATCAATGGTGATATCCCCTTTATTATTTTTTTTGTGTGTCTATTTGACTCTTCTCTCTTTTCTTCTTCATTAGTGTGGCTAGCAGTCTAGTTTGTTAATTCAAAAAACCAGCTCCTGGATTCATTGCATTTTTTAAGGGTTTTTCATGTCTCTATCTCCTTCAGTTCTGCTCTGATCCTAGTTATTTCTTGTCTTCTGCTAGCTTTTGAATTTCTTTGCTCTCGCTTCTCTAGTTCTTTCAATTGTGATGTTTGGGTGTCGATTTCAGATCTTTCCAGCTTTCTGATATGGGCATTTAGTGCTATATATTTCCCTCTAAACACTGCTTTAGCTGTGTCCCAGAGATTCTGGTACGTTATCTCTTTGTTCTCATTTGTTTCAAAGAACTTCTTTGTTTCTGCCTTAATTTAGTTATTTACTCAGTAGTCATTCAGAAGCAGGTTGTTCGATTTCCATGTAGTTGTGCGGTTTTGAGTGAGTTTCTTCATCCTGAGTTCTAATTTGATTGCACCGTGGTCTGAGAGACTGTTCGTTATGATTTCCGTTCTTTGGCATTTGCTGAGGAGTGTTTTACTTCCAATTACGTGGTCAATTTTAGAATAAGTGCTATGTGGTGCTGAGAAGAATGTATATTCTGTTGATTTGGGGTGGAGAGTTCTGTAGATGTCTATTAGATCTGCTTGGTCCAGAACTGAGTTCAAGTCCTGAATATCGTTGTTAATTTTCTGTCTCGTTGATTTGTCTAGTATTGACAGTGGGGTGTTAAAGTCTCCCAGTATTATTGTGTGGCAGTCTAAGTCTCTTTCTAGGTCTCTAAGAACTTGCTTTATGAATCTGGGTGCTCCTGTATTGGGTGCATATATGTTTAGGATAGTTAACTCTTCTTGTTGCATTGATCCCTTTACCATTATGTAATACCCTTCTTCGTCTTTTTTGATCTTAGTTGGTTTAAAGTCTGTTTTATCAGAGACTAGGATTGCACCTCTTGCCTTTGTTTTGCTTTCCATTTGCTTGGTAAATATTCCTTCATCCCTTTATTTTGAGTGTTTGTGTATCTTTGTACATGAGATGGATCTCCGGAATACAGCATACTGATGGGTCTTGACTCTTTACCCAATTTGCAATCTGTCTTTTTATTTATTTATTTTTTTGAGGTGGAGTTTTGCTCTTGTTTCCCAGGCTGGAGTGCAATGGCGTGGTCTTGGCTCACTGCAGCCTCCGCCTCCTGGGTTCAAGTGATTCTCCTGCCTCAGCCTCCCAAGTAGCTGGGATTACAGGCATGTGCCACCATGCCTGGCTAATTTTGTATTTTTAGTAGAGATGGGGTTTCTCCATGTTGATCAGGCTGGTCTTGAACTCCCAACCTCAGGTGATTCACCTGCCACAGCCTCCCAAGGTGCTGGGATTACAGGTGTGAGCCACCACGCCCAGCCCAGTCTGTGTCTTTTAATTGGGGCATTTAGCCCGTTTACATTTAAGGTTAATATTGTTATGTGTGAATTCAATCCTGTCATTATGATGCTAGCTGGTTATTTTGCCTGTTAGTTGATGCAGTTTATTCATAGATAGTGTCGATGGTCTTTACAGTTTGGGATGTTTTTGCAGTGGCTGGTACCGGTTTTTCCTTTCCATGTTTAGTGCTTCCTTTAGGAGCTCTTGTAAGGCCTGGAGGTGACAAAATCTCTCAGTATTTGCTTCTCTGTAAAGGATTTTATTTCTCCTTCGCTTATGAAGCTTAGTTTGGCTGGATATGAAATTCTGAGTTGAAAATTATGTTCTTTAAGTATGTTGAATATTGGCCCTCACGCTCTTCTGTCTTTTAGGGTATCTGCAGAGAGATCTGCTGTTTGTCTGATGGGTGTCCCTTTGTGGGTAACCCGACCTTTCTGTCTAGCTGCCCTTAACGTTCTTTCCTTCATTTCAACCTTGGTGAATCTGACGATTATGTGTCTTGGGGTTGCTCTTCTCGAGGAGTATCTTTGTGGTGGTCTCTGTATTTCCTGAATTTGAACGTTGGCCTGTCTTGCTAGGTTGGGGAAATTCTCCTGGATAATATTCTGAAGTTTGTTTTCCAACTTGGTTCCATTCTCCCCATCACTTTCAGGTACATCAGTCAAATGTAGGTTTGGTCTTTTCACATAGTCCCATATTTCTTGGAGGCTTTGTTTGTTCCTTTTCATTCTTTTTTCTCTAATCTTGTCTTCATGCCTTATTTCATTAAGTTGATCTTCAATCTATCCTTTCTTCTGCTTGATCGATTCGGCTATTGATAATTGTGTATGCTACATGAAGTTCTCGTGCTGTGTTTCTCAGCTCCATCAGGTCATTTATGTTCTTCTCTAAACTGGTTATTCTAGTTGCAATCCCTCTAACCTTATTTCAAGGTTCTTAGCTTCCTTGCATTGGGTGAGAACATGCTCCTTTAGCTCAGAGGAGTTTGTTATTACCCACCGTCTGAAGCCTACTTCTGTCAATTTGTCAAACTCATTCTTTGTCCAGCTTTGTTCCCTTGCTGGCGAGGCGTTGTGATCCTTTGGAGGAGAAGAGGCGTTCTGGTTTTTGGAATTTTCAACCTTTTTGCACTGGTTATTTCTCATCTTCGTGGATTTATCTGTCTTTGGTTTTTGATGGTGACCTTCGGATGGGGTTTTTGTGTGGACATCCTTTTTGTTGATGTTGATGCTATTCCTTTCCGTTTGTTAGTTTTCCTTCTAAAAGTCAGGTCCCTTTGCTGCAGGTCTGCTGCAGTTTGCTGGAGGTCCACTCCAAACCCTGTTTTCCTGGGTATCACCAGCAGAGGCTGCAGAACAGCAAAGATTGCTGCCTGTTCCTCCCTCTGGAAGCTTCGTCCCAGAAGGGTACCCTCCAGGTGTCAGCCGGAGCTCTCCTGTATGAGGTGTCTGTTGACCCCCGATGGGAGGTGTCTCCTAGTCAAGAGCCACGGGGATCAGGGACCTACTTGAGGCAGTCTGTCCCTTAGCAGAGCCCGAGTGCTGTGCTGGGAGATCTACTGCTCTCTTCAGAGCCGGCAGGCAGTGATGTTTAAGTCTGCTGAGGCTGCACCCATAGCCGCCTCTTCCCCCAGGTGCTCTGTCCCAGGGAGATGGGAGTTTTATGTATAAGCCCCTGACTGGGGCTGCTGCCTTTCTGTCAGAGATGCCCTGCTCAGAGAGGAGGAATCTAGAGAGGCAGTCTGGCTATAGCGGCTTTGCTGAGATGCGGAGGGCTCCACCCAGTTAGAACTTCCTGGAGGCTTTAATGTTTACGCTGTGGGGGAAAAACCGCCTACTCAATCCTCAGTAATGGTGGATGTCCCTCCTCCCACCAAGCTCGAGCACCCCGGGTAGACTTCAGACTGCTGTACTGGCAGCGAGAATTTCAAGCCAGTGGATCTTAGCTTGCTGGGCTCTGTGGGGGTTGGATCCACTGAGCTAGACCACTTGGCTCCCTGGCTTCAGCACCCTTTCCAGGGGAGTGAACAGTTCTGCCTCGCTGACTTTCCAGGTGCCACTGGGGTATGAAAAAAAACTCCTGCAGCTAGCTCGGTGTCTGCCCGAATGGCCGCCCAGTTTTGTGCTGGAAACCCACAGCCCTGGTGGTGTAGGCACCTGAGGGAATCTCCTGGTCTGCGGGTTGCGAAGACTGTGGGAAAAGCATAGTATTTGGACCAGAATGCACCATTCCTCACGGCTTCCCTTGGCTGGAGGAGGGAGTTCCCCGACCCACTGTGCTTCCTGGGTGAAGTGATTCCCCACCCTGCTTTGGCTTTGCCCTCAGTGGGCTGTACCTACTGTCTAATCAGCCCCAGTGAAATGAGCCGGGTACCTCAGCTGGAAATGGAGAAATCACTCGTCTTCTGTGTTGGTCTCGTTGGGAGCAGCAGATTGAGCTGTTTGATCTTGCCAGCCGCCTTCCTCCTGCCTTTCTTCACCTTTTTCATAATCGTGTCCAGCTTAAGAAGGAAGTCTTGTTTTTCCTGCTGCTTACAGAGCAGTTTCACCCGTTCTGCCTTGTGGGAAAGGCCTCGTCCCATCGGACCCCATCGTGAGTCGTGACTGGAGCCCTGTTCTTCCTGCGGGGCTCCTCTTCTTGCCTGCTGGTCCTTAGGAATGAGGAGTCAGGAATGCTAGGAAGCAGCTGTAGCTTCACTTCACTCTGGGACGAGACATAGTCGGGGAGGGGGTGTCTAGTAGTCCTGGGCCTGCTCTGTACCTCCGAGGCTGGGGAGTGTCTCTGGTCTGATACAGTATTACGTGGGGCCCTGTGCAGTGGGTCCTACTGCCAGCTGTTGGGTAGTGGTGCCTGCTGAAGCCCTATGGCCAGGAGAAACCAACACTCAGATGCAGAATGCAGGTCTGCTCTTGGAAAAGTGAATTGCTGGCCCTTCCAGGCTGCAAGGGGTCTATTGTAGTTACCTTGCTGTCAAGTGATTGGCTGGTCTTCTCAAGGACGATGCCATATTAGGAGTCAGCACTGGTCTTGGCAGGTGGTAGTCTGTGCTCTTAGTCTCCATACCTGCCTACCTCTGGCTGTTTCATGTGTGCGCTTGTTGTCCTGGCCTGAGAGTGGCTGATGGCAGAGTTTGTCTGCATTCCCAGTTGACCCACTGTTAACCATACCCAGGCTTTCCCCTTTTCCATCTGTGGTCGTCAGGGGCCCTTGTGTGGCTGTAGAGAGGAGTTTGGTGGGCTGCTGGTGCCCTGGTGGCGGCTCGTGCAGGCTCGGTCCCAAGGCACAACCCCATCTTACTGGTGCACTCGGTCTTATGCCCTGGAGTGAGTGGCAGAACCCAGCTTGTGATGGGCAGTTCTGAACACACTGTCAGCAGGCGTGCAGTGCCCTGTGCACATCAGGGGCTGTTGTTAATGTCATGTGATTCTCTGTGGCTCTAGAGTCCCAGAATCTTGCGTCGTGCTCTCCCACCTGACTTGCCAGAGACTCCTGTGGCGTGTTCTCCCTTCACTGATACCTGTAAGGCCGTGGGGTGTGATGTCCTCTCCCTTTCCCAGTGCATACTCATCTGTGAACGTAGCTGGTGGTCCCTCTGGGAATGACTGGGGAACCATTGCCATGCATGCTCACCTTAGTGTTGCTGGTCCCAGAGACGGCATTGTTGGGAGGAAATACAGACACAAACAGTCTCACAGCTATTCATATGCATGTGGCGGGCACAGAAGCAGTGAATTGCTGAATAACTAGAAATAGGGACTCATACACCCTGCATCAGCAGGAAGAGGCAGGGAGAGAAGAAGCTTGTATGGGAAGGACAAATCAGTTTCCTCAGGAAAGGCAGATAGGTTCGTAGGGTAGCACAACTGAAGGGAGCCGAACCGAGTAGAAAGTGTGTGGTGATGTGTGTCTGCAGAGCGGGTAGATAGAAAGTGTGTGATGATGTGTGTCTGCAGAACGGGTAGAAAGTGTGTGATGATGTGTGTCTGCAGAACGGCTATAAAGTGTGCGGTGACATGCCTCTGCAGAATGGGTAGAAACTGCGTGGTGACGTGTGTCTGTAAAACAGGGGAGAAGGTACGTGGTGACGTGTGGCTACAGAATGGTAGAAAGTGTGTGATGACGTGTGTCTGTGGAACGGGCAGAAAGTGCTTGATGTGTGTCTATAGAATGTGTGTCTGTAGAATGGGTAGAAGGTGCGGGTTGATGTGTGGCTGTAGAACGGGTAGAAAGTGCATGTTGATGTGTGTCTGTAGAACGGGGTAGAAAGTATGTGATGATGTGTGTCTGTAGAATGGGTAGAAAGTGCGTGATGACGTGTGTCTGTAGAACCAGTAGA
>NW_012102920.1:993108-1003222 GCF_000951045.1 Mandrillus leucophaeus | reverse complement strand
TTTTGGGCAGGAAGTCTGCCCCAGAGGGGATTTTGGCACCTCTCCTTCCGAAGTTTCTGCCCCTGGTTAGATAAGAGAAGCTCTGAAAAAGCTGTTTTTTGAGTCTGTTGGATAGCAAATGTCAAAATAATTTTTTTATTTTTCTTTTTTAGACAGGGTCTTGCTTTGTCACCCAGGCTGGAGAGAAGTGGCATGATCTCAGCTCTCTGCAACCTCCACCTCCTGGGTTCAAGTGATTCTCCTGCCTCAGCCTGCTAAGTAGCTGGGATTACAGGTGTACACCACCACGCCTGGCTAATTTTTGCATTTTGTAGTAGACACAGGGTTTCGCCTTGTTGGCCAGGCTGGCTAGAACTCCTGACCTCAGGTGATATGCCCACCCTGGCCTCCCAAAGTGCTGGGATTACAGGCGTGAGCCACCGCGCCCGGCCATCAAAATAATTTTTATGCCACTAGGGTGTAATTTGGATCCATCCAGCATGGCATACTGAATTCCAGTGGGGGTGCAGCGGCCCTTAGCATCCGGTCATCCTTTCTTGGTTTCTTCTCATGGGATAAGCACACCAGTGCCCTTGTTGGCTCTGCATTTTGTGCCTAGTGAAACAGTTCTCAATTCTGTGACTCTGCTGACCAGGCCCCATGGCTGCCCCTTCAGCCTTGCCATTCACCATAGTCACTGCGGCCACCTGGTTTCTGATACCTCCGTGAAGCCTCTCACTTTGGAACTCTGTCTCCCTCTTGCCACGGTGATTGCTTCCCCACCAATCCAATCGTTGCTTCAGACAGCCCTGGTGTACTGAAAGGGGCGACCGCAGGGCTGCCTGGTGCTGCTGTGGGTACCCTTCTGACGGGCACGCTCCCCATGCTTCTGCTGTGTGTGTGTGTGTTGGGGGGTGCGGGGGGTCCTGGCCCCTCCTCTGCTGTCCCGTGGCAGTTACGGTACTTCTCCCTTACTTGGTAAGGGCCATCATCACTCCGTTCCTGCCGAATCCTGTGCTCAGGGGTCCTCCCAAATGGACACATTCTTCCTCAACCCGCTCCCTTGACAGAGGCCCTGAGTCCAGCACCTCACAGCCTCCCCTGGCTGCTGAAACTGGCTGGCTACACCCTGCAACTCCACAGGGTGGGTGGGTATGTGGCCCTTTTCTCCCAGGCAAGGGCTTTGTTGGATATCACCCTGGTTATAGGCCTGGTGACCGGGAGGGAAGATGGGAACAGGTCCTATTGAAGATTAAAAGTGTATATATTTAAGGTGTACAGCATGATGTTTTGATACACATATACATAGTGAACTGGTTACCACAGTCAAGCTAGTTAACGTCCATCTCTTCACATAGTTACCTTTGTATGTGGTGAGAACACTTACAATCTCTCAGCAGATTTCAAGTATACAACACACTATTGCTAACTATATTCCCATGCTGCCTTACTCACCTTAAAATGGAAACCTGGTACCCTTTGACCATGATCTCCTTATTCCCCTCACCCTCCAGCCCCTGGCAAACACTTCTCTGCTTAAGTTCTACTTTTTAGATTCCACATACACTTGTGATCAAGCAGTATTTTTCTTTCTGTGTCTGGCTTATTTACTGTACATAGTATCTTCCAGGTCCATTTGTGTTGTCACAAATGACAAGACTTCCTTCTTTTTTGAGGTTGAGTAATATTCCATTGTATGTCTCTGTATAGCACAATTTCTTTATTCATCTGTTGACAAACGGATTGATTATGTATCTGGGCAATCATGAGTCGTGCTGCAGTAAACATGGGAGTGCGGATAACTCTTAGCGGCATTGATTTCATTTCCTGGATATATACCCAGAAGAGGGATTGCTGGATCATATGGTAATTCTATTTTCAGTTTTTTGAGTAACCTCCATATGTTTTTCAGAATGGCTATGCCAATTTGTGTTCCCACCAACAGTATACAGAGGTTCACTTTTTCTCCACATTCTCCTCAATACTCATCTCCTGTCTTTTTGATAATAGCCATCCTGACAGGCGTGAGTGATGCCTTATTGTGGTTTTGATTTGCATTCCTTGATGATTGGTCATGTTGAGCAGCTCTTCACATACCTATCGGCCACCTGTATGTCTTCTTTGGAAAAAATGCCTATTTAAGACCTTAGCCTGTTTTTTATTTGGGTTATTTGTATTTTTGCTGTTGAGTTGAGTTACTTTTGTGTTTTGGATGCTAACCCCTTATCAGCCATACTGTTTGTAAATAGTTTCTCAGTCTGTGGGCTGCCATTTCGTTTTGTTTGTTTCCTTTGCTTTGCAGAACCTTTTTCATTTGGTGTCGTTCCTGTGGTTTGTTTTCATTAGTTGTGCTGTTGGTGTGATAATCAAATAATTGCCAAGGCTAATGTCAAGGAGCTTGTTTCTCTAGAGTTTTACAGTTTGAGGTCTTAATTAAATTAATTACTCTTAGTTTAAGTCTTCAGTCCATTTTGAGTTGATCTTTGTATATGGTGTGAAATAAAGGTCCAGTTTCATTCTTCTACATCTGGTTATCCAGTGTTCCCAACAACATTTATTGAAGGTACTACTATCCTTTCCCCATGGTGTATTTTTGGCACCTTTGTCAAAGATTAGTTAACCATATATCTCAATTCTGTTTCTTTGGCTTGTGTCTGTTTTTATACCAGTATGATACTGTTTTACTATAGCTTCGCAGTATAATTTGAAATCAGGAAGTGTGATGTTTTTACCTTTGTTGTTCTTTCTCAAGATTACTGTGGCTATTTTGGATCTTTTGTGGTTCCATACAGATTTTAGGTTTGTTTTCTGTTTTGGTGGAAAATGCCATTGAGATTTTGATAGGGATTGCAGTGAATTTGTAGGTCATTTTTGGTAGTATGGATATTTTGACAATATCACTTCAATCCATGAATATGGGATATCTTTATACTAATTTTGTTGTCTTCAGTTTCTTTCATCAGTGTTTTATTGTTTTCAGTGTACAGATCTTTTAGTCATTGGTTATATTGATTCCTAAGTATTTGTTCTTTTTGATGCTATTAAAAATTGGATTGTTTTCTTGATTTCTTTTTTAGATAGTCAATTGTTAGTGTATAGAAATGCTACAATTTTTTTTATGTTGATTTTGTATCCTGCAACTTGACTGAATTTGTTGATTAGCTCTAACACTTATTTTATGGAGCCTTTAGAGTTTTCTGTGTATAGGACCTTGGATCTGCAGTGAAACAATTTTATTTCTTCCTTTCCAATTTGGATTTCCGTTTTTCTTTCTTATTTATTTATTTATTTATTTTGACTAATTTATCTGACTAGAATTCCCAGTACTGTGTTGAACAGAAGAGGTAAGAGTGGACATGCTTGTCTTGTTCCAGATCTTAGAGGAAAAACTTTCAGTTTTCCCCCATTTATTATGGTACTGACTGTGGGCTTTTCATAAGTGGTTTTTATTGTGAGGAGGTAAGCTCCTTCTATAACTGTTTCGTGTAGAGTTGTTTCTTTTAAATCATGAGTAGATGTTGAACTTTGTCAGATGCTTTTTCTGCATACCGTTGAGATGATCTTGTGGTTTTTATCTGTAATTCTGTTAATGTGTTCTGCGTTGATTTGCCTGTGTTGAACCAACCTGGCATTCCAGGGAAGAATTCCACTTAATCATGGTGTATAATCTTTTTGATGTAATGTTGAATTTGGTTTGTTAGTATTTTATTGAGGATTTTTACATCTGTGTTAATCAGAGATATTGGCCTGTAGTTTTCTTTCCTTCTGGTGTCTGTGTCTGCCTTTGGTATCAGGGTGATGCTGTCTTCATAAAATGAGTTTCAAAGCATTTTCTCTTTTTTGGAAGGATTTAAGAAGAATTGGTAGAATTCAGTAGTGAAGCCATCTGGTCCTGGGCTTTTTCTTTGTTGGGAGGTTTGTGATTATTGCTTCAATCTATTTATTACTATCCGTTTGGGCTTTAGATCTTGCTTCGATCTCTTTGTTTATTACTATCTGTTTGGGCTTTAGATCTCTTCTTTGTTCAGTCTTCATAGATTGTATATTTCTAGAGAGTTATCCACTTCTTCTGCATTATTCAGTTTGTTGGCATATAAGTGTTTGTAATAGGCCCTTGTAATCATTTTTATTTCTGAGGCATCTATTATAATATCTCCTTTTTTATTTCTGATTTTGAGTCTTCTTTTTCTTCATTAGTCGATTTTATCTTCACCAACTTAGTTTTGTTGATTTTTTTCTATTGTTTTTCTCTATTTGATCTATTTCTGCTCTGGTCTTTATTATTTCCTTCCTTCTGCTAACTTTGAGCTTAGTTTGTTCTTCCTTTCCTAGTCCTTGAGGTATGAAGTTAGGTTGTTATTTAAAGTCCTGCTTCTTTGTTAATGGAGGTGTTGATTGCTACAGAATTCCTTTTTTTAAAAAATTTAGAAAAGAGAGATGGAATCTCACTATGTTGGCCAGATTTGTCTTGAACTCCTGGCCTCAAGCAGTCCTCTCACTTCAGCCTCCCGAAGTGCTGGGATTACAGGCGTGAGCCACCGCGCCCGGCCAAGACAGCGTTTTCAACGTGTTGGCCAAGCTGGTCTTGAACTCCTGACCTCCAGTGATCTGCCCGCCTCAGCCTCCCAAAGTGCTGGGATTATAGGTGTGAGCCCCTGCGCCCGGCCTTCTTGCTGTAATTAATTTTAGGTTCATTCCGTTGTGGTTGGAAAAGATACGTGACATGATTTTGATCTTCTTAAATTTTTTATGACTGGTTTTATGACCTAACATGTGATCTGTGCTGGAGAACGGGCCACGTGTGCTTGAGAAAGATATGTCTTCTGCTGCCGTTGGGTGAAAAGTGTGTATGTCTCTGTGAGGTCGTTTAGTCTGGAGCGCTGTGTAAGCCTTCTGTTCTTTGTTTTTGTCACTGTTAAATTTCCTGTCTGGGTATTCCATCCATTATTTAAAGTGGGGTATTGAAGCATTCTGCTATTACTGTATTTCTGTTTCTCCTTTGAGATCTGTCAGTATTGCTTTATATATTTGGGTCTGATGTGGGTACACAGATACTTACAGTTGTTACAGCTTTCTGTTGAATTGACCCTTTGTCATGACGTAACGACTTTTTTGTCTCTAGAGACAGTTTTTGACTTAAAGTCTGTTTTGTCTGAGATAAGTATAGCCATTCCTGCTTTCTTTGGGTTACCATTCTTACACATGGAATATCTTTTCATCCCGTCACTTTCAGCCTATATGTGTTCTTCACTCAAAAGTGAGTTTCCTGTAGGCAGTATACTGTTGAATCATTTAGCTGCTCTCTATCTTTTGATTAGTGAGTTGAATCCGTTTTTATTCGAAGTAATTATTGATAGGAAAGGATTTCCTTTTTCCATTTTGTTAACTGTTTTGTCTATCTAACAGTTCTTTTGCATGTCTTTGTCTCTTGCTGTCTTCATTTGTGTTTTGTTGTTGTTTTTGTGTTAATGGTCTTTGTTTTCCCTTCTCTTTTCCTTTTGTGTAACTTCCGTAGTCATTACCTGGGACTTACATAAAATACAGTTGTCTGTTTTATGATGGCAACTCACCTTCACTTATATGCTAGACCTCTCACCTTTTACCTCCCCCTTCTACGTGGTATGCAGTTAATGCCACCATTCACAGCTATTTATGTAATCGTTAACATAACTTGTTATTTATTTATTTATTTATTTATTTATTTATTTATGAATGACAGATTCTCACTCTCACCCAGGCTGGAATGCAGGGGCACAATCTCAGCTCACTGCAACCTCCGCCTCCAGGTTCAAGTGATTCTCCTGCCTCAGCCTCCTCAGTAGCTGGGACTACAGGTATCTGCCACCACGCCCGGCTAATTTTTGTATTTTCAGTAGACATAGGGTTTCACCATGTGGCCAGGCTGGTCTTGAACTCCCGAACTCAGGTGATCCACCTGCTTCAGCCTCCCAAAGTACTGGTGTTACAGGTGTGAGCCACCATGCCCGGCCAATTTATTGTTATTTTAAATATTTTTGTCTTTTACCTTTTTTTCTTCTTTAGGACAAGGTCTTACTCTGTTGCCCAGGCTGGACTGAAGTACAGTGGCTTGATGATTGCTCACTGTAACCTCAGACTCCTGGGCTCAAGCAATCCTCCCACCTCAGCCTCCCAAGTAGCTGGGACTACAGGCTTGTGCCACCACGCCTAGCTACTTTTTTTTTTTTTTTTTTTAAGTAGAGATGAGGTCTTCCTGTCTTGCCCAGGCTAGTCTGGAACTCCTGAGCTCAAGTGCTCTTCCCACCTCAGCCTCCCAAAGTGTTGGGATTACAGGCATGGGCCACTGTGCCTGGCCTCTTTAACTTTCATAATGGAATTAAAAGTGATGTATCTACCACTGTTAGGGTAATACAGTATTATGTTTGTGTCTGTATATGTCCCTTGACCAGTAAGTTTCATATTTTTTATGCTTTTGTGTTGCTATTTAGTGTTCTCTTGATTCAGTGTGAAGAATTTCTTTTAGTCATTCTTGGAAGGCAGGTGCAGTGGTGATGAACTCCCTCAACTTTTGTTTGTCTGGGAATGTTTTTTTTTCCGTGTTTCTGAAGTATTGCTTCGCCAGATATAATGTTCTTGGAACATTACTGAACACCCATCTGAAAGGAAGGGTTTTTTCCCTTCCTTTCAGCATTTTGAATATATCATCCCATTTTTTTCTGGCCTGAAGGTTTCTGCTGAGAAATCTACTGATAGTCTAATGAGGGTTCCCATGTATGTGATGAATCACTTTTCTCTTGCTGCTTTCAGAATTCTTTTTGTGTTTGACAATTTGATTATACGTGCCTCGGGGAGCACATGTCATCTTGAGAGAGAGGCCTCTGTATCATCTAAATATGGGGCCAGCAGGGATGCTGGCCCTTAACAGGGAGGGGAGCCCTCTTCTGTAGGCTCAGAGAATTTTAGGTAATCTGAGAATCTGAGGTTCTCCAGGCCTAGAAGTTTGTATGCCACGAGTCATAGTCTCTTTCCTTCCCATCTAGGGTCTCACCTTGGCCTTGCAGCCTTCTTGGGTTGGGGTTTTAGCTTCCCTGGCAGCCATTCATTTCTGGTCCCGGCCCCTGGCTGCCAGAGAGCACAGCTCAGTGCCCTTGGCTTTTGGTCACATTGCTGCCTCTCAGCCTTCTTTGTCTTTTCCCTAGACCATCTGCAGAGCTCAGTGCAGCCGCCACCCCCTCGTCCTTACACTTCCTGCCTCCATGTTCACAACACATCACCTAGTGGGTGCCCTCCCACTGGTCCCCACCACTGATCCCCACCACTGGTCCCCACCATATGGCCCCACCTCTTGCCTTCTTGAGCTGCTCTTGGCACCACCTCCCATAGGTTAGTTCTCTGGGAAGCAGCCTTAGAGACAGAGTCACTGTTTGGGGCTGACCGTTTGGGAGAGAGGTGGGTGAGCAGGCATGGGCCAAGAAAGGGAATGGCGCCCAAGCCAGGCTCAGCACCTCACCTGACCCCCAGGGGCTGGGCTGAAGGGACCCGCCAGAGCAGCTGCCCACGTGCTGGGCCTAGATAAGTGCCCTTCAGACCCTGCCTCGGCCCCTTGCTGACTGGGTGGCTCTCTGGAGCTGAGCCCCAAGCCTTCTCCCAGGAGCCTGGGTGGTGGCATCTTGTCTAGCACCAGGATTAGTGAAGGTGGCATGTGGTTTTGGAAGCAGCTCACCAGTGGAGTGGAGGACTTTTGTGCGGGTGACCAAGACAGAGCCCATCAGCTGGGCTTACGTTTCCTCTCAGTTCTTCTTCTTCTCATGTGTGTTGTGTCTTTTAATTTTAGTATTTATTTTCGTACAATATTTACAGTACTTATTATTGTAGAATGCATTTGTTAAACTTGAAACCAGTTTTTTTTTTTTTTTTTGGCAGAAGTTTGGTTTCAAGAGAAGGTTGAGTTGGTGCTTATAAAAGCTGCAGGATTTTTCTGTGCTTTCAGTTAGTGTTGTAAGTAACGATGCAAAAACACTATTTCTGCAGCTAAAACAGTGTTACACCAGAAAAGCAGCCGGCCTCCTGTACCTATCTCCAATGCGACCAAACGCAGTTTCCTAGGCAGCCCTGCTGCAGGGACCTCGGCTGACCTGCAGCCCCCCGCGCAGCTGCCGGCGGACGGCTGTCACAGGCACTACCTGCACCCTGAAGAACCTGAATACCTGTAAGTCTGTCTGTCTGCTTTCAGAATCAGTTCACCGTCTTGTGTCCCTATTTGTGTGACTTTAAAATATTAATTGAAGTTACCTTTTTTAACATAAGCAATCTGTAGTAGCTTATGAAAGGTTTTCTTTCTGCCACTGCCCTTCTGGCCACTCGGTCCCCTCTGCAGAGGCCGGGAATGATACTAGCAGGAAATTCCTTCAAGGATGTGTACCTAATTCTAACATTGTTTATGGAACAGGTGTTTTTCTATTCTCTTTTCCACCATGTGTTACACTGTTTAAGAAATGATCTAAAAATTAGAAAGTTGAATTGACGGTTTAGATGTGCTGTTTATGGTCTGATAGACATAAAGAGTGAGATCCTCTTGCATTTCAAATATTGTGAAGTCTTCAAAGAAGAGTATTTGTTTGCTTCATTAACTTCGGGGAAAAATTAATTTGATTCTAGTGAAAAAGTTTATAGAGCTGCTTAAAGGCTAAACAACTCTAGAAAAAGAGTTGTTTAAAAAGCGTTTTTTGGAAAATGAATTTTCATCACGAAGACCTAATTTGGATAACCATATCTGAGATAGAGTGACTGTCCCAGAACTGGGGGAGGGGGTGAAGGAACCGTCCCTTGGAGTAAGAGTGAGCTTTGTGTTTCGTGTGGTAGGAGGGCCCACAGCTGATTCCAGCCTGGAGCCAGTTAGCACACCCAAAGTGGATAAACACTGTTACCATGTGGCGATTTCAGAGGAAAACACTATTTAGAAGTGATTTTAAATAATCACATAAAGGAATGGTTCAGTGGGACAGCATGGCATAGAACGAACTCATTTGTTTCAGGTTGTTTGAGGAGCTAAAACTCGTGACCGTGTTGAGGGTTGGGCTGCCGGGGCTGCCGGGGCTGCCGGAGCCGGGAGGAAGGAGTTGAGAGGCCTTGTGATACAGGCAGTGAGGCGGGTGCACACCCAGGGGCGGGGCTTAGTTGAGGGAGGGGTTTGGATGTGTTCTGTAATGGGGGGCTTTGAGACTGGTGTGTGTCCCCAGAGCTCAGAGCAGAGGTGGGGCGTTAACTCCGTGCCCGCGGGCACAGGTGGGGTCACTGAGTGAGGAGAATGCCTCGAGGCTGAGCCATCCCTCACATGGGCCAGCGCGGACACTTGGCATTCTTTCTCTGGTCTTTGCGTGTCTGTTGTTGAGCCCTGTGTGTGTGTGTGTGTGTGTGCACGTGCGCACGCACAAGAAGCTGGTGCCCGTGTACACACTGCTCTGTGACCTGCTGTTTGCACCCAGCAGCCTGTGGTGAGAATTTTCCCACTTGGTACATCCTCCTCTGCCACAGTTTCAACAGCTACCCAGTCTTTCACGTCACGGGTGTGCTGTGAGCGTCCACTGTCCCCACGGTGTCCAGGCTGCAGGGTTTGCATTGTGGCCCTGACATAGGTCCCTGTGCCATTGATGCTCTGCCCAGCTTCCCCGGTCTCCCTGTCCTGAGCCCCTCTCTCCGCAGCCCTTTCGCTTATGTGCTCCTGCACACGTGCTCTCACTGTGTCTCTGTGGTGTCTGTGTCCTGACTCTGGTGTCCTCTGTCCGTCTTTGCCTCTTCAGGCCTAGGTGTGCCAACTCTGGTCCAGGGTGCTGAGCTGTCCCCTGCGATTTCCCCAGCCCGTCTGCACCTGGCAAATTATCCCTTTACCAAATTCTCCCCAAACTGAAACAACCAAGATAGCTGCCCTGCAGTGTGAGCGTGCTTGTTTCTCGGGAGCTGGTGCCTGTGGGGTGGCAGGGGCTGCTGGGTGCCGGTCTCACGGGTGTTTCTCTGTCAGAACTGTGCGATCCGCACACGTGTGACCTCGGCCTTTCCTGCACGTGCCGTTCTTCCCGGAATTGAGGCCCTTACACCCGTGCCTCTGTGTGCATCTTTCATCCTTCTCACACCCGTGCCTCTGTGTGCACCTCTCATC
>NW_012102920.1:986315-992532 GCF_000951045.1 Mandrillus leucophaeus | reverse complement strand
TGTGTGCACCTCTCATCCTTCTCACACCCGTGCCTCTGTGTGCACCTCTCATCGTTCTTTCCCTTAAGCTGTAATCCAAGGAGTGGTAAAGGTGTGAGTGATTTTAAGAGGTTTTTATAGATATTGCCATATTGTCCTCTAAAAATGTACATTTTTACCCTCCCACCAGCAGTGTGGGAATGTTCATGCTGCTGTCTGTGATGAGTTTAAGTTACTCATCAGTATCTTCACAGTTGTGGCTTAGTACAGTGGGCATCATCCTTGTGGTCTATTTTATCTCTGAAGTTCTCTCTCTCTTATTTTTTTATTGAGGCAGTAATGTGCATTTTTGAAAACTGTTGCTTGTCAAAGGATCACTTTTTCTTTTTACTTTTGCTTATCTCAAAAAATCACTCTAATTGCACGCTTGGGTTTTGCTTTTCCCGTGGGAAGCTGGTTGTGTTGTAGACACATCGGAGGGTCGGTGTGCCCCTGTTCACGGTGTGTGCATGTCCATCCCAAGTTGGAAGTTCCTGATACTCTTGGCTCATTTTTCCCAAACAGTCCGAGTTTCTCAAAACTTGGTGTGAATTCAGGATGGTCCTGTATACTCGTGCATTTGCTGTTGACCTTGAAGTGTGATAAAGGAGGGATTTTCCCTGTAATTCTTTTTCCATTTAGTGGGAAAGGAACTGCTGCCTTCAGCCCATCCCATCCTTTATTGCCACTGCGACAGAAACAGCAGAAATCCATACAGGGAGAGGACATCCCCGGTAAGAATGTTGTTTCCTCCTCATCTTTTTTCCTTAATTTCTCGTGACTATAGATTAGTACAATCATATTTCTCAAAATTAACTCACTTTTTTCTGATGTATGTTTTTTTTGTTTTGTTTTGAGATGGAGTCTTGCTCTGTAACCAGGCTCCCTGGTTCAAGCGATTCTCCTGCCTCAGGCTCCCATGTAGCTGGGATTACAAGCACATGCCACCATGCCTAGCTAATTTTTGTATTTTTAGTAGAAACAGGGTTTCATCATGTCGGCCAGGATGGTCTCAATCTCCTAGCCTCGTGATCTGCCCACCTCGGCCTCCCAAAGTACTGAGATTACAGGTGTGAGCCACTGTGCCTGGCCAATGTAGTCATTTTAGTTAAGACTGTGGCCAGATAAATTTTAACTTGTGTTGATGTATCTCAGAATTTATAGTCTTGCTGTGAAACTATCGTTGAGAGCGATTACCTTCTGTGTAGTAGATACAGAGTAACTGCGACATAAGCAGGAGCTCACTCACGCTGAAGCTCTCTCACAGTTCTGGTTACTTTGTTGGGCCGGTCGCTGTTGAACCGTGTGTGACCATCAAAATGTGGGACAAGTGCGTGGTTTTGCCTCTCTGCTTTCCGTGAGGCCCTTCTAGTGTACTAACTTGCGAGGCATTTTTCTGGAGAAATGGTCATACTGAAAGAATTTCCAGTGATAGAAAATTGGTTACTCAGCACTGTCTGTTTCCTCTGAACTGCAGATCAGCGACATCGATCGAATTCTTTGACCCGAGTTGATGGTCAGCCTCGAGGAGCAGCAATAGCATGGCCAGAAAAAAAAACCAGGTGAGTCTCTGTTTCAGCGATGTTTTTGTTTGGAATTTTTTTATACCAAACAGCAGTTCTTTTTTTTTTTTTTTTTTTTTTGAGACGGAGTCTCGCTGTGCTCCCAGGCTGGAGTGCAGTGGCGTGATCTCGGCTCACTGCAAGCTCCGCCTCCCGGGTTCACACCATTCTCCCGCCTCAGCCTCCCAAGTAGCTGAGACTACAGGCGCCCGCCACCACGCCCGGCTAGTTTTTTGTATTTTTAGTAGAGACGGGGTTTCACCATGTTAGCCAGGATAGTCTCGATCTCCTGACCTCGTGATCCACCCGCCTCGGCCTCCCAAAGTGCTGGGATTACAGGCTTGAGCCACCGCGCCCGGCCTAAACAGCAGTTCTTAAGATGTCGCCCCGACCCCCTCAGGATCACCGAGACCCTTTTAGGGAGTCCCTGCGATCAGAATTATTTTTATAACAACACTAGGAAGTTACTGCCTCTCTGCAGCCTCACGCTCGTGAGTGTGCCGTGGGATTTTTCGGAGTCTGCACGCCATGTGGTGTGGCAGCAGGTGGAGTCAGGTATGAGGGTCCAGCCAGATCCCAGAGCTATACAGGTGTCAAATAGTGCCTGGCCTTATACTGGAAACTTCCCTTCTGGAGAATATAGTCATTTGTCATGGAATGGACTAATTACTGTAATTTCAATCAATGTTTAGAAAATGTCTGAGCTTTAATTTCTAGGATGATAAATAGAGATTAATACTGATAAATAGAAACAAAAGCTCTTTGGGGTCCTCAGTAATTTTTAAGGGTATCAGGAGGTCCTGGGACTAGAGTGAGAATCACAAAGCTGAAATGATCTCTGATTTTCTTCTGCCTCGCGGAAGAATGAGTTTAAATCTCCTGCGTATGAGAGGCGTATTCTCGTTGCATGGCCGGCATTCTCCCCCACCGGTCCGTGTTGGGGGTCTCTGGTGTATACAGCAGCGCACCCAGTGGGCCTTCCCTGTGTTTCAGGCCTGCGTCGCAGCCGACACCTTTTGCTCTCCATCATGCTGTGAGTTGTGAAGTGGATCCCAGCTCTGGCGACAGCATCAGCTTGGCCCGCTCCATCAGCAAAGACAGTTTGGCATCCAATATTGTTAATCTGACCCCACAGAACCAGCCACACCCCACGGCCGTGAAGACCCATGGGAAGAGCCTCCTGAACAATGTCAGTATTGAGGATGAGGAAGAGGAGCTTGTGGCTATCGTTAGAGCAGATGTGGCTCCCCAGCAGGCTGACCTGGAGTTCCCCAGGGCCTCACCCCGGGCCTCAGGCCTTATAGCAAGTGCCCGGTCTCCCCAAGGACAACTGGACACCTCAGAAAGTAAGCCTGACAGTTTTTTCTTGGAGCCTTTGATGCCAGCGGTGCTTAAGCCAGCGAAGGAGAAGCAGGTGATCACCAAAGAGGATGAACGGGGGGAAGGGAGACCGAGGAGCATCACGTCCAGGAGGCCCAGCGAGGGCCCCCAGCCTTTGGTACGAAGGAAAGTGACTGGTAGTCGTGACTTGAATAGGACTTTTACCCCAATTCCATGCTCAGAATTTCCCATGGGCATCGACCCCACCGAGACAGGACCGCAGTCAGTGGAGACCATGGGAGAGGTGTGTGGGGGGCCTCTGGCCCTTGGCGGATTCGATCCATTCCCCCAGGGACCATCCACAGATGGCTTCTTCCTTCATGTAGACAGGGCTGATGAGGACACTGAGGGAAGGTTGTATGTTAGTTGTTCAAAAAGCCCCAACTCCCACGATTCAGAGCCGTGGACTCTCCTCAGGCAGGATTCTGACTCGGATGTGGTGGACATAGAGGAAGCCGAGCATGATTTCCTGGGTGAGGCCCATCCTGTGGTTCTCAGCAGATACATCGGGGAGGAAGAGTCGGCTAAACTGCAGGAGGACATGAAGGTGAAGGAACATGAAGACAAAGATGACGCCAGTGGCCGCTCGAGCCCCTGCCTGAGCACAGCGTCTCAGATGAGCAGCGTCTCTGTAGCGAGTGGGAGTGTGAAGATGACCAGCTTTGCAGAGAGGAAGCTCCAGAGACTCAACAGCTGCGAGACCAAGTCCAGCACCAGCAGCTCCCAAAAGACCACACCAGATGCGTCCGAGAGCTGCCCGGCCCCTCTGACGACATGGAGGCAGAAAAGGGAGCAGAGTCCGGGCCGGCATGGCAGGGACCCTGCCAGCCTCTTGGCGTCTGAGCTGGTACAGCTGCACATGCAGCTGGAGGAGAAGCGCAGGGCCATCGAGGCCCAGAAGAAGAAGATGGAGGCGCTGTCGGCAAGGCAGCGCCTGAAGCTCGGCAAGGCTGCGTTCCTGCATGTGGTGAAGAAGGGCAAGGCCGAGGCTGCCCTGCCCCTCAGGCCGGAGCACTTTTCAAAGGAGTACTCTCAGCACAACGGGGAGGACTGTGGGGATGGCGTTTCCAAAACTGAAGACTTCCTCGTGAAGGAGGAGCAGAGAGAGGAGCTCCTTCACGAGCCTCAGGATGTGGACAAAGAGAGCCTGGCCTTTGCTCAGCAACATAAAGCCAAAGACCCTGTGGCTCTGCATGAGCTGGAGAGAAATAAGGTGATCTCCGCCGCCCTCCTGGAGGACACCGTTGGGGAGGTGGTTGACGTGAACGAATGCGACCTTTCCATCGAGAAGCTCAACGAAACCATCAGTACGCTGCAGCAGGCCATCCTGAAAATCTCTCAGCAGCAGGAGCAGCTTCTCCTGAAGTCTCCCACAGTCCCAGTGCCGGGCTCTAAGAGTAACTCGCAGGACCACAAAGTGAAGGCGCCAGTCCACTTCGTGGAGCCACTCTCTCCTACGGGCGTGGCTGGCCACCGCAAAGCCCCCCGGCTGGGTCAGGGCCGGAATTCCCGTTCCGGAAGGCCGGCGGAGCTGAAGGTCCCAAAAGACAGGCCACAGGGCTCCTCCCGAAGTAAAACCCCAACCCCCAGTGTAGAGACGCTCCCGCACTTGAGACCCTTCCCTGCCAGCAGCCACCCTCGGACGCCCACGGACCCTGGCCTGGATGGTGCCCTGGAGCCCAGCGGTGACCCACATGGGAAGTGTCTCTTCGATAGTTACAGGCTCCACGATGAAAGCAACCAGCGGACACTTACTCTGTCCTCTTCCAAAGACACCAACATTCTTTCGGAGCAGATGAGCCTCAAAGAAGTTCTGGATGCAAGTGTGAAGGAGGCGGGGCCCAGCTCCTCAGATGTCTCAGGAAAAGAGAGCATCCCCGTGGAGGAGCCTCTGAGGAGCAGGGCCAGCCTCATTGAAGTGGACCTCTCTGACCTGAAGGCCCCCGACGAGGACGGGGAGCTGGCAAGCCTCGACGGCTCGGCGGACCTCATCAGCGAAGGCGACCAGAAGCCGGGGGTCGGCTTCTTCTTCAAGGTAAGGGATCAGTAGCATCTGTTTCAGGCACTCGTGATTGTGAGTGAGTTAGAAAACACAGATCTGCGCCAGGCTGGCCTGCCGCTCCTGTAAGAGGCCAAGGGATGCGTGTGTTCAGCTTTATGGGCCACAGAGTCTCTGTCCCGAGGACTCCACTTGGCCAGAGGCAGCCCTGGGCAGTACGAATGCAAGGGAGCGTGGCGTGGCTGAGATGACTTTGTTATGAGCCCTAAAACTGGAATTTCATGTGATTTTCAACATTGTTTGCTTTGCTGGTTTTCCAGTCAAAACCCTGTTGTCGCCCCGTCCCACCCCAAAGTGTAAAAAGCGTTCATCGTTAGAATGCTCTGGCGGTGGCCAGGCCTGGCCTGTGGGCTGAAGTTTGCCAACCTCTGATATAGCAACTTCAAAAAACATTTTTTATATGTCTTTCTTGTAATTTTTTTTCTTAGAGATGAAGGGAAGCATAAACTGAACTGTTTTAATAGTCAGTACATCACATGATGTTTCGCTGTGACATTCGTCATCTCCTAAGATGATAAGACCATATTTTTGTTGTAGCTTTTCAATGTTGAGACAGATGTTGATACACAGTTACGATATTGGGTGCAGTAATGTGCTGTACAGGTCTGTGGCCTAGGAGCAGTGGCTGACCTCACTGAGGCCTGTGGGGGGCGCTGCCAGCCAGGTGCGCACACAATGCGTGATGCTCACAGGACAGCGAAGTCGCCTAAGGACCTATTTCTCAGAATGTTTTCTCTCGGCAAGGGACACGCAACTGTTTCTGCTTTGCCTCCAGGTAATTATGAATTTGACTGAGAGGATACCAAATCATCGGGCGGATCTTAGCAAAAGAGGCAAGCTTTATTTGGTGGTTGCACTTCTGAAATGTAAACAAATTAGTGACCAATTTCAGTATTCTCTTTTTTGCTTTTTTTTGGACAGTCTGGCTCTGTTGCCCAGGCTGGAGTAAAAGGGCATGATCTTGGCTCACTGCAACCTCTGTCTCCCAAGTTGAAACGATTCTCCTGCCTCAGCCTCCTGAGTAGCTGGGATTACAGGCATGTGCCACCATGCCCAGCTAATTTTTTTTTTTTTTTTTTTTTTTTTTTTAAGTGGAGACAGGGTTTTGCCGTGTTGGCCAGACTGGTCTTGAACTCCTGACCTCAGGTGATCCACACTCCTTGGCCTCCCAAAGTGCTAGGATTACAGGTGTGAGCCA
>NW_012102920.1:959948-986265 GCF_000951045.1 Mandrillus leucophaeus | reverse complement strand
ATGCCTCAGTCTCCCAAGTAGGGAGGACTACAGGCACAGGCCACCACACCCAGCTAATTTTTGTATTTTTAGTAGAGACAGGGTTTCACCCTGTTGGACAGGCTGGTCTCAAACTCCTGACCTCAAGTGATCCACCCACCTCGGCCTCCCAAAGTGCTGGGATTACAGGTGTGAGCCACCCCACCTAGCCAATTTTTGTATTTTTAGTAGAGACAGGGTTTCGCCGTGTTGGCCAGACTGGTCTTGAACTCCTGACCTCAGGTGATCCACACTCCTTGGCCTCCCAAAGTGCTAGGATTACAGGTGTGAGCCACCCCACCTAGCCAATTTTTGTATTTTTAGTAGAGACAGGGTTTCGCCATGTTGGGCAGGCTGGTCTCGAGCTCCTGACCTCAAGTGATTCACCCACTTCAGCCTCCCAAAGTGCTAGGATTACAGGAATGAGCCACTGTGCCCAGCCTCGCTCTTATTTTGGAAATATACGTGTACTTTTTAAGGCAAACTGGATCTCACATGCGATGTTTGGAAAGTTGGGTTGATGCGGAGCGCCTTTGAAATGCACTGGTTTGTCTTCATTCGTATTTTAGAGTCTGTAACGGTTACAGAAACGTGTAGAAGTCTTTATGCGTTAAACTTTTAAAGGTGTAGTGACAGTTGGCTGCTGGGTCGAGTGCGGCCGTGTCGGGCGTCTGAGGGGGTTCCTGTCATGCTCTGTGTGGCTTCTGTCTTGCAGGACGAACAGAAAGCTGAAGATGAGCTCGCCAAAAAGCGGGCGGCCTTCCTCCTGAAGCAGCAGCGCAAGGCCGAGGAGGCCCGTGTGCGCAAGCAGCAGCTGGAAGCGGAGGTGGAGCTCAAGCGTGATGAAGCCCGGTAAGCCTCCCGCGGCGGCGGAAAGCAGACTGGGCAGGAGCCTGGTGGGTCCCTGGCGGCCCCCGTCCCGTTCCTGGCACTGGCCATGGACCATGGCAGTGAGTGCCTCTGAGGGTCGTACTCCTCCCATGGGTGGCCTCCCTGAACTTTCACGGCCCCTGCTGATCTGCAGTGAGGATGTGCGTTGCCGGTGGCCAGTGAGGCTGTGTGGCCTGGTGGCTCATCTGCAGGACTGCCCTTGCAGCCTCTGTGCCCGCTTGTGGAGGCTGGCCACCCTTGGTCCCAGCGGCCGGGGAGAACCCGAGAAACGCGCCTGGACAGAGCGCCGCGGCGCAGGCGTGGTAGAAGAAGCCCGGTGACCGAGCAGTGTCTGGGCCTGTGTTTCTCTCAGGCGCAAAGCTGAGGAAGACCGGGTCCGGAAGGAGGAGGAGAAGGCGCGGCGCGAGCTCATCAAGCAGGAGTACCTGCGGAGGAAGCAGCAGCAGATCCTAGAGGAGCAGGGGCTCGGCAAGCCCAAGTCAAAGCCGAAGAAGCCGCGGCCGAAGTCGGTGCACCGGGAAGAGTCGTGCAGCGACTCCGGCACCAAGTGCTCCTCCACCCGTAAGCGGCCCTGGCCCTCACGCGGGCAGCGCTTCCTTCCGTGGGCGGCGGCCTCATGTTCTTCAGCTCATTGCAGTTTTGTCAAGAGTGGTGTGAGGCAGGAAGGGTGGGGATGATTTTCCCCGTTTCACGGATGACAGTGTTGAGACCAGAGGCTCTGAGATGTGCGGCACATCCAGGCACAGCCTGGCTCCCTGGGGCGGGGTGGGGTCGTGGCCTCTCTGGCCGAGCTCTGCAGAGCCAGGTGAGGGGTAAAGGTACAGAGGACAGGAACGTGTCTGTCGGAATCTGTTCATGAACCATCATCTGTTTCTGTCTCTGGCAGCTGATAACTTGAGCCGGACTCAGTCAGGCTCCAGCCTGTCCTTGGCCTCTGCGGCAACGACAGAACCCGAGAGCGTTCATTCTGGGGGCACACCCTCTCAGCGGTAAGGGACTGGAGACGGCCACAGGCCCGAGGCTGGAGCACGTTGGTGAGGGGGGTGGGCGGGGGCCAGGGTGGGACTTCCTGATTAAAAACAATGAGAAAGGCTTTTGTAACTTTAGTTTTGATAGAATTTCACATTTACAGAACAGTTGCAATAATGTCATCAGGAATTCCAGTGCCCTTCACACGAGCTCCCCAACTGGTTAAACTTGGCAGTCTTTGCCTTATCACCCTCCCCTTTCCCCCACCCCACACATGCACGCCTGCTTCTTCATCATTATGAGTCCCTTGGAGTCCAAGCATGGTGGCTTACCCCCATGATTCCAGCACTTTTGGAGGCTGAGGCAGGAGGATCACTTAGGCCCTGGAGTCCCAGACCAGCCTGCACAACAGAGTGAGACCCCCATCTCTACAAAAAATACAAAAAAAGTTAGCTGGGTGTGGTGGCATGTACCTATAGTCCCAGCTACTTAGGAAGCTGAGGTGGTAGCATCACTTGAGCCCAGGAAGTTGAGGCTGCAGTGAGCTATGCTCACACTACTGCACTCCAGCCTGGGCAACAGTGTGATGCTGCCGAAAACCAAACAGAAAAAAACCACTCCGTTGGAGATGTTGGGCCTTTTTTGCTTTAATACTTCAGTGTGTATTTCCTGGAACGAGGAAGTTTTCTCGTGTAATCAGTTACCAAGCCAGCACTTTCATCCAATTTGCGGTCCCCATTCAGCTGTCCTCAGTTGTCTCAAGAGTGTCCCTGACAACCGTGGTGTTCCCTAGTCTAGGATCTGGTTTGGGGTGACGAATGGCCTTGAAATGCCATGTCCCTTTAGTCTCCTTCCATCCAGAGCAGTTCCTTAGCCTTTCTGTGCCTTTCTGGACCTTGACTTTTGGTAACCACAGGTCAGTTATCCTTCTGGCTGCCTCTCAGTTTCGGTTTCCTGTGATGAGACTGGGGCCTCACGCTTCTGACTGAGCAGCCCAGAAGTGAGCGTGTGTCTTTCTCAACGCAGCCTCTCAGGTGGGCCCCAGGACTGCTCCTGTGGTGGGGAAGTAACTTCGGGAGAGAGGCTGGGGACTGGTCTGGACCTCACGGAACTGTCCACAAGGACTTTAGTGATCACTGTGGAGCTCCTGCTCACTGCTTCCTCCACGTGTGCTGTCAGCTCCCGTGGGAGCAAGGGCCTCCCCCGCCCATGTGTCCCTTTATTTTTATGTGCACACCGTGTGGCCCCTGTTCTGTCTGCACCTGTGGACCATGTTTTCTTGTCTCTTCACCCGACTCGTGGCTCCTTGTTGTCTCTGGGCTTTGTGGCGGATCCCTCCGAGGGACTGCAGATTCTGTTTGGGTTTTTGTTCTGGTGGTCAATTACCGTGGCTGGATTCAGACTCCAGCACTGTCTGCCTGCTTTGTGAGAGCAGCAGCCGACATCTCTGAGCAGCTGTGTTCAGCCTTTTGGCATCTTTGGTGCTCAGTGGAGACTCCCTGCAGGGTGGAGCTCAGGCCTTCCAGGGATCAGAGTCACTGGGGCCCAGGTTTTCAGACTCGGCCCACTGTGGCCCCTCCTTCCCTAGGCTTCATCCCTGGCTGGGCAGCAGCACAAGTGGTCCAAACTTCATCCTCTGGCTTCCTGAGCCTGCAGCACTGTGCCCTGTTCTGTGCCTGTGCCCTGCTCAAGGGGGTGGTGCCTCGAGCAAGGGCTGCGTGGAGGTGAACCCCTTCGTTGAAGGACTGACTCCCCTCTGTCCTCATCACTCCCTAGTACCTGAAGTGTTTGCTTTTGTATTTTGCTCAGAGTGTCTGTACTGTGTGGGGGTTGTGGCGACTCAAGCCCTCACCGTCACTGGAAGCCTCCTCCCCTGCTGATGTGCTTCCTGTCCTTGTTGCGGGCCGGCCCCTTGCCAGCGGTGGTGAGAGGAAACCAGCGCTTCACCTGCCTGTCTCTTGTCTGTTTCTGCCCGCAGAGTGGAATCGATGGAAGCCCTGCCCATACTGAGCCGTAACCCGAGCAGGAGCACAGACCGAGACTGGGAGACCGCATCGGCAGCGTCTTCCTTGGCCTCGGTGGCTGAGTACACAGGTGACGGCCTTCGCCCTTCTTAGAGGTCATTGTGGGCATGGCCGCATGCCTTTGCGTGGCTCTTTCAATGTCTGTTCTCTGTTTTGGTCTGAAAAGTATTTTTCTAACAAAGATGTTTTATTTAGTGAAAGAGAGCTATTGTTAGCTCTTTGATGCTGAAATTGGCATGTAGTTTAGTAGAAGCTCTTAGTCCTGCCTTGCCCTCCTAGCCATATGCCTTGCTGTCTGCTGTGTAGGGGGCAGCGGACCTGGGGGCGGCAGAGCCCGGGAGTGGCAGAGCCCAGGAGTGGTGGGAATGCTTGGCTCTCACCAGCTGCCCTTGGAGCAGGTGTGGGCTCAGGGCACGGTGAACTGGAGGTGCTGCTGTGACTGAGGAGTCTGTCCTGGGGCCTTTGAACTTTAGACTTTTTACAAGTTTTTTTCCTGGTTTTGTCTTTTTTTTATAGTTAAGACACTGAATTTAGAAAGGGGATAAATTATTGATTACTTTCGTCTTTAGTTGTCTAAAAGTTTATAACTTAAAATTGTTTTGAATAAATTTTAAGTGACTTACTTCCCATTTTTAAATAATCATAAATATCTGTAATTCAGCCTACCCATTGCTTGCTTCTAAGACATCGTTGGGTTTTTTTGTGTGTGCGTGTTCGTGCCTTGAAATAATAATTTTGCCAATCCTGGCCTCGTTTCTTAGGTCCCAAGCTCTTTAAGGAGCCCAGTAGCAAATCAAACAAGCCGATTATTCACAATGCCATATCCCATTGCTGCCTGGCTGGAAAAGTGAATGAACCCCACAAAAATTCCATATTGGAGGCAAGTATCACATTTCAACCTGTTTTTCTGTGAAGTAAAAAATGTTTATAAATTAAGCATTCCTTCTACAAGAAAACACCCCAAATCTTTGATGAACGAGAGTTGCTAGGGAGGATGCAGATTTCAGGGAAGGCCGTTCCAGGCAGGTGGGAGTGAGGCGTGCCAAGGTCCAGGGGCTGCAGCGAGCCTGTGCTGGAGGAACACCCAGGAGGACGGGGCGGGGTTCAGAGGCTACATCCCTGTGTGGGGCCTCTGTGGGCTGAGGAAAGACTCAGCTTTACTCAGAGTGAGACAGTGGATGCAGGTATGGGCAGAGGAGAGCCAGGAACCCACCTGCCCTTCCCAGTAGATCAGAGCAGTCAGCAGGGAAGCCAGGGAGGCAGCCTGGTGGTGAGTGAGGAACGGGGGCCAGGGCCGGAGTGGTGGGGTGGGGAGGACGGAGCGGGGAGGGCGGGAGGAGGCATGCACCTGCTGAGCGTGTGGACTCCGGAGCACACAGTGTGCATGCCCAGGGAGGGGATTGGAAGCTGGAATCTGAGGGTCCTGCGTGGGGTCTAGGCTGGCCCCTGAGGGGCAGGACTGGAATTCCAGGGGAGAGGAGGCAGAGCCACTGGAACCCGCCCCAGATTCAGGCCCGTGTGTGGCCTTAAGTTGCTGACCTTGGGATACAACAGCTTGTGAATGAAAATTATGCAACAGTCTGTCACCCACCAGAAATTCTGCATTTTAATAATTAAGACTAACCCCTGGTCCTTAGTTGGTTTGGTTGTAAAAATTAAAGTGACATACGGAATTTGTGACCCACTTTAAAACGGATGTGTTCTCCTTGGTAGTGAAGATCTCATCTAGACTAAGAGTGGCTCCAGCCTAGGCAGGTCTCATGGGACTGGGGACGGAAGTGGCCATGGTCATGCCCTTCCTGCTTAGATTTCCACATGGAGAGGTGGTTGGCCCCTTGTATCAGTGGCCCCCAGGATCACCTTGCATGCGGAGATGCACTGGAAGGACTCGTGGCCCTCAGTGTGGAGTCGACCCATGGCTTAGATTTATTCCAGCACTGTGGAGGGAGCCAGAGCCACGGGGTGAAGAGGGAGAAGACAGAGGCAGGGCCAGACCCTGTGCAGCTCCCTCTGTTCTCGTTCTTCCAGCAGCAGATCCACAGCAGCCTGTGGGCCATGGAAAGCCCTTTTGAGACTGGATGCCCTGAGCTCTCGCTGGGGGCTGGTCACGAGGCACACCCCTTGCCTAGTGTGCAGCAGTGTGCCTGATGCCTGGGAGGAAACCAGCGTTAGCGTTGCGGACCAGCAGTTGAGACTCAGGGAGGCCCTCCTGTCAGCCAGTGAGTGACTGGGAGCTCTGCAGATAGCAAGTTCCCAGGCGCCCGCTGAGGGCCGCCCAGCAGGCAGGACAGCAGCCATCTCAGCTGTGCCACGTAAGCTGTAGGCACCACATGCTTCCTTACCGCACAGGCAGCAATAAGTAAATAAGATGAACCCCACTCCCCACAGTCCCACTGCCCCTACAAATTAAATGTTGCTTTCTTTTTGGCATCTAATTCTGTTCATATTTAAACATAGTGTTTGTAGGGTTGAAATCAGTATTATATATACACTTTTGGATTCTTTTAAAATATATATATTATTTAAAATAATAAGCCCCATTATATGCCGATACATTGTGTATTTATGAAAAGTAACTTTTCTAAAGGCAAATAAATAGAAGAGTGGCATTGACATAAGAGGGCTGACATCTCAGCCGCTCGTGCCCTCCGTCCATTACAGCCACACGGCCCAGGATCTTGGGAAGGTTCCGCCGCACACTCGTGAGAGGCAATGAGGTCGTAGCCTTTCGAGGTCAAGGGTTTGACCTTGAGATTCCTGGGAAGGCCTCAGGACGCCTGGGCCACATGTGGAGAACTGCTGGGGCAGACCCATGTGCTCCCATTCCCAGGCATGTGGAGGGTCTGTTTTTAAAAGTTACCAAAACACTTGAAGATAGGTTTTAAACTTTAGAATACAATCAGCAAACACTGCGACAGGCATCAGTGGTTTGTCATATTTACTTCAGATTCTTCTTTTTTTTTGAGATGGAATCTCGCTCTGTTGCCTAGGCTGGAGTGTGGTGATGCGACCTCAGCTCACTGCAATCTCCGCCCCTCCAGGCTCAAGTGATTCTCTGAGTAGCTGGGACTACAGGCATGTGCCACCATGCCTGGCTAATTTTTGTATTGTTAGTAGAGATGGGGTTTCACCATACTGGCCAGGCTAGTCTTGAACTCCTGACCTCAAGTGATCCGCCCACCTCAGCCTCCCAAAGTGCTGGCATTACAGGTGTGAGCCACCGCGCTGGGCCCAAACAGCTTTGTGAGATATCATTCATGTACCGTAAAATTTACCCTTTTAAACTATACCATTCATTGGTTTTTAGTACATTCATAGAATAGCACAACCATCACCACCGCCTGATTCCAGAACATTTTCATCCTCACAAAAAGAAACTCCGCCCCCGTGAACAGTCACTCCCCTAGTCTTCCTGCGCCCCAGCTCTTGGCAGTTACCAGTCTGCTGTCTGTCTCCGTGGATTTGTCTGTTCTGGGCATTTATATAAATGGAATCGTAATTTATATGACCTTTTGGGTTGGACTTCTTTCACTTAGCATGATGCTCTGAGGTTTCTCAGTGTAATGTGTACTGGGACTCCGTTCCTTTTCACAGCTGGGTAATGCTCCATTGCATGCTCGGACCCCGTACTGTTCATCTCGTCATCTGCTGATGCACACTTGGGTTAATTCTACTTAAAACATTTTTTATCGATACAGAACAGATGTACATGTTTTTGGGGGTACATGTGATGTTTTTGTTTCTGCTTTTTGCCTGTGAGGGATGGTGCTGTTATTTGTATGCAGTGTTTTGTGTGGATGTGTGTTTTCATTTCCCTTGAGTACATACGTGAGAGAGGAATTGCTGCGTCCCACGGTAACTGCCTGACAGTTTGGAGAGCGGCCAAGTTGTTTTTCACAGCAGCTGCTGTGCTCTGCGTGCTCCCGCAGTGAACGAGCCCCGTGGCTCGCCAGCACTCATTGCCGCCCTGTTTCTGGGTTCCAGCCGCCTTGTGGGCATGACGCGGCGTCTCTTTCTGACTGGCATTTCTCTGGTGGCTAATGATGAGCATCTTTTCATAGACTTTTCCACTTAATTGTAAAAGCATTTTTTCCCCTTGCTTGCCTAGACTTCTTAAGTCAAGTCTCAGTGGCACGTAATGCTCTAGGACGGGTCTGCCATAATTGTTTACAACAGGCAGGCTGTAGGTGACAGGTGGGGGAGCTTCCCACGGAGCAGTGCCGGTTGAGCCGCTGTGGGAGCCTAACTCATGGCGATTGGAGTGGCCTTGAAGTGTTTGTCTCTTTCTCTTTTCTCTCTCCACACAGGAGCTGGAGAAGTGTGACGCCAATCACTACATCATACTGTTTCGTGATGCTGGCTGCCAGTTCAGGGCACTTTACTGCTACTATCCTGACACTGAGGAAATCTACAAACTCACTGGCACGGGGCCAAAGAACATCACCAAGAAAATGATCGACAAGCTGTATAAATACAGCTCAGACCGAAAACAGTTTAACTTGATCCCAGCCAAAACCATGTCTGTCAGTGTGGATGCGCTCACAATCCACAACCACCTGTGGCAGCCCAAGCGGCCCGCGGTGCCAAAGAAGGGCCAGACTCGTAAATGACCCCGGTGCAGCCGGTGTCCGAAGGGTGACCCAGACTCGTAAATGACGCCCTCGTGGCTGGCATCCAGAGGGTGCCACGGGGTCCTTATTTATTGTTTTCATCTATTTGGGTACGAAGTGTGCAAAGTCACAGACCTTTTGCAAAGACGTTTCTAGACAACAGAAGAAAACCCTTCTCTCAGCGCTCATCTCACGCAGAGGATGCCAGGCAGGGCGAGGATGGGGGAGTAGATGCCGCCTTTGCAGTGGCTCGCACTGCTGTGGCCACCACTGACCACTGAGGCTCCCGGAGGAGGGTGTTCACAGCGAGGTCCCAGGCCACGGAGCTCCCTTACTTGAAGTTCTCCTTCAGCGTAGATTAGATGCGATCCACTTTGCTTTCTCGCTTCTCACCTCACCCCCTTGCACATTGCCTGACACCCTCATGTTGGCCAGCTGTAATCTCATGTGACTGTAGGACTGAGGCTCAATCTTGGCTTGGGGTGTTTGAATGTCTATAGCAAAGGAATTCATAATGGGAAATCTTTTTCATTTGAGAAATTGTATGATACTTATTGATTGTGTCTACTGCCAACATTTATATTCAATTCTAAGATTTCTGAAAAAAAATTCTTATCCCTTGCTGCTCAGAAAGAGTTTACTGAAAATACCGGTTCACTAAAAGCACTGAAATCTGCAGTCTGTCTTCTGCTAAAATAACGTTTACAAATGTGAAGATGATTATTTCTGGCACACAGTCATGAGGATGGGGAATGGCACTAGGAGCTGATGTTTGCTTCATTTAAAGTAGGCAAGCCAAGCCAACTGCAGCCATCATTAATTAAGTTTCGGATAGTACTCTTAATGATTTGTTCACTGTAATAAAGACAGATTTTGGTGAAGTAGAATATTTTTCATTCTGAGCATGTTTGTCCCATAAGGTGATGCACTTAAGCTGACAGTCCCTTTAGTGGTTTTGTTAGGTCACGGCTTGTCCTGTCTGGATTCTGCATCTGGAAGCGCTGCATGCTCTCAGAGGAGCATGCTCTTTTCCGTGTAGATGGATAGTTTTGTTTTGTTGCCTATTTGAAAACAAGTGGTTATTTGCAGTTATTTCAGAACTCCAAGTAAGTGGATGGCTTTGGGTGCTTTCTGCCTTGGTCCCAATGGTGTTGATGCTTCTGCGGAGCGGACATTCCCGGGAGCAGGTGCGTGCCAGCCACAGCTGCCAGACACTGCAGCGACTGACCAGCTGCCGGAAGATTCTGGAGCCACTAACATTAGTTTTGCACATATTTTCTTGGGAGTGTTACTTGAATCTATCTCGAACTGCAGAAAAAATTAAAGATCAATAGGGAGAAAAAGTTAGAGACAAGTGTAACTGTTACATAATTTTAGATAAGAAACGTGAGTCGTGTACATAAGGAAGGCGGGAACGTGGTACAGAAGGCTAGAAGGAATTACAGGTCTTATTCCCCTTTCCTCAGTCCTTTGAAGAAAAGGACGGTCTCTTGCGATTTTGTATATATCGTGTTCAACACAGCCGCTCTCTGTCCTGTAAATAGGGAACTAAAGGCTGTATGATTTCTCAAGTGCTGAGTTACACATCCTGAGTGAGCTTTCTGTTACCATACTTTCACACGTGGGCTTTATTTCTCACTGTATGTTTGATATGATATTACCGTATTTATTTTAAGAAAGCACTAAGATGTAATAAAGTGATGAACTAATTTGCTTTACATTGAATCGTATGTGTGAGGTTGCTGTGGCTCATTTCTCTGACCAGGCGACACCAACTCCTTGCTTTATAGGAGTTTCACGTTGTGTGTTTTTTTTGTTTTTTTTTGTTTTTTTACCATGGCCCTATTGAAGTCAGTGGAATTGGATTATTTTTAATGAAGAGCTAGAAAATGTCTGTCATAGAGCTGGAAAGTTGCATTCCCATGGGACTTCTGAGTCAATTCTGGATTTTCTCCATGGAATGAGTCAGTTTGTGGAACATCCTGAAACTTGTCCTTGAGCATATAGGATTTTTCACTGTTTGTTGCGAGTAAGCACCAACATGGCACGGACATTCCTGATGTCCCAAGTCCCCAGGCCATTGTTTGCCTAATGGTTGACAGAAACGTCCCTGCATTCTTCATGCTTGGACACAGCAACCCTTTTAATTTGTCTTGAAAAGGTTCGGACACAGGATTAATTTTCGTGGTGGTGCTTTGGGCCTTTCTGGCTTGGGTGGTGGTAAAGTCATGATTTTGCAGTTGCTAACACTGACCGATAGCTCTGTTATCAATGTCTGCCATTTTCAAAGCCTCTGCAGTGGTATTTGTGTCTCGTTGCAAATTTCTTTCAGCGGAAAGCTTGCACATCTTTCCTTGCCTCTCAGAATTCTAACCTTGTTATTTAAGACAAGCTGCTCTACCCATTTAGGATATCACTTTGTAAAGAAAGTGTAAACCAAATGATTCAATGTATGACGAAGTTTATGTGTAAATCCTTGGTATGCTAGAATTCTGGGAGCCCAGAAGGGTTGAAAGAGAAATGAAACTTGTGTGAGTCCTATTATTTTACACGTGTATGTGCAGATACGTTCTACCCACACATGTGCGTGCACATGGCTGTGTGCGTGCACCAAACGCACTGCTTTCCATGTGTCCTTTTGACTTTCTACGCGTGTCACTGCGGTGCAGTCTCTTAGCAGACTTCAGGCCCAAACTGTATTCTTCACTCAGGCAAAATTGAAAAGTGGAAGAATTCTAAATTACTTCTAGGTTATACTTTTACCTCCCTGAAATTGTAGTTGTCACTTGGAGGGCAAAATATTTATTGAAATAAAATTTTCTGTTAAAAATTCATCAACTTGGAGAATGTTTTACAATTGATTGTGATTTATTTTGTGCAATGGGATTTGACTTGTGAGAAGTGCCAACGGGCATCTCTACAGCAGTTGTGTTTCACCTTTTCTGGGAATGTTTTTGAAAAGGACAGTAGCTGTATCTCTCCATCATTGTTTTGGTCAAGTCTGTCTGTGTTACTGGGAAGCAGACACACCCAGGACTGCATCTCTGACTTTCACACCTGCCTTTTCTTATAGGGCTTGAGTGGGTGCCTTGCTGTTGTTTAGAGTTTTTTCTGGTGTGGAAGGTGGAGGTGTATTTTTACGGACAGTCCAGGGGATTCGGACGTCACCAGCGGAGCCATGTGGGATACTCTGTCATTCACAGTCTCCATTTGCTACAATTTATCACATTTGAAGGCCCAGGCTGTGGGGTTTGTTAGAGGTTTCAGAGAGCCGAACTTGCTCTTGTAAGAAACTTGGACTCCGGGGAGCATCTCGCCGTACGGATGGCAAGTTCCTCTCCTTCCTCCTCGTGGCCGTTTTTCAGGATTATGAACTAGGAAAGTAAATTTCAGCTGTGGAAGTGAGTGTCCTCGTCCCTCCACTATCTAGAAGAGGGGTGATCTCCACCTGCAAGCTGTTTGCAGATGCCTCGTTTTGTTCTTTCTCCTTTAGAAAGAGCAAGTTAAATTTCCCCAGTTATTTCTCATGTAGCAATACTTTGCCAAAGCAACATATAATGGGAATGAATGACAGGGGAAAGGAATAGATTAGCAGACTCCACGTAGACAAGCCCAGGCACAAAACTTGTGAATGAATTGCTGAGTGATTTGTTTCAGGGTAGAACATTTATTTGCAGTGAAAAATTTGGGTTGCTTCTGGTTCAAAAGTATTAAACCACATTTCCCATGCGAATGCATTTCTACGCTAGTATCACGATGATGGTCAGCAACTAACCAGTTTGGCCTTGGAGCCGCTTCTCAGTAGCTCTCTTTTTTCATCTGGTAAATGATGCTCCCGAACTGCAAACTAAGATACTTTAGCTCTGACAGCCTGAGATTCAGGGTGCAGCCTGCCATTCAGATGTGCATAGCGTGTTGGCTTCATCTGTGCACACAGCCTTCAGGAGGAGGATGATCCTGCTGTGAGTGTGGCTTGCCACTAACGGGGCTCCAGACATGCTGTCGGGGGCACACAGGGATGATGCTTGCAGGATCCATGTTGCTGCCACAGGGCAAGGTCGAGAAAAGCCCACGTGGCACCCATCTTGTTTACTCCCAGTTGGAGATCTCATGTCCTTTCTCTCTCATTGTGGCACGAATGACACACATCCTTCTAGTTTTATGCTATCATGAAAAGTTAAGTTCGCTTGATAGTTGAAATGATTAATAACAAGGTGGGTTTGGATGGACGGAGACTCCTGTACGATGGGTGTGCTGGCAGAGGCATCAGCTGTTGGAGTTGGGCCCAGAGGACCCCAGTGGGTGCTTGCTTTATGTCTTCCCCAGGCAGCCCCTGGGCCTGCGTCGGTGTGCACCATGGGGTGCTGACGCTTCAGGATGGGCATTTAAAGTCTTGAGTTTTTTCAGGCCGGGTGTGGTGGCCCACGTCTGTAATCCCAGCACTTTGGGAGGCTGAGGTGGGAAGATTACCTGACAGGTCAGGAGTTTGAGACCAGCCTGGCCAAAAGGGTGAAACCCCATCTCCATTAAAAATACACAAATTAGCCGAGTGCGGTGGCGGGCGCCTGTGGTCCCAGCGGCAGGAGAATCGCTTGAACCTGGGAGATGGAGCTTGCAGTGAGCTGAGATCGCGCCACTACACTCCAGCCTGGGTGACGGAGTGAGACTCCGTCTCAAAAATAAATAAATACATCTTGGGTTTTTAAAAAACTGATTTTTTAGTTGAGCTGATAAATCTCTCTAATTTCCATTTTTCCCAGGAGACCTTTTTTTTTTTTTCTTTTTATGCCAGGTGGTAAATTTTTGTTTTCATTACAATGCAATCCTTATTCTTTCAAAGTTTAAAGTAGAACATACTTAGAGAAAAGCAGATTCCCAGCATCCAGCCCAATAAACTTTTGGCAAAGTACGTGTTCTGGTTTTAAAATCAGTGGTTCCCAATATTTGTCACCAAAGTTCCCCCCTGTAACATCTGGCTCCTAAATTATATTTCTCGATACATATCTTTGCTCTGTTTTAGTAGACATTTGACTGCCAGTACAAGTCGGCCTGGCAAGGTTGACTGACAAGCTGGACAGTCCCTGTGGCCCCTTGGAGGTGCTGTGGAGGCAGAGTGTTGGGCCTCTGGTGGGCACGCGGGTTTCTGTTCCATTATTGACATCATTTCTGTGTATGTTTCTTCAGGTCGGACTCTCGTTCAGCTTGCAGGTCGCCGCGTTGTTTCTTGGGTAGTGTTTCCTCATCCCAGGAAATCAACTTGCTGGGGCACAAGCATTGTC
Organism: Mandrillus leucophaeus; assembly: GCF_000951045.1. NCBI lineage: Eukaryota > Metazoa > Chordata > Mammalia > Primates > Cercopithecidae > Mandrillus > Mandrillus leucophaeus. The sequence goes on along the minus strand of NW_012102920.1, from coordinate 972,474 downwards.
ATTCCTGGGGAAGACACTCCCGACTGCCGGCTGGCTGCATGCTCGGTCCTGGAGCAGACCTGCCGGTTGCAGACCTGGGCATTTGATGTTTATTTTCCTTGAGGATGACTTTTGCTGTCGTTCTTCCATGACGGTCTTCAAGGGCCAGAGGTGGACAGTGTAGCCCCAGGTGGCACACAGCCAGGTGAGGGACGCGGGGACCCACCCATGCACATCCGCAGGCAGCACAGCGAGGCCTTTTCCTTGGTGGGCTGTGCTTGGCTCTTAGATCGTGGTGGCTGCACCAGGAGGTGTTGGTAAAGGCCGGTGAAGCCTCCTGTGCGGGTGAGGTCAGCGACACCGCCCTCGCTCCTCCAACAGAGGAAGCCTGTGTTGTGTACATCAGCGTCCCGTGCAGCCCACAGGATGTGGTGATGTGGTGGTGGCGGCCGCGGAAGGCAAAGGGGAGGGTGCGACCACCCTGAGCTTTGCAGTTCGGATCAGAGAGCAGCCGTGGGCCAGTGGGCAGAGGCCGGGCCATCTTCCCTGCGGGTGCTGGGTGAGTGCCAGTGACCGGCGCACGGGACAGTCAGTGCGTGGTGAGGATGCCGGCCTGGGCCTGGGTCTTGGTGGAGGCTCTGCCTGGAAGCCCGCTTGCTGTAAGAATGCCACCATGTTCTCAAGGGATGGGGGAACATTTTTCAGGGAGGAATGGTAGCCATGGAGTAGTCAGATACAATTAGCCGTAATAACTGTGAGCAGGTGGGGCGTGGTGGCTCAAGTCTGTAATCCCAGCACTTTGGGAGGCCGAGACGGGCGGATCACAAGGTCAGGAGATCGAGACCATCCTGGCTAACACGGCGAAACCCCGTCTCTACTAAAAACATAAAAAATTAGCCAGGCGAGGTGGCGGCGCCTGTGGTCCCAGCTACTCGGGAGGCTGAGGCAGGAGAATGGCGTGAACCCGGGAGGCGGAGCTTGCAGTGAGCTGAGATCTGGCCACTGCACTCCAGCCTGGGCGACAGAGCGAGACTCGGTCTCAAAAAAATAAATAAATAAATAACTGTGAGCCTATCTGTTAGGGAAAGAAATGAGATCACCACTTATGTGACTATTTTGGCTACAAATCGGGTTTTTAAACTAAGCTGCAAAACTTCAAGTCCTTTGGTGCAAAGACTGTCTGAATGGTGGAGACCGTGGGGCTCCCGGCCCAAGCCCTGCCTTCCAGGAGCAGTGAGGGCCCGTGGGCTGCGCGCACGCCCAGTGCCCAGTGGCTCAGGAGCGCCCTCTGGAGGGCTCCGGTACACACAGCAGGCCAGACATGGGGTGAGGCGGCGGCACCCTGAGCCTCGTGGTTGAGTCCTAGTCCTGGGCTGGGCACACTGGAGAGGGCTGTTCCAGTCAGCCTCCCACTGACTTCCTCAGGAGGAGGCTTGGGCGGAGTGTGTGTGTGTGTGTGTGTGGCAGGTACAGGAGCTACATCAAGCGAGGAACAGGGGGTACACAGGGGAGAGCCCACCGCGTGTCAGGCTAGCAGTTCCTGCAGAGCAGCCGTGTCACAAACGCCGCCTGTGAACACACTCTTGTGTTTGGCACCTCGTCCCCGGGAGCCTGTTGTGTGTGGAGCAGTCTTGTGAGTGTGCAGACTTCGATCTGGTGCTGGGAGGGGGCGACAGCAGACGATTGGCGGTTAGGCTGAGGATCACCTCCCCATACTCTGTCCCTTAGGGACAGCACCAGCCACGCCCTCCATGCAGAGCACTTGGGCAAGGTGTGGACCCAGCTGGCAAGTGGGTGGTAGAGGGTTCATGTATTGTTTTGAAGATGGATCTGCTTTTTGTTTTTTTCTTTTTGAGATGGACTCTCACTCTGTCGCCCAGGCTGGAGTGCAGTGGCGCGATCTCAGCTCACTACAACCTCCGCCTCCCAGGTTCAAGTGATTCTCCTGCCTCAGCCTCCCGAGTAGCTGTGACTACAGGCACACACCAGCACGCCTGGCCTGACTGATTTTTGTATTTTTGGTAGAGACAGGGTTTCACCACGTTGGCCAGGCTGGTCTCGAACTCCTGACCTCAGGTGATCCACCCATCTCGGCCTCCCAAAGTGCTGGGATTACAGGTGTGAGCCACCACGCCCAGTCTGCATCTTCTTTTTTGTCTGAGAATTCAGAAGCAAATGGGTTTTCCTCTATTTACTGAGAAGCTGCAGGCCCGACTTCTATGCTTTCAAATAAAAACTGGTCATGTAGATCTTGTTTTAGAAGCCCTACAGAAGTAGCATGTCAGCCTCGGAGATTTACGGTACAAAGGAAAGGCCTCGTTCTGAAGTGCGAGGCAAGGGGCGAGGGGGGTTTCCCACAAGCCTGGCTGGGGCTGTGGTGGGAGCCGGCGCCTCTTTTCTTCCCAGAACACACCCAGGTGGGTGCCCTGCAGGAAGCTCTGGGCTGCAGTCTCTCCTTTGGAGTTAATATCCTTGCCCTGCACTGGAAGTGAATTGATTGCATACACAGCCCTTGAGATATATATATATATATATGCTTTCCTTGAAAGTATCAGCTGTGCAAACAGTTCGGAAGTGCACAGGAGAGAACAGAACAAAAAGCTGCCCTGCCCTGCCCCTTCCCCACAGCACATGGCTGTTGGTGTCTCTAGACTCTCTGAGTGGCTACACCCCTCTCCACACCGTGCACCCCACACCGGCGTCACCGCGTGAGCAGATGCACCTGCACCAGTGCTTACCAACCCTGCCCTCCTGGAGCTTACGAGCCGGCCAGTGCACAGGCAGATGAGGATAGCAGCGTCCAGTGACAACTTCGTATTTCACGGAATCTAAGATGTCCTTCATTTTAAGATGCATCATGATTTTGTGTCACCAGGAAAGAAATGCTGCCCATGCCACGTTGTTGATGTTAAGATGCTCTGCTTTCAAAGATGTTGAAGTGTATACAGCACCGGTGGGGGTGTACGTCTGGGCCTCAGTGGAGCTCATGGGAGTGGCCATTTGAGAAAGTGGAAGGAGGAGAGGAGCTGTTTGCCCAGCTGGGGTGGAGTCCAGGGCCTGAGGATGACTCGGGGTCCTCCCCGCGTGGCTCATGAAGCAAGCCTGGACGCGCTTGGGTCTCGGCAGGTGGGGGAGGATCTGCCCAGAGCGTGCCCTGTCCCAGGCCCCTCCTGGCACCGCCACTGCTCTGCCAAGCCTGTCTCCAGCCCTGAGCCCAGGTCCTGGGAGCGCTGGCTGGGGGCTGGGATGCGCTGGGCTAGTGTGGGATTCTCGGGGCCCCAGGATTGGACTTTCCTGGACTGGTGGGTGTGGTGTGGGTTGTCACTGCTTTGTCTGTTCCTTTCCCGGGCACTGGGGAGGTCTGGGCACTAGGGAGGTTGACTTGTTTTTTCAAATAGGGATTGGCCTAATACGCTGCTGCTTCTAGGAGATTTCCATTCATTTCCTTGGCCCACTTTTAATGAGGTTGCTTTAATTGGGTGGGCTTTTTTCCCTATTGATTCGTAGAACTTCTTTCAGCGATCAAGATGACAGGGCACCTCTCCTTTTGTGAGCAGCGGACGTGCCAAGCTGGGGCTCCTCTGTGTGGTGTTGGCATTTGAGATACACCACATGCCGCCCAGTGTCTTTGGCATTTTTTTTTTTTAAAGACGAAGTCTCGCTCTGTCACCCAGGCTGGAGCGCAGTGATGCAATCTCAGCTCACTGAAACCTCTGCTTCCTGGGTTCAAGCGATTCACCTGCCTCAGCCTCCTGAGTAGCTGGGATTACAGGTGCCCGCCACCACGCCCAGCTAAATTTTGGATTTTTAGTAGAGACGGGGTTTCTCCATGTTGGTTGGGCTGGCCTCAAACTCCTGACCTCGTGATCCACCCACCTCGGCCTCCCAAAGTGCTGGGATTACAGGCATGAGCCACCGTGCCCGGCCGATTGGCAGTTTCTTGATGGCAACAGAAGTTGAGCCTATTTACATCTTTTTATGGTCATGGAGTTTCCTCCTGTGAAACGTCTGTACAAGCTTTTCTGTTTTTCTCCTGAGTCATCTTTTCCTAATTAATTTACAGAAGATAAATTTTTGAAACACAATATACAGAAGGTATAAGTATCTTCTATTCTGTGGCTCTTCAATTTTTTTGTTTGTGATACACAGAAGTTTTTAAGATTATGTGGGCAGATTGTCAACGTTCTTATTAGAGTTTAAGAAATCTAGGCTGGGCGCGGTGGCTCATGCCTGTAATCCCAGGACTTTGGGAGGCCGAGGCGGGCGGATCATGAGGTCAGGAGATCGAGACCATCCTGGCTAACGCAGTGAAACCCCATCTTTACTAAAAATACAAAAACTTAGCTGGGCATGGTGGTGGGCACCTGTAGTCCCAGCTACCTGGGAGGCTGAGGCAGGAGAATGGCGTGAACCCGGGAGGTGGAGCTTGCAGTTAGCCGAGATCATGCTATTGCACTCCAGCATGGGCAACAGAGCAAGACTCTGTCTCAAAAAAAGAAAGAAAAAAAGAAATCTAGGCCTGGCACAGTGGCTCACGCCTGTAATCCCAGCACTTTGGGAGGCCGAGGCAGGTGGATCATCTGAGGTCAGGAGTTCAAGACCACCGGCCTGGTCAACATGGTGAAACCTCATCTCTACTAAAAATATAAAAACTAGCCGGGCGTGGTGGTGGGCGCCTGTAATCCCAGCTACTCAGGAGGTTGAGGCAGGAGAATCGCTTGAACCCAGGAGACGGAGGTTGCAGTGAGCTGACACAGTGCCCCGGCACTCCAGCCTCGGCGACAGATTGAGACTGCCTGTCAGAGAAGGAAAAAAAAAAAAGAATTCTTTCCCTACCATGGAGTCATGGAGGTATTTTTGAAACTACCTTCTAAACCTTTTTCTTTTTTCCTTTGGGTTTTGTATTTCAGCCTATTATTACGCACCTGGATTTGGCTTTTATCGGGCTTGTGAATGAGGTGGAAGTCCATATAATTTGTTTTCTATGAGGGTATCTAATGATCCCAGAGCCACTTCTTGGATACGCCATCCCTCCTCCACTGTTTGGCAGTGCCAGTGTTGCTGTGGTTTTGTTTCTGTACTTCAAGTCCATTGGTCTCTGGTGAGCAGAGCAGTGCTCTCCCTGCACCCTCAGAGATGTCCATGTTCTGACCTCTGGGTGTTTTGTTACACAGGGAAGGGGAATCAAAGTTGAAGATGGGCCAGGCGTGGTGGCTCAAGCCTGTAATCCCAGCACTTTGGGAGGCCGAGACGGGCGGATCATGAGGTCAGGAGATCGAGACCATCTTGGCTAACACGGTGAAACCCCGTCTCTACTAAAAAATACAAAAAACTAGCCGGGCAAGGTGGCGGGCGCCTGTAGTCCCAGCTACTCAGGAGGCTGAGGCAGGAGAATGGCGTGAAATTATAATATTATTTTAAAGGAGTTGTGGCTATTGCACTCCAGCCTAGGCGACAGAGTGAGACTCTACCTCAAAAAAAAAAAAAAAAAAAAAAAAGTTGAAGATGAAATTCAGGTTGCTAATCAGATGATCTTGAGATGGGAGATCAGCCTAGACTGTTAGGGGAGTCCCGTGTCATCACAAGGGTGTCTCAAGTGTGGGACAGGTGCAGAGGACAGAGCAAGACTGGGCGCACCGAAGAGAGCACAGAGCTGCAGACTGCTGGTTTTCCAGATGGAGGGAGGGGCTGTGAGCCAAGGAAGGCAGATGCCCTCTAGAAGCTGGAAAGGCTTCTAGATTCTCTGGACAGTCTCCAGAAAGCTGGAAGCTCTGCTGATAACCTGGATCTCAACTCAGCTGTTTGTTGGACTCCTGGTCTACAGAGCTGTTAAGTTTGTGGTGTTTGAAGTCAACTACATTTGTCACAGGAGCAACAGGAAGCGAATCAGTCTACTCGTCTATCTGTGCAACACACAGGCAGGGTCCGGATTCCTGTCGCTTGATAATGAGACTCGCTCTCCGGTAAACCAGCTGCTTCCACTAGGAGTGTTTTGGATATTCTTGGCCCTTGGCATGTCAGGTTCTACCTCCAGCCTCCCCTCCCCGACCCTGAGTAATTAAGATTTGGTTTGGGATTGCCTTGAAGTTAGAGAGATTTGACATCTTTATCGTATTGGGTCCTTGATCCATGAACTTGGTGCGGCTTCATTATTTAACTCTTGAAGCTTGATAATTTTTCCCGTAGAGGTCTAATAGTTTTTTTGCTTTTTTGTTTGTTTTTGAGACGGAGTCTGGCTGTGTCGCCCAGGCTGGAGTGCAGTGGCGCGATCTTGGCTCACTGCAAGCTCCGTCCCCCAGGTTCACGCCATTCTCCTGCCTCAGCCTCCCGAGTAGCTGGGACTACAGGTGCCCACCACCACGCCCGGCTAATTTTTTGTATTTTTAGTAGAGACGGGGTTTCACCGTGTTAGCCAGGATGGTCTCGATCTCCTGACCTCGTGATTCACCCGCCTCGGCCTCCCAAAGTGTTGGGATTACAGGCGTGAGCCACCGCGCCCGGCCTAATTTCTTCTTCTTATAAGGACACCAGTCAGATTGGATTAGGGTCCACTCCAGTGGCCTCTTTTTAACTTAATTATCTCTTTAAAGGCCCTGTCTCCAAAGACAATCACATTCTGACATCCTCAGGGAATGGACGTCCACCTGTGGGTTTGGGGGACACCGTTCAGCCCATAACAGACGTCACCAGGGATAGGACGTCCACCTGTGGTTTTGAGGGACACCGTTGAGGTCGCGTGTAGGCAGCACGTCCCCTGCTTGGAGAGCGACATTGCCAAAGGTAGGTGGACCTCGCGGGATTTCTGTTTTTTATTATGAAATATTCGACCTGTAATCCCAGCACTTTGAGAGACTGAGGTGGGAGGATTGCTTGAGTCCAGGAATTGGAGACCAGTCTGGGCAACATGGCGAAACCACATCTGTACCAAAAATACAAAAATTAGCCGGGCTTGGTGGCACTTAACCTGTCGTCCCAGCTACTCGGGAGGCTGAGGTAAAAGGATCTTTCAAGCCCAGCAGGTTGAGGCTGTAGGGAGCTGTGACTCCACCACTGCACTTCCGTCTGGGCGACAGAGCTAAACCTAGTCTCAAATAAAAAGTGAAATATTTGAAAGCCATCCAAGGAATAGAGTTGCCTATGTTAGTCACGAAGCAAAATAATGAAGTGGGTGCCGGCGACTCTTGTCAGTCATTTTAATAATTTTATAATGTGATTTCTAGAGATGGAAGGAGTCACAAAGGCCAGTGCCCTTGCCTCACTTCCCCAGGACTTGGGGCATCATGTCCCTGGGTCTGCGGCACGTGGCAAGTCTGCGTTTCTCCTGGTCATCCCTAAGTGTGTACTGGAAGCACCCGTGGAGTGAGGTGCTGTGGGCTGGACGTGCGGCGCTGAGCACGCAGCCCGGTGTGTCTGAGCTTTGCAGGCTGGTGGAGGAAGGTCAGGCAGGTGGACTGGGCAGGACCTTTTCCAGACCCAAAGAATTGACCAGAGTTGGTTGGGAGGTGATGAAGAAGTCTTTGCAGAAGCCAAGGAGTGTGCAATGCTGAGGAGCTCAGGCTCCTGAGGGGCTCCTGGCAGGGTGACAGCGGAGGGCCCACTGGGTCACGGCAGGTGGTGAGCGTGGACTGAACGTCGGTTCCCTCTGCAGCTAGACACTGGCCCAGTGACAGATCTGTCCGTGCCTTGTTTGCTCATCTGTATGGTGGGGATTGGAAAACAGGTTTGCTGTGTGTTGATTACCAACTAGTCTGATTGTGGTGAGATAGAACACCGCCCCCCAACACACACACAAGCTGCATGAACAGGCGTATGACTCATAGACAGGCAGCAAAGGGCAACAGAAGCCTCAGACTCATCACAAGCCTGTCCCCCAGGCCCAGGAAAACTGCCTGAGGAGGACAGAGTCTCTTCTGCGTGTGCCCCACTTACACTGCAGCTGAACAGCCCCCAAAAGCAGCCGCCCTGGGTTTTATGCCCCAGGGCGACGTTATTCACTGGGCTAAAGCCTGGAAGGATGTCCTGCTTCCAGGGGGACTGTCCAGCCAGCCCCTCCCATCTGAGGATGTGGCACTCCCAGCACAGGCTGCAGTCGTTCCTGAGAACTATGAGCGAGAAATGGAGAACTGAGCTGACCCGAGGTCCCCGGGGCCATGTCCTGGGGTGATGACCATTCAGGGGCCTCCTGCGTGAACCTTAGGAGAACTGAGCTGCCAGGACCGGGCAGAGTGAATCCCCTGCGAGTGCTCAGACGGATAAAGGTCGTGGGGGAAGTGAGGGGATGGGACAGTAGGACTGTGCGGTAAAGTGAGGCTTTGCTACTGACACGCGCAGGAAGGGAGAGCCGTCGATGCACCGAGCAGCAAGTGGCAGCTGAGCGGGTGGCTGGAAGTGACTGGGCATTCTCCCTGAGGGCCCAGCTTCTGTGTGGGTACCGCCTGTCTGTGACTTCTCATCCTCTGCCTCCATCGCTGCAGGACACAGGAGGTCAGAGGAGCTGGTCTGGGCAGGTGTTTGGTTGTGGAAGGATGCAGGAATGGGAGGTCCCAGGACTGATGGTCAGGGCAGTGGGTGTGCCTTCTGGGCTAAGTGACCCGCGAGTCCTACTGCCATTTTTGTTCCTCAAGTGCAAGCACCATCCGTGGAAGTCTGGGCCGGTTGGGTGGCCAAGTGGCAACATGATGGTGGACTGAGCAGGACCACGGCAGCTGCTACCCAAGGGAGGTGGCCGCAGGCGGGTGGCTTGGGAATCACGGCCAGTGCCTGCTGCTCACTGTTCTGTTACTAGAGTGGTGGCCTTCTCAGGCTGGGAGATGGTGGTGGGGGATGGAGGACCAGACTGTAAGGAATAATCAGGGCCACACTGTCAAGGACCCTGGCCATAAGCTGCCATCTGGCCTTTGGAACTTTGTATTTTGAGCAGAATGGCCATACACTCACCCACTCCTCCACTCACTTATCTGTTCATTCACTTGTCCATCTGCTCATGCATTCATTAATTCACTCATTGATTCACTCATTCATTCACTCATTTACTCATTCATTCATTCACTCATTCACTCATTTACTCATTAATTCACTCATTCATTCACTCATTCATTCATTCACTTGTTCTGGAATAAGGCTGGGTGTGCTCTTGGGTGTGATGCAGGGTTAGAGACAGGGGTCCCAGCCAGGGGTGGCTTGCATTAATTCACAGCATTTGGGGGGTGTTGAAGTTCATGGATAGTACAGAGATGTGACCCTGAGGCTGCAGCACTATGGAGGGGTGGTGGAGAGAGGAGGTGCGGCTCACGACTTAAGGATGGAAGTTAGAGGTGAGGCACTGGAGCGTGCGGGCCCCAGGGGGGCAGGAGGAGGCAGGAGGGTGTCCTCAGGGAGGAGGAGGCACAGCCTCAGAAGAGGTTGAGACCGGGCAGGCTTGTCCACCACCCAGCAGGGCCCGAGCAGGGTGGGTGGAGGGCAGTGGGAGGTGGGGACACTGCATGCTGCCCGGGCAGGTGGTACTGGAGGCTGCAGCGCAGAGCTGTGTTTTGGTGTGTGGAGGTGCCACCATGGGCTGCTTCCTGCAAACCTGTCCTGCCTGCAGCACGCAGGGCTCTGCAGGGCCGGTCTTGGCTGCAGCAAAGACCCGAGGGAGGGGGCAGGGCCTGCCCCGGACAGCTCCCGTGGGGATGGAGATCGGAGCATGGCCAGGGTCAGGCTGTTCCCAGGGCCTTCCAGGGGTGGCCATGTTTGACGCATGCCTGAAAGAAAGCCTGGTCCCAAGCAGCCATCAGTGTCTTTGATGAACATCCTGGGTGCCAGGGGCTGTGGCCAAGGCCCCAGGGCCCACCCCAGGAGGAACTCACAGCCACTCTCAGAGTTTAGGACTGTATCGTCATGCACCCCAGGATTTTAGACAGTGGCAGGGTAGATGAAGGTCAGCTCTGGTTACAGAGAACAGACAAAGGGCCCAAGGCACAGGAAGGGGTGCGTTTCCCGGCTGGGGCAATGCCGGGGAGGGCAGAGGCTGCTTGGGGAGCAGAGAACAGAGGGCAGAGGCACCCCCTAGTGCCTGTGTGAGAGACAGCGGGTGGCCTCAGGGTGTGGGTGGGGGACACCGAGGAGGACATGGGGTCTCGAGGGTGTGACAGACGGATCGGCTTGGACACGGGGAGTGGAGGTGCCCCCAGGACAGCCACTTGGAGTGTGGAGTGGGCTGATGAGTTTCCAGGCTTGAGTGGGGCTGAACTTCTGGAGGGGCTGGTAGACGGGTCAGCACCGGCAAACCTCAGTAGTCTGGGGCCGCGTGAGGACAGTCAGGAGCGCCAAGACAGACTCTGCGGAGGGCGGGTGGGGTGAGTGTCCCGTGGAGGTCACGTGAGGTGAGAACCAGCAGCATCCTTCGGGTTCAGTGGCGAGGAGTCAGCCTGACTCAGGGTGCGTTTTGGGGGGTGCTGGGAGTGGGGTGAGGAAGAGAGGACGGCGCGTGGGGAAGGCTGGAGAAGCTTAGCTACTCAGAGGGGGAGCAGAGAGAGCGTGAGCTCACGTGTGGAGGTGGTGCCAGAGGGCGGGCTGAGCTGAGGGCAGCGGCCCAGGAACAGCTGGATGGGAGCTGGCATCCTGGGAGAGTGCAGAGCTCCGCCGTTGGGGCTGAGGCTTGGCGGTGCTCAGCAGACAGGAGGCCAAGCCGCTGTCAGTCCCCCGGGGATCTGGGCTCCTCGGAGGTCAGGAGGGCTCCTGGCTGCTGTCCTCTGGGGCGGGCTGGGAGTCACAGCAGTAGACAGAGTGTGTGAGTTGGGGGCTCCGTGGGACTGCCCCTGGTGCCCTGTGGCCCCCCTGCAGCTTGCTTTCAGGAATGCCAGGGCAAGTGGAGGGGCTGGGCCGGCTGCTCTCTGAGCGTCCTCTGTCCTCGGTCCTGCCTGACGCCTCTGCTCACAGAGAAGCCCTTGCTCTGCAGTGGCCGTGCCTCAGTGCTCCTCACACGCAGTGGACCTTCCACGCAGGCAAGGTGGGGGCCTCTGGAGCCTGGCCCTCACACACAACCATCCAGCCAGCTGTGGGGCGGAGACGGCAGCTTTCTGGGACCTGGGGTCACTGCAGGGGCTGATCATGGTAGGCAATGCCTAGATACCTGGCAGGCGGCATGGCCATGAAGGGGCCGTGCCTCAGTTTTCCCACCGAATGAGGTACATGCGCCCTCAGGCAACTGCCTCACCCACCTGTCACCTGGCACCTTCCAGCAGGTACCTGCCTGGAGGAGCTCTTCCTGGCTTCCAACCAGCTGTGCCACCTGCCGTGGGTGCCTTTTGCAGCCTGCGCACCTGACCAGGTTGGATCTCTGCAACAGAGAGCATCTGTTTGCTGAGCGGGACACCTTCCTGTCCCCAGGGGCCCTCCAGGAGCTGGGGCTGCGGGGAGCTGGCTGGCCACACTGCCTGCTGTAAAACCATGGGCCACCGAGGGGTCTCTTTAAAGCCCTCCAGCCTGGACACACATCCAGGCCTGAGGTGTGTGCGTGAGGTGGAGGAGGACAGGGCTGAGGACTGCTGAAGCTGGGCTGATGTGCTGGTCATGTGACTCTCCATAACTTGGAGACTTAACAAATCCACTATCAGTCTCCATCTTTTTTTTTTTTTTTTGAGACGAAGTCTTGCTCTGTCGCCCAGGCTGGAGCGCGGTGGCACGATCTCGGCTCACTGCAGCCTTCTCCTCCCAGGTTCAAGTGATTCTTGTGCCTCGGCCTCCCGAGTAGCTGGGATTACTGGTGCCCGCCACCACGCCCAGCTAATTTTTGTATTTTTAGTAGAGTTGGGTTTCACCATGTTGGCCAGGCTGGTCTCGAAACTCCTGACCTCAGGTGATCTGCCTGTCTCGGCCTCCCAAAGTGCTGGGATTACAGGTGTGAGCCACCGTGCCTGGCCAGTCTCTGTCTTTTAATTGGTATATTTAGACCAATGCATTGCCATGTAATGTGATAATGGGTTTCGTGGGATTAACATCTGCCACATTCGTAACTGTTTTTCTATTTGTTGCCCTTGGTCTTAGTTTCTATCTCCCTTTGTTTTCTGCTTTCTCTGGTTTCAGCTAAGCATTTTATATGATTCCATAGTCTTTTCTTTTGTAGCATATCAATTACACTTTCAGATAGAGAAAAAAAAAAAAAATAAGTATATATATTTTAGCGGTTGCTGTAGAGTTTGCAGCTAATCCAAATCCACCTGTAAGTTACACTGTGTTGCTTCTCAGGTCACATGGTAACTTGTAACTGATGACCCCCGCTTCCTCCCGCCTGTCCCTTTTAATGTTGCTCTTATATTTCACTCACCCGTAAGCGAGAGTCACCCAATACACTGTTAGTATTCTGATTTTGAGCAGTTTTCTTTTCTTTTTCTTTTTTCTTTTTTTGTTTGAGATAGGGTCTCACTCTGCCGCCCAGGCTGGAGTGCAGTGGTGCAGTCTCAGCTCACTGCAGCCTCAGCCTCCCTGGCTCAGGTGATCCTCCTTCCTCAGCCTCTTGGGTACCTAGGGCTATACGCACATGCCACCATGTCTAGCTGATTTTTTT
>NW_012102920.1:941827-959843 GCF_000951045.1 Mandrillus leucophaeus | reverse complement strand
GGAGTGCAGTGGTGCAACCTTGGCTCACTGCAAGCTCTGCTTCCCAGGTTCATGCCATTCTCCTGCCTCAGCCTCCCGAGTAGCTGGGACCACAGGCGCCTGCCACCATGCTTGGCTAATTTTTTTGTATTTTTAGTAGAGACAGGGTTTCACCATGTTAGCCAGGATGGTCTCGATCTCCTGACCTTGTGATCTGCCCGCCTCAGCCTGCCAAAGTGCTGGGATTACAGGCGTGAGCCACCGCGCCCGGCTGCCCACACTGATCTTAAACTCCTGGGCTCAAGCAGTCCACCTGCCTTGGCCTCCCAAAGTGCTGGGATTACAGGCATGAGACACCGCGCCCTGCCCAAACAGGTTTTTGTTAGATGGATGAGGAATAAGGAAAATTAAAACAAACAAAAGGAATAAGGAAAATAGCAGGTTTCTCACTAATTTTGTGTGTTTCAAATAAGTCTACCGTAAAGCATTAAAACAAATTCTTTTAGCTCATTCTAGGCAGTGATGACTTAGGGAATTCAGTTCCTCAACCTTTGCTCAGATCCTGCTTCACTTGCTGTAGGCTTTGCAGGGGGACCTTTGATGGGTCAGCCGGACATGAGGCTGGGAGAAGTGATGGTGGACGAGGACGGCTGGGGGAGCAGGGACCCACCTTCCTGATGTCTGACTGTGCTAGCCGGGGCTGATGGTGAGTGGGCTCGGGACAAGCAGAGAGGGACCCCAGGTACTCCCTAAACCCGCAGACGAAGAACATGGAGGCCAAGGAGAGCACAGAAGGTTCCAGATGCTTCAGGCAGCTTTTATTGGGCTGGCAGCTGGCATCTCACAGTCATGGACCTGCCTGGTTCCAGCCCCTGGCTCCCAGCCTTGCCCACGGGAGGATTCACAGGCCGCTGGGCGCTGGGTGCTACCTGTGTCCATGGCTGCCCGCATGAGCTCCGGGCAGAGCAGGGGGCCTCGGGCCTGGCATCCTCTGCGGTTAGTGAAGGAGCAGGGACTGCCCGCCTCCTCCTCAGATGTCCAGGGCTGGACCTGAAGTGGTCTCGCTACTGGAGATTATGAACATGCTGCCACTTGCCGCCGACGTGCGGGAGGGAATGGACCACTGATGTTCTCCGAGGCCCAAAGTGCCCACCCAGCCCCGCCTGGGCAGCAAGCCCCCAGCCCTCTTTTGGGGACTCCACTCACCCGTGGAGAGAGGCTCAAAGGCCAAGAGGCCTCCCGGCCTCCCAGTGGTGGAGTGGCCACAAGGGACTCCATGAACACCGTCCACATCGCAAGTCATGTGACTCCCCCATGGTGCCTCCTAGAGGCCAGCTCTTCCCAGTGTGGGGTTCCAGGAGCTATAGCTTCCCCCGCCACCACTGGGGCTGTGGCCCTCCCATCCCAGCCGCCAGGCCGGCTTTTTTCTCCCCTCTCCTCCCTGCAGGGGCTGTGCAGCCCCTGTTGCCTGGGGGCCAGGCTGTGGGTGACACAAGAAGCCGCCCAGGTGAGGCAGGCTTGGACCTGCCTGCTGCAGGGTGACTGCAGGGCAGGGCAGGGCATGCCCGCTGGTTGGATCCCGGGAACCTGATAGACCCCAGCCCTGCTGGGACAGGCTCTGGCCACTCTAGCCCAACATCAACCCCTGCCACTCCATCAAGGTCCCGGGACTTTCTGGTCCCCTGAATCCACACAGCCTCTTCCTGACCACCCGTATCTGGCTCTGTCCCCCACCGAGGACTAGTGGGCACCTTCTGAGCAGGAGGGTTCCAGGCAGGCCAGGAGTAAGGGACTAGCTAGTCGTGTGGCCAGGGCCGGCCCCTCTAGCAGCTGTGTTGTTTGCCCTGACACCGGGGAGGGGCTGCACCTCAGCCTTTTGGTCCTTCCCCTTCAGCCTCTTGGGGTACCCTGAAATGAACGTAGTGAGGTACACACACATCCCTGCCTGGGGCAGCCCTGACCCCCAGTGTAGGGGATCCCCAGCAGCTGCTGACCTCAGATGAGTTCTGTGCCACTGTGGGCAGCGCCTGGGGTCTCTGTACCCACCCCAGGGACACGCCTGGCTGCAGGGGTGAGGCTGATGGGCAGCTCACCAGAGAGCCCCCCTGGACTCTGGGACCCCCACCGCCAGACGGGTTTCCTGGCTACCAGGATTCAGTCACCAGTAGCCAAATACAATTTGGTCCCCGAGTTTTGGAGGGACTGTCCTGGTCTGGCTGGGGAATGGGAGCTTGCCTGTGGGGTTGGGGTGGGGACCCCAGCAGGTGTTTCTAACCCTTAAAATGGGGTGGCTGGGAGGGGTGAGAGCCTTGGAACCACGAGCGGGGCAACTTGTAACTTCATGCCTCCAGAATGCATCCGTTTAATAGAAGGTTCCAGCACTGACAGTACCAACCAGTAAGGAACCAGCAGCAAAGGACGCAGGACGACGCTCCCGATGTCAGCCGCCGCCCGGGATCTCGCCTTGCTAAGAAGGTCCTCTCCCTCCACGTGGCCCAGCCCGGAGGCTGAATTGTGCTTCACAAGTCAGGGGTTTAGAAAACGAGGCTTTGCTTTAAAAGGTAAGTGTAAAACGGTCCGTGGAAATGCACCATCTTCCACCCAAACGCCGCCCAGACGCCGTGGCCGGGAAAGTTCAGTGTGAAGTAGAGGAAATGGCGTCTTTTTCTGCTCGTGACCTTCAGAAAGGTCCTTGGCAACAGGGCCCTCTGGGGCACCTGGGGATGCACCCCTCACACACGCCCGGCTTCCCCGGGCCCTTTGCTGCTTCTGACTTCCAGAAGGGACTCAGGACAGCAAAGAGCAGAGGGTACCCCTCACCGGCCCCACAGAGTGCAGCACGGCAGCCCCGGGCCCCAGGCCTCGGCTGGAAGGAAGTGAGGCTGCTTGGCCATGAAAGCTCAGGCTGGCTCTGAGTTGGGTGTGGCCCATGCAGGGCTCCTGGGTTCTCTTCCCCTCCCCATGCACCCCAGCCAGCCCCACCCTCCAGGACAGCCTGGGCTCGGCCCTGCGGGGCGTCTGGTCCCCGCGTTGCCCTCCCAGCCAGCCCTGGTCACGAGTTACGGTACATCTGTGTAAAGAGACGTGGACTGCATCGGTCTGTAAAAATAGGTTAAAAAACTCTCCTCACTAGCCTGCAGGTACCCGAGGGCGAGCTGGCCCTCCCCCCGCATGAGGCGCTCCTTTCCAGGGTGGAGTCCCAGGAGCCACGGTGAGCAGAGTGTGGCATCCCCAGGGTCACGCTAGTGCCACTGTGTCCTCACACGCTCCTCCACGTCCTTCCTGAGGACCCACCAAGCTCTGGGCTTGGTGGCCCGAGCTCCGTGCAGGGCTGGCTCAGAGCTGCGTCTCGTCGCGAGTCTCGGGGTTGCAGGACGATAGCTTGTGGCTGCAGCTGCTCTTCCGGCTCTCGGAGCTGCTGGCCACGTGAGCCAGGGGGTCAGAGCGGATGAGATAGCTGCGGGAGGGCAGAGGGAACCCTGGAGTGGACGTGGGCCAGGCAGCCCCTGCCCAGCAGCCCCACTGTGGTGCCTGTGGCCTCATCTCCCCAGTGCCCACCTGGTGCTCGAGGGGTCTCCACACAGCCCGCAGGTGCTACTCACACAATGTCGCTGGGCTCCAGCCTTGTGTCGGGCGGAGGGTTGATGAGGACGTAGGAGAGGGTGTTCTGATGGTCGTTCATCTCGTCTGCAAAGGACACAGCCGGGCAGACGTCACTCCCCAGCCCTCCCCCTCCCAGCTCCGCAGGGGCCCGGAGGTGTGGGGGGCTCCAGGATGAGCTGAATCTTTCCGGCCTTCCTGACCATTCTGCTCCAGCACCTCATCCTGGTGAGCCCAGCCAGGGCCCATCCCCACATTGGGCAGGGGCAGCCAGGAGGGCAGCCGGGAGCCAGCTCCGACCTGCATCCCCCTCCGGTGCCAGGTGGCATCACAGCAAAGGGGTGGGCCTGAGCAGAGGCATGAAGCACACCCGTACACACCAGCACACACCTACGTCTACCAATAGACATGTCTATTCACCTCGCATGCATGCATGCCTTCATCTACACCTGCACACACCTGTGCACACACCCACACAGAACTACACACCCCAACCCCCATACACACCTAACACCTGCACACACCTGTGCACACACCCACACAGAACTACACACCCCAACCCCCATACACACCTAACACCTGCACACACCTGTGCACACACGCACACACCTGCAGATTCACCTCTGTGTCCCACACACTTGTGTCTATCTGCACAGATCTTCACAGCCACCCATACCTATGCTATCCACAGACCCCTGCACACTCACTCGTATACACACCTGCACGCCGTCCTCCACATTCACACACACCCACCTCGGACTCCAGAGGCTGCTCAGCCCCGTCCCTCCCACAGGGCCCTGCAGCTGCCGCCGTCCCTGGGCCTGGGCAGGCCACTCCCACTCGCTGTGCTCAGCCCTTTGCTTCAGACTTAAGTCCCAAGTGGCATCAGCCCAGACTAGCCCCCAGCTCATTCCTCTGAGAACACGGCCCTGCCCCTCATGGGAGACAGCCTGGCGTCTGGCTCATGGCGTGGGAGTGCGGATGTGTCCCACGGGGTGAAAACAGTCCTGGAGAAACACCCCCCCCATCTCACAGTCTCCGTGGGGCCAAGCACAGGGAGGGAGAGCCCACCATCCCAGCAGTGGCCCTGGGTTCACTGGCCAGGAGGGAAGGGCCTGTAGCCTCATCCATCTGATGATGTCTAAGGGAACCTCCTGGATTCCTGTTCCGGGACTCCAAGGACAGAGAACAAAGGTGACCCAGGACACGGGAACCCCAGGGAGCCTCCACCCTGGCTGCCGCCATTCCCTTCTCTCTGCCCGTCCTCTCCCCTTGGGACAGCCCTGCCATGGCCCCTGAGAGAAGTCAGGGAGGCTGCTGGCCAGCCGGCGGGGGGGCACGCTGGTCCCCCTGCAGTGGGGGCTTCAGAGGTCCCACAGTGTGAGCACAGCTGCTGCCAGGGAGGCGGGGGCACAGGCTAGGACCTGGGGGGTGACCTGGACAGCTCTGCCTCTGGCCTTTTGCACATGGCGGCAGGTCACTTGGTGCCAGCTCCTGTGTCCATGCCTGCAGGATGGGACGGCCTGACACCTGCCCCTCACAGCTGTTTGGCTCTCTTCCCAAAACCCATGGCAGGGTCTTCCTCACATTGAGGCTGTGCAGGGAGGCACACCCTCCCCCTCTTGTGCCCACACACACCTCTGGGGTGGCCGCATGGCAGGTGGTACAGGGAGCAGTGGTGTGGGCGGCTCCAGTAAGTACTTGCCCCCACTGCCTGACTGGCTTTGTGATGAGCACCCAGTGGGACACCAAGAACAAGGGGCCACCAGCTGGTTTCACTCCGGCAGGCACAGACTGGCCCCCAGGCCGCAGCTTTTCCCCCTGGGGTGCCTGGACCACACGCTTCTGAAGCGAGCAGAGCACGTAGCTGGGCTGAGCCAGGCTGGGCTGGGTGGTGGGTGGGGACGCTGGGTCCCAGCTGCAGCGCCAGGGGCTGGGTTGTGGTCAGTCACGTGGCACTGGTCCTGGCTGCCCAGGATGGGCACAGAGGACTAGCTTCGCATGTCCACTGTTCGGTGAAGGCTGGCAGCAGGTGGGCCTGGGGTGAGGCAGGGGCTGGCTTTGGCCCTTCTGGTGAATGTCCTGGGGCAGGGTCACCTCACCCCTGGTCCCCAGGGCTACCTGACGCCTCCACCCAGACCCTCCAACCTTCACTCCAGGCCTCAGTGGTACCTCTGCTCCTCACCCGCTTCCTGACACTGCAGGCCTCAGAACTTCCAGACCCCTGGCCCTTGGCATCCACGGTCACTCCTGCCTGAATCCCCCACGCCGGACCAGAGCTGCCGCCACCTGAGCCTCAGTTTCCTCCTCTGTAAACTGGGAGTAACTAGTGCCTACCCCCAGGGCAGCCGTGAGGAGGCGTGCAGACGGGTTCTGTGTATCGGGGCTGAGGTGGCTCTTCCTGCTGTGTGGGGTGGGGGCTGCACGCTGGATGGGCCCCGGGATGCTGCCCACCCTCCCTGCAAAGACAGTGACTCTTCCTGGCCTAGGGTCTGCTTGAATCCAAACAGCGGGGTGCAGCCCCCGAGCCCCAAAGCCCCAGCACCTTCACCATCCCAGGCATGTAGGCCGAGTGCCGCGCGAGTCCTGTGAGCCCTCGACCCCCAAGCCTGCCGTGGCCGCGCCTGCCCTAGAGCCGCAGCAGGAGCCGCAGGAAGCCGTGGCGGGTGAGGGGAGCGGGAAATGCAGGCGTCCCACTCATGAAGGCTCATGAAGGCCACTAGCTGCGGGTCCAAGCGCCACAGTGCCCGGCAGACCAAGGGTCTTCCATGAGCGCCATCGTAAGGAAAAGCATAGAACCGGGAGAGGCCGACGCTTTACTTCCGTGGCTGCTCCAGGCCTAGCCCTGCCCCCGGCTGCAAGGCCATCCTGGCAAACACGTCCCTCCCAAGCTAACACCTGCCTGGGCTCAGGAGGCCCTTCAAGCTCCTGGGTTACCCTGTAGAGAGGGGTGGCAGCAGGGACAGGGTCTGAGCTCCCCTGAGGCTGCCAGGACCCCAGGGAGCGCCCCGGCTGGGACTCTGCTCTGAGCACTGACGGGGCCCAGCATGTTCTTGGAGGAAACGGGGTGCTGGGCGGCTGAGCACCCAGAACAGAATGGGGTGTGGAGCGGCTCTGCCCCAGCCGAGCAGGAAGAATCCCCTCGTGGAGCCCCAGCTGGGGGACGAAGGTTACCATCCACCTCGCCTGGGCAGCCACAAAGCCTGCCCACTCCTAGCGGCTTGGACTCCCCACCCCTGCGTCCAGCCCAGGCTTCACCGAGCTCCTCCCGGGGCCCTGGCTTGGGACCATGTGGGTGCTTCCTGAGAGCAGAGGGGCTTAGGGTCCTCAGACTGCTTGAGGGGCCAGCCTCAGGGAGGGGCTGGCTGTAGGCCAGGGTGGCCTACCGGTCCCATCAGGGCTCATCGTAAACAGCAAAGCAGGAGAAGCACCAGAGTGAGCCCGAGAGCTGCGCAGTTGCCACTCTGCCTGGCGGCCAACAGCACCTTGACCAGCACAAGCCCTGGACCTCAGCCTCAGGCCCGTCCTCAATGCCCAGCCAGGGGACACTGTCAACATGCGAGGCTTTGCCCAACAGGGCTGCCTGGGCTGACACCTGGGACGTGCTCTCACAACTCCCGTCCACCTGCCTGGCCGGGACGGGGCACGGCAAGGCTGCCGGCGGCGAAAGGTTGGTGAGCCCTGTGGTGCAGCGGTCGGCACCCGCCAGAGCAGAATTACCTTGCAAATATCCCAGGTTTACCCGATTCATGACATCACTGGCTGTTAAATTTGCTACGTCCTCTACAGAACACACAGAAAGAGGCACAGACAGAAACAGAGAGAGAGAGAGTGTCAGCAAGCGAGGTGCGGGCGGGCGGCCGGCACAGCGGGCGGGTGCGGGGGCAGCTGCACGGGAGGCCGGCCACCCCAGGACCTGCAGCCAGCGCCAGCCACCGGAAGCGAGTCGGTCACCAGAAACGCAGTTGCTCCTCCCTTGCCAAGCTCTGGGGGCAGGCAGCAGTCGCAGAGGCAGGCACCAGCTCTGGGGGTGGCCGGACCGGGCTGGATCATCCTCTGCCAACAGTCAAAGGGGGGCCACGAACGCGAACGCCAGGCACCCCTCTCAGCCCTGGAAGCCCCCCCTGAAAGGGCATGAAGCCCCTCCTGGGACAGGGACACTATGGGGACGGAGGGAAGCTTCAAGGCAGGGACAGGGGGGCGTCCTCCACAGCACCCACGGGGCTGGGGGCCGGGAAAGGTCTTCATGGGCCACCTGTTCCCCAAACCCTGGCCTCTGAGTCTCCTTCGGGCCCACAGGCCGGCCCAGCCCAGTGACCTGTGAGCAGCTCCTGGGCCAGCCCTGAGCTTCTGACTCTGCTCAGGGGACTTAAGACCTCGACCCAGGTGACCGACGCAGGAAGCAGGGTTGGGAGACCGGGCACCCCAAAGGGACAGAGGCAGCCCTGAGCATCGGGCATGTCCCCGAGATGGAACAAAGGGAGGATGGAGCCTTGACACGGCCCAGGGGTGGATGTCACTGGGCAGCGGCCCAGTGCTGGGGAGCTGGGGCCCGTGGCCTCATCAATGGAGGTAGCGTCTCTAGAGGGAGGGAGGGAAGGGATGAGTTTCTCTCCTCGCCAGGCAGGGCATGTAGGGCCCCCAAGCCCAAGCACATTTCCCACTACAAGGCGCAGAGAGACGGGGTTGTGCGGATCTGTTGCTAAAGACGGATACCGGGCTCCCTGGACCGCAGGAGGGGCTGTGCCGTGGGAGTGGCAGCAGGCCCATGGTGGACAGAGGTATGTCCTGCTATGGGCTGTTCCCCCAGTCGTTCCCCCAAAGACAAGGTCCCCCCTACCCTGGCTGCTGGGAGGGCTGGGGCTCCAGGAGGGGGTCCCCAACAGAGTCTTGTCCTCTGCGAGAACTCAGGGGCCCTGGGTATCCTCTGTCCAGCAGGACTAGCTGCAGCCTGCTGGCCCATCACTAATGGACGCCCTTGACTCGGGGAGCCCAGCCTGGCCCTCTCCACCCCACAGCTGCCTCCCCTGGCTGAAGGGTTCAGCCAGCTCCTGTCTCTAATTTGGCAGAGAGGGAAACTGAGGCCTCAGGGCAGTGGGACAGAGTGCCTCCCTATGGGGCTCAGCACCAGCGCTGCCGTAGGGTCCTGGGGCCTCCCAGCACCAGGGTGGGCCATGGCCACTCCCCTCCTCCACCCTCCTCTGCACAGGACCTCTGCTGGGCCGTGGTGGTGGTGCCCACAGCTGATCCCACAGTAGGGGCAGGCAGCGCGTGGCCAGAAAGGCTGACTGACAGGATGGCCCAGGCCCCGGGATGCCGTGGCCGACTGTTCCTGGCCCAGTCTGTCTGTCCTGCCCCCACCCACGCCGGGCGCCCTTACCGTAGCCGGTGGTGGGCAGGCCCAGGTGTTTCATGCGGTTCTTCACCAGCTCGGAGAGCTCCTGGCGCTCAGAGCGCCGGTACAAGCTGAGGCGCTGCTGGCTGATCCACTCCGCGGCCGCCGCCCGGCCTGCCTGCTTGGGTCCCTTGCGGCTCAGCCTTCGGGCCCACTGCAGACTCTTATGCCGCAGCAGCCGGTGCTCCGCGGGGTCACTGCCGCCCGTGTGTCGGCCGTGGGAGCTGCCTCCAGTGCCGGCGCGCGAGCCCCAGGGCCCCCTCGCTTCCCGTGTGTCCTCACAGTCCTCCATGTTCACCGAGATCTGGGACTGGGTAGGGCGGGGAGGGGTGAGGCTGCGGGGAGGGGCATGGGCTTTGGGGCAGGGGCTTAGGAGGAGGTGTGGGCTTAGGAGGAGGTGTGGGCTCTGGGGCTCTGGGGCTCTGGGGCTCTGGGGCTCTGGGGCTTGGGGCCCGCGTGGGAGTGGCTGGGGGTGTCAGGGAAGAAGACGAGGACAGACCCCAGGGTGCATGTGCCTCCCTCCTCTGGAAAGAACGTCGTGCCTGGTCCGAGGTTTCCTTCTGAACTCAGACTGCCGGGCCACCCGCCCTGCCCGGGCCTGCTCAAGGGATTCGCCAGGCTACTGAGGGCAGCTCGCTTCACCTCTCTGGGCCCTTCTTTCTGTGGGTCCGGCTGGGGACCCATCTGGACCCCAGGACATCTTGGCCTTGCCCTGGGGGGTCACCCCCTCTGCGTGCCAACTTCTCCATCTGCAGATGGGCCCTGGTCCCTCTTGTAAACACGCCCTTCGGAGGCCCCGAACCGGGAGAATGTGAGGTGCCAGGGCCTGTGGGGTGTGGGGTGCTGGGAAAAGGCAGGGTGTCCCCCACCTGGGCGGCACCTTCAGAAAGGCCTGGGAGGCTGGGGGCTGGATGGTCAGGCCAGAGGGGTATTGGGCTGCCTGCCTTGGTGGGGCCTGGGGGAGCCAGGGCTGGGCCTGGGAGGGGCGGGGGTGCAACTGGTGTCCAAACTCACAGGCTACTCCCCCAGGCCTCAGTTTCCCCACCAGTGCAGGAGGGAGTGACTGTCAAGAGCCTTCTCTGAGCCATGCTGGGGCCGACACATCCACGGGACCCACTCCCGCCTCGCCTTCCCCAGGGCCCTGTGGGTGGGTAGGTGGGTGGGTGGGGCCTGGCAGGCTTCTCCACGTGAGGCTTCGATGCTCTGGTGTTCGGCAGAGGCTGTGTGGGCGCAGAGCGGGTACTCACCTGGGCTCTGAGGTCGTGCGGCTGCAAAGGAAATAGGCACAGTCTGGGACCTGTGGGCGTGCCCCTGTCCCCCTACGCCGCCTCAGCCTGGGGTCTGCATGGAACACGCTTAGGGCGGGCAGGCACGGTGCCCACCGCTGTGTGGGCTGCAGCACAGGGGCTGCCCATCTTCTTCCTCAAGCCTGCCCTGAGCCTCTCTGCCCCCAGTAGGGGTCGTGGCTGCTCCAGCTGGAAGCACTGCATGTGGGCACACAGACCAGACGGAAAGAGCTGCCGGCAGGGGCAAAGCTGACCTAGTTCCCGACACTGAAGGTGGGGATGGCGTGGGTCGCACAGGACAGGGGCTGCCACGGTCCCAGCCCCCGGAAGGTGGGGATGGCGTGGGTCGCACGGGACAGGGGCTGCCCCAGAACCTCCGAGGTGGAGAAGACGTGGCTCTCTGTCCGGTAGATGCCGATGGGGATCTCGGCGCTGGAGGAGCAGAGCTTCTGGAAGAGGCGGCCGTACGTGCGGATCCACAGGTCGCCCTCGGTGATTTTCATCTGCAGGGCAGGAGCCCTGAGTCGGCCAGGGCAGGTGACAGCACCCAGAGCCTCCCAGCCACTGAATCAAGGGCAGGTGCCCATCCACCCACTCGGGACAGCCCAGCACACCCCAGCCCGGCCCGGCCGGGGGCACTTACGGCACAGAGGTACCCCGAGCCCGGCGTGGTGTCCAGGCCCAGCAGCAGCCGGGTGATGGTGATCATGTAGTCCTTCACAAAGGACTGGCCAGGGAGGGAGGGGGCCACAGCGAGGCACATGAGCATGGGCGTAGGACACAGGTCCACACCCCCCCGGCCACAAGCTCGCCCCCCCTCACGCACACACACAACCACCAGGTACCCAAGCACCACATGACCCACAGGCAGAGTTCTGGAACGCCTTTTCTAGGAAAACGCACTTGCCAGGCACCCATAGGTCAAAAAGGGCCCAGAAATCCCCGGGGCAGGGACAGGGCCCACAGGTCTCCTTGGAATCCAGGGAAGGTCGTTCAGAGGGAGGCCTATCCCTCCGAGTGGGGACCAGGCTGCAGAGCCGAGGGCGTGATGGGGGTCCCACCCACGAGGGCGTGACGGGGGTCCCACCCAGGCGCCCCCCTCCTGCTGCCGCTTCCCAGCTGACCTGGTAGAGCAGCGTGTCCAACATGCTGATGCTGAAGACGCGGCCGGCGGCAAAGGGCAGGCGGAACATGAAGGCCAGGTTGGAGCCGTTCTCTCGCTCCCTCTGTGGGAAAGGAGGGGCCTCAGATGGGCTGGTGCTGAGGTCCCTTCAGTGGCACGGCAGCCACGGAGGCGAGGGCACTGTGTGTGTGTGCACACGTGTGCACCATACATGTGTGTGCATGGGACCTGTGTGCACATGTCTGCATGTGTGCACACACCAGCAGGCCTGAACCAGTTGTATCTTCCCAGACACAGGGCAAGAGCCCGGGAGCAGTGATATGGGGCTCTGACGAGAAGACGGACTCCCGGCGGCTGCCACAGGTACTGCGTTTGGTCAGGTGCCCTGCTCTTGCTGTCCTGAAATTCCAGATCCTCCTGATAATCCTCTCCCGCCCTGGCGTTTTTTAAGTGGTGTCGGAGGGCGCATGGGGCCTGGGCTGAGGAGGAGCAAGCATCGGGCTGCCTGCTGTCCTTGGCCTCCTGTCCCGGTGCTCCAGGCTCACAATGGACCCGCTGTGTGAGTTTCCTGGGGCTCCCGTAACAAATGACTGCAAACTTAGCAGCTAAAACGGCACCTGTCTCCTCTCTCCCGGTTCTGGATTTAGGAGTTTGAAGTGTCTCTGGCTGGATCCAGGCCCGGACAGGGCCCTGCTCCCTCTGGATGCCTGGGGGGCTCCTTCTCTCGCCTTCTCCAGCTCCTGGAGGCCGCCTGCCTTGGCTCGTGGCTCCCTCTTCCCTCTTCTGAGCTGGCTGTGCAGCTGCTTCCCACCAGACAGGGACCTCCGGCCTCTCCCTAGAAGGACCCTGATGGCGTGAACCTGCTGGATGCTCCAAGGGAATCTCTCATCTCGAGGCCCGTGACTTAATCCCATCTGCAGAGGCCCTTTTGCCAGGTGAGATGGTACATCCACAGGTTCCGGACTCGGCCGTGGCCATCTCTCGGGCCATTCTTCAGCGGACAGCCCCAGCCCTGGAGCTTGGCCTCCAAGCAAGTGTGCACAGGCAGGCGTGTGCGCCCACGGAGGCCACACTTCCCCCTGGAACCAGAACTCGATTCACAGATAAAAGAAATGACGGCGACAGGACAATCAGGCAGAAGCCCCTTTTCCTCTGGGTCCGCCCTTACTCAGTGGCCGGCGGGAAGGCTGGGGCGTGAGACACAGCGGAGTTAGTTTCCTGCGGCGTTCCCGCTGTTGGAGCAAGAACCAGGTGTGATGAGCTGCGACGGGCGTGTGAGTTTGCAATCACGGTGATTTGCATCCAGAATTCCAGCTGCGCTTCATGGAGATGAACGTGAAATTCCTGAACGACTTGCCATTTTAATTTTTCCTTTACTCAGAACAACGCTCAACAGGAAACAAGAACCACGACAGGGCCAGAGAGAGACGTGGAAGGAAGGAAAAAGCTGATGTTTCAGGACCTTCCAGAGATTTCCTCCTGCTTTCTGGACGAGAAACCCACTTCTTTGTGCTGCTGAAGGCCCGGCAGGTGGCGGCCCTGGAGGGACAGGAGAGCTTCAGCAGGGGCTGAGCGGGTCCCGTTCACAAGTGACAGCGAAGACAGGAGCACACAGGGGTGGATGAGCCCTTCCTGAGAACGAGATCCCCGGTCAGAGGGAGCAGGGCAGGCACCGTGCAGCCCCGGGGCGGGCAGAGCCAGCCTGAAGGAAGGCTCCTGGTGAGGAGAGATCACACAAGCTGACCATGTGAAAGCAATGAAGTGGCAGAGGCGTCCTGGGTGCTGGAGACCAGGGGAGGTGGACGGCGGGGGAGGTGGACGGCGGGGGGAGGCTCCTCTCTCACACTGGGGCTCTGAGAACCTTCCGGAGCCAGCCCTCAAGGGAGGATGCATGTCAGCCCGCCAGCAGCATCCTTAATAATAGTTTTATTCTTTTGCTTTGTTTTTTGAGACAGGGTCTCACTCTGTCGCCCAGCCTGGAGAGCAGTGGCACAATCTTGGCTCACTGCAACCTCTGCCTCATGGGTTCAAGCAATTCTCCTGCCCCAGCCTCTCAAGTATCTGGGATTACAGGCGTGCGCCACCACGCCCGGCTACTTTTCGTGTCTTTAGTAGAGACAGGGTTTCTCCATGTTGGCCAACCTG
Source organism: Mandrillus leucophaeus (assembly GCF_000951045.1). Lineage (NCBI taxonomy): Eukaryota > Metazoa > Chordata > Mammalia > Primates > Cercopithecidae > Mandrillus > Mandrillus leucophaeus. The sequence goes on along the minus strand of NW_012102920.1, from coordinate 946,315 downwards.
GTCTTGAACTCCTGACCTCAGGTGATCCGTTCGCCTTGGCCTCCCGAAGTGCTGGGATTACAGGCATGAGCCGCTGCGCCCGGCCATTAAATTTTTGGTATAGATGGGGACTTGCTATGTTGCCTGGGCTGGTCTCGAACTTCTGGCCTCAAGTGATCCTCCTGCTTCAGCCTCCAAAAGTGCTGGGATTATAGGCATGAGCCGCCGTGCCCGGCAGAGCATCTCGCCGATGGCCTGTATGCCATCTCCACCTCCTCCCTTTTTCCTTCCTGAGTCATGCCTGGAATCCTGTCTTTATCATTCCACTGTGCCTGGATGTAGAAGATGTTGGCTGCAGGGATTTGGGGTAACTTTTTTTTTTTTTTACTTTCAGTATTCTTTGAAGTAAAATACATAATGTACTAAACATGTACATTTTTATAATAATAATTAATGCCAATTTATGTCTTTTTTTTTTTTTTTGAGACAGAGTCTCGCTCTGTTGCCCAGGCTGGGGTGCAGTGGCCGGATCTCAGCTCACTGCAAGCTCCGCCTCCCGGGTTTACGCCATTCTCCCGCCTCAGCCTCCCGAGTAGCTAGGACTACAGGCGCCGCCACCTCGCCCGGCTAGTTTTTTGTATTTTTTAGTAGAGACGGGGTTTCACCAGGTTAGCCAGGATGGTCTCGATCTCCTGACCTCGTGATCCGCCCGTCTCGGCCTCCCAAAGTGCTGGGGTTACAGGCTTGGGCCACCGCGCCCGGCCTAATGTCTTTTAAATAAGGGTCTGAAGCTGCCACAGGTGTCCCTCTTGGAAGCAGGTCACCGTATGCTGGCCTGTCAGAGAGACCCACGGGGAAGCTGGGGCCAAGGCCACCCAGGCTGGTGAAGACGCGACCCCTGGTTCCTTCTACAGGATCCTTGCATGCCAGGGAGGCAGATCCCAGCCTCCCCAGAGGGCGATGGGTCAGGTGGTCCACGGCGCCCTCTCTTCCCTGGCCCCACGTCTCTGTATATGCCTGGCCCTGCCCAGGGCCCAGGGTGTCTGTCCCACGTGGACCCCAGTACCATGTCAGCCCAGAGGAACTCACGGCTGCTTCCAGGGGCTTTGCTGGCGTCCTGACTTCTCCTTGGAGGACTTCTCCCTGACTTCTCCTTGGTCCCTGTCACACAACTGCCACAGAACCACATGACTGGAGCTGGAGCCCAGGACTGTTCACTGCCCTGAGATGGAGAGCTGGCCGCACCCGCCCTGGCAGCACAGGGCCCCGGTGGCGGTGAAGCTGGGGAAGGAGGAGCTGGGGCTCCACAGCGGGCGGAGGGTGGGTGATTGGCGATGGCTGCCTGGTGGGAAGGCAGGTAGGAGCGTGTTGGCCGCGTGCTTGCTAACCCAACCTTCAAGCCACCTTGTGGGACAGAGAGGTGCCAGGCTGAAGCCAGAGGAGCCGCACCAGGATGACTACTTGGATCCCGACTGCACGGCAACCTCCCGGTCCACACTGGGTCAGACTTGGTCTTCCAGATCCGGAGAGTCCTCCCAGCCCTGGGGAGCGGCTGGGTCCCTGAACACAGAATCCTGCAAACATCTTCCCCTTGCACGGTTCGCGCTGCAGAGCACACCCCTCTGCCGGCTGAGCGGGGACTGGGGCCAGGAGCTCCCGACACCGGGCAGGGCAGGCTCTAGGGTGGGCTTGGGTGGTGGGCAGTGCAGACAGAGCCCCCTCCTGTGGTGAGACCAGCTGCCCGAGCATCCCCCTATGCCTCAGGCTGGCATCTCCGAGGCAGGTGCCCCTATTGACCTGGTGGCTGACCAGCCCGGCCTCCTCGCGTCTCTCTGGGGCAGAACCGACTCCAGGATCCCTATGGGCTCTTGGTCCGTGGCTGGCCGGAATACACTTTCACTCTCCATCAGGTTCAGGTGGGACAAAGCCGTGTCCGTGTCGCAGGCAGTGCCCGTGTGTGTCCTCTGCCTGGTGTCGGTGGTCAGGCCTGGCCTGGCTCAGTAGTTCCTCCACGGTGTCACACTCCTCCAGCGACGCAGGCCCCAGCAGCTCGCCGAAGACGACTTCAGCCCAGACCGGTGAGCTCAGGGTTTGTGTGGAACAGACACGGTGAGGACTTCAGCCCAGACGGGTGAGCTCAGGGTTTGTGTGGAACAGACACGGTGAGGACATCAGCCCAGACCGGTGAGCTCAGGGTTTGTGTGGAACAGACACGGTGAGGACATCAGCCCAGACCGGTGAGCTCAGGGTTTGTGTGGAACAGACACGGTGAGGACATCAGCCCAGACGGGTGAGCTCAGGGTTTGTGTGGAACAGACACGGTGAGGACATCAGCCCAGACCGGTGAGCTCAGGGTTTGTGTGGAACAAACAGCATTGCTGCTCCTGACCAAGGTGCCCGCTCCCTGGTCTCAGCCTAGGGCTGGCCGGGCGCCGGCCCCCGTGTGGACAAGGTGGTGCTGCCCCAGCCTCAGCAGGTGGGGAATGGGTGGGGCTGGGGTCAGCCAAACATCTAGACAACAGCCACAGTGCCTGCGCCCCTGCGTTCCACACCTGAGCCTGGGTGGTGCTCGTCATGGAGCTCCCGGGGCGGAAAGCCAGTTCCAGCCCAGCCACTTGCTACACTGTGCGATCCGGGCTCCTTCCCTCTCAGGCCCTCGGTCCCTTGTCAATACAAGGAGGCAGTGGTTACAGTGAACCTGTTTCAAGGTCGGGCATAGCGGCCGGGGCAGCGGAGGAGTCTGGAAGGGCACAGCTGTGTGTGTTACTTGTACTAAGAGCTACCGGCCCAACTATGTGGAACCACCAATCTGAGGGCTCCCTACGGGGGTTCTGACCAACTGACCATCCCATAACAGATGGCCCTGGCCTCTAGACACAGCCGGGCCCGGTCCCTGCTCAGGGAGACGGAGGGCTGCTACGGGCCACATTCCCAGTGCCCCACACGAGGTCAGGGCAACGCCCTGCCTCCACCTCCTGGCTCCACCATGAAGAGCCCCCTGTCCACGCTGGGCTCCCCCCTTCTCCTGAGCTCCCCAGCAGGAGGGGGCAGGAGCCCTGCCTCCCATGGCACTGGCCCCCTTTCCCCGAGCCCCTTCCTCCCACTCTTTCTGGGCTCCAGGCGTGGCAGCTGGCACGGGGCAGGGCTGCTCACCTTTTCTAGTTTGGAAAGAGCCAGAGAGTAGCTGTCCTTGGCGCGGAACTGCATGAAGCGCATGTTGGAAGGGTGGGTGAGCTCCGTGGTGATGCTGAGGCTGGGGAAGAGCCTGGGGGAGGCGGAGGTGGCTCAGGGTGGGGCCGCGGTGGCTGTGGGGGTCTCAGGGCGGGGCCGTTGTGGCTGTGGGGGTCTCAGGGTGAGGGCCCATGATCGTGTGGCTGTGGGCGGGGTCTCAGGGCAGGGCCCATGGTCATGGCTGTGGGGGTCTCAGGGTGGGGGCCCGTGGTTGTGGTTGTGGTCGTGGCTGTGGGGGTCTCAGGGCGGGGGCCTGTGGTCGTGGCGGTGGGTTGGTTTGGAGCTGAGCCCCGGACGCTGGGCTCACCGGAACATGGTCTGCACGTTGACGATGGTCTTGGCGTCCGCCATGTAGTCCTCCTCAGCGCTCATGGTGCTCTCCTTGTCCACCACCACCAGGTTGTCCGCATAGATGATTCCGCACTGCAGCAGGCTGTCCAGGCTGGTGGCGGGGGTGGGACCGGGAGCCTATGGCTGAGGATGTGGCCCACTCCCCACCCACGGGCCCCCGGGATTTGGTCAGAAGGCAGGAGGACCTCAGCCCCCCACCCCACCTGCAGTCGGGGCCACCCCAGACTTTGGAAGGGAAGAGGAGAGGAGGGGAGGGGTGGGTGTGGAGCCCCCTCGAGCCACGGCCAGCCACGCCTTACTTGTCCACGGAGCCCTCCATGTAGTAGACCATGGGGAAGCAGCAGATAGCTTCCAGGAAGTGGTGGTCGGGCCTGTGGGGACAGCGGTCCTGGAGGGTCCCACCCGGCTCCAAGGCCCGCCCTCCCCAGGTCCAGTGGGGCCCTACCCTCCATGCGCAGAGCTGGGTCAGGCAGGGGTTCCCCAGAACCGCAGTGTATGGGACCTGGGGGGGTGCTTTAAGGCCAGTAGGCCACTGTTTATTTTATTCAAGGGGAAACCAAGGCCCGGGAGGGTGGGATTTGCTGAGGTCACACAGCCAAGATGACCCTGGGCTGAGCTGTCAGGGTCCCAGGGTCCCCTACGCAAAAAGGTACAAAAAGGGGTCCCCTAGGCAAAAAGGTGCCTGGGAGGAAGATCCTGGGGCTCAGAGTGAGTGGAGCAGGAGGCAAATAGGACAGGAGTGACAAGGGAGGAGGGGGAAAGGGAGAGAGATGACCAGAGTGGGAGGAGTTGGGAGCCACAGGAGTTGAGAGCAGGGAGGAGGTGGGAGACAGAGGAACTGGGAGTGGAGAGGAGCTGAGAGCTAGAGGAGCTGAGAGCCAGAGGAGCTGGGAGTGAGGAAGAGCTGGGAGCTGGCAGTGGAGAGGA
>NW_012102920.1:924903-941366 GCF_000951045.1 Mandrillus leucophaeus | reverse complement strand
AGAGGAGCTGGGAGCTAGAGGAGCTGGGAGTGGGGAGGAGCTGGGAGCCAGAGGAGCTGGGAGTGAGGAGGAGTTGGGAGTGGGGAAGAGCTGGGAGCCAGAGGAGCTAGGAGTCAGAGGAGCTGAGAGCAGGAGTGGGAGTGGGGAGGAGCTGGGAGCAGGAGGAGTTGGGAGCAGGGAGGAGAGCCCCCCTTTTTGGGAAAGCTGAGAGGACCAGGCCAGAGGCCCCATGTTCCCGTGCCCTCTTCAAAGGTGAAGGGTGGGCCCAGTCGGGGAGGCTGCTGGCTGCAGGTCTGAGGCCGGGGTGGGCGGGGTGGGCAGAGCCCCAGGAGCCTCACTTGTTGTCCAGCAGCAGCACAATGGGGTTTAACTCCTTGCGGGATCGGTAGTAGGCCCGCAGCGGCACGATGAAGTTGTACAGCCCGTTGCCGGCCGTCTCTGCCGAGACGATGATCAGCTTGTTCTTGAACCCGTAGGCCTTGGCATCTTCATAGCTGTTGTGCTTGCAGCCCTGGGGGCAGATGCTGGAATCAGGGCTGGCTCCTGCTGGCCACTGGAGCCCTCCCAGACCCCTCACCAAACAACCCCCCTGAACACCCAGCCGTCAGCCTCTCGGCCCACGGCCCTTTCATGGCCTACATGCACCTGGTGGGAGCTACAGGCACCACCAGATGCTACAGCTGTGCCCACAGGCGGCACAGAGCAGAGCCATGTCAGAGGTGGAAAGGGCGGTGTCCATGTGAACATGTGGTTTTGGCACGTGGCTGGAGATCTAGGCATGAGCACAGGTACGTGTCCTGTGTGTGCACACACTTTTTCTTGTTTTGTCCACCACAAGGCTCAGAGCAGGGACGCCAGCAGCCGTGAGCACGCCACATGCCCAGATCTTGGTTTCCAATCATCATTTTCCACTAAAAGGAATCAGGCTTCCTTGGAGAAGTGGTTCATTCCAGACTGGAGCAGGGGAAGGCCAAGATGTGGCTGGAACCTCTCCGGTTGGAAAGCACAGATGAGCTCAAAGGGTGAGGGGGTTGTGCCAGAAGCACCTAGAAGCCACTTGAAGGCCCCCACCCCACCCAGCGAACCCAGGGGGTCTGAGCATCAGAATCAATAGTGATCTGTCAAGGATGCTGCTGCTGCAATGACCAGCCACAGATTACAACCCACAGAACACACTGGGAGCCCGTGGTCCGTGAAGGACACACACGGGGAAGAGCAGGTCTCCTTTGTGGCTGAGCCCTAACACACAGCTGGAGAGATTCCGGAACTGGAAACCATCCACTGATGGCCAGCGTGGTGGCTCATGCCTGTAACCCCAGCACTTTGGGAGGCCAAGATCGGAGGATCACTTGAGTCCAGGAGTTCGAGACTAGCCTGGGCAACATAGGGAGACCCCATCGCTACAAAAATAAAAATAAAATTAGCCAGGTGTGGTGGGGCGTGCCTGTGGTCCCAGCCACTCAGGAGGCTGAGGTGGGAGGACCCCTTGAGCCTGGGAGGTGGAGGCTGTAGTGAGCTATGATCCCACCACTGCACTCCAGCCTGGATGACAGAGTGGGACCCTGTCTCAAAAAAAAAAACAAACAGGCCGGGCGCGGTGGCTCAAGCCTGTAATCCCAGCACTTTGGGAGGCCGAGACGGGCGGATCACGAGGTCAGGAGATCGAGACCATCCTGGCTAACACGGTGAAACCCCGTCTCTACTAAAAAATACAAAAAACTAGCCGGGCGAGGTGGCGGCGCCTGTAGTCCCAGCTACTTGGGAGGCTGAGGCAGGAGAATGGCGGGAACCCGGGAGGCGGAGTTTGCAGTGAACCGAGATCCGGCCACAGCACTCCAGCCTGGGCGACAGAGCGAGACTCAGTCTCAAAAAAAAAAAAAAAAAAAACCAAACAACAAATAAACAAAAAAGAACCCACTGATGGATGCTGAAGCCACTTGGTCCAGTGGTTTGCTTTCCTGATCTCAACACGTCCCCCACAGAGAAGCTCTAACTCCAGAAGGAAAACAGTGATTTTCACAGTGGGGAAACCTGCTGACCCCAGTTTGCCACCAGATCCAAGTTAACATCGCCAGTGACCTGACAATTGACCCCCGAGTTTCCAGGGAGGGCTGGCCCCACACGCAGGCAGAGTCCCACCACCAAGAAACATCGGCAGACCCACCTGCCACCAAGTCACTGGTCCCCGGCTCTGCAAAAATATTAAGGTCAAGAGACCCCAGGGAACATTCCAGATTAACGGAGAGTAATGAGAAAGGAGTGCTAAGACGCAGCCAGGACAGGCTCCCAGCGGGGAATACACTGTCACGCAGGATACTGAAGGCTGTCGGGGCCCTCGGCGCAATCTGAACCCGGACAGTGGATCAGACACTCATGCCGGGCCAGGGTCCCTGTCCTAATGAGCTGTGGTTACAAGATGGTTCTTCATCTTTGGGAAGGCATGTGGATGTATTAGGGGAAAGGGGTGTGGTGGCTCCAACCTGTTCTCAAAATGGTTCAGAAAACATGGGCTTCTAACATAGAAACTGGGAGAGGGAGAGCCCACACGGGACGGGAAGGGAACGTCTGCTGAATCTGGGTGAAGGGTCCGCGGCTCTCCCTTGTAGTATTCTTGCAGCTTTGCTAGAAGTTTGCAATGACATCGAAACGTAAAGTGATCAAAGAGAAACCAGGGCAGGTGTGCCTGGCCCGGTGCTGGCGTCTGGGGGCGCAGAGTGCGGCAGAGCCGCCAGCCTTACCTTGTCCAGCCGCAGGCAGCAGAAGGGGGCCTTCACAGGCAGGAGGTGGCACAGGGTTGGGGAGCTGCCGATGTAGGGCGAGTTGGGAGGGTAGCCCTTCACGTACCTGGGGCAGGAGACAGAAGCCCTCAGCACAGCTGCACACAGGTGGCTGAGTCTGCTCTGGCCCCTCCCCCGGGCTGGGGGACTCGAGGGCACCCACTCCCCCCACAGCCACGTTGCTCGGGGTCACGCACAGCTGGCCCAAGGTGGCCTGTTCTTCCCTCAACCACCTGTGCATCAGCAAACGTTCCTCCAGCTGAGCCTGTGATCACCACGTCGTGGGGCCTGCCCAGCCTTGGCACCCAGGACCCCGTGTGTCCTGCAGGGCAGTCAGGGCAGTGCCCAGGGCACCCACACAGGTGCCAAACCTTAAGGATTCGTGCCTGCCTGACGGGTCAGCAGCGGCTGCAAGGCCAGGGCTGGGGAGGTATGGACTTGGCCCTACCGGGGCCTTGGGGGACTGGAGGGGACTGGAGGAGACTGCCGGGTGGGTAGGGCCCTCACTGCTGCTGCCCTCACCCAGGTGTGGGAGGGGGTGGCTGTGGGGCTCGCCCCTCACCTAGTCAGCTCAGGAACCCGCATGGTCAGCCCTCAGCTACTCTGGGGTGGGACCAGGCAGGCTGTACCCTGGGCCCACCCTTCCCTGAGGGTCTGGGGTGAGACTCCACCCAACACACATGCACAGTGGAGACGTTCACACATGTGCACACATGGAGATGGACACATCCAGACACATGCACACAACACATGGCCACATACAGGCACACGGAAATGGACACACCAGGACGTACACACAACACATACACACAGAAATGAACACATGCTGATGTATGCACATGCGCACCATGTGCACGGACACAACATACACACCACACACACAACATGCACCACAGACACACACAACATGCACCACAGACACACACAACACACCCAGACACACACCACACACACGGACACACAACATACACAACACACACACCACACACACACATGCACCACACATGGACACACAGACACAACACACAGACACACGGACACACACACACACACCACAGACACAACATGCACCACAGACACACACAGACACAACACACAACATACACACACAACACACACACCACACACAGACACAACATGCACCACACATGGACAGACAACACACGGACACACACACACCACACACAGACACAACATGCACCACAGACACACATAGACACAACACACAACATACACACACCAAACACACAGCACACACAACACACACACAACATACACCACACACACCACACACAGACACAACATGCACCACACACGGACACACAGACACAACACACAACAGGCACAACACACACCACACACACAACCCACACACAACATACACAGACACACAACATACACAACACACCACACACACACACAACATGCACCACACACGGACACACAACACACAGACAACACACACACCACACACAACACACCACACACACACCACACACACAAATACGCAACTCATACCACCCACACAACAGACACAACACACACCACACGTGGACACACACAACACACCATACATCACACACACAGACACAACACACACCACACACACACGGACACACCACACACCGACAACACACATTGACACACCACACACATACACATATGGACACACACAACATACACCACACATACATGGACACACAGAACACACCCCCCCCCACACATCCACCCCCATGCCCTGCGTGGTCTTTCTCCCCCCACCACAGCTTAGATGAGGCTTTGCAGCCACAGGCCAAACCCACAGGGCTCTGCCCGCCTGCCACGCCTCCCTGACGTCCCCAGCACCCCAGGCTGGTGGGGCAGGCACTCTGGCCTTGGGCTCATATCCACACACTTTTCCAGCCTGGCTGTTGTCCCCAGTCAGCCACCACCCGTCCTCAGCAGCACCCAACACACACACGCGATGGTTCAGGGCTGTTTCCCCGCAGCTGGGAAATGACGGGCTGTCATTACAGTGCGTTGACCCAACCCCAGAGGCGAAGGCCACGGCAGAGTGAGGCAGCCCCGCTGAGGACGGGCCTTTGGGCCCTGCTGTTGGGGCACTTGTCTGTCCTGGCTGAGGCCAAGAGGCAGAAGCTGCTGAGAACAGAGTGGGGCCTCCTGTCTTACAATTTGTAGCCGGAGGACTTGGCTCCAAAGCTAGGCCAGGACGACAGCTCAGGATGGGCCGTGGTTTCCAGGCTGGGATGCTGCCTTGCCCAGGGGTCGCACAGGGACCCTGCTCAGAGGATACCCACCCTTGGTCAGGCGGGCTGTGCCCCTCTGTGCTCTGTGGTGCTCAGGGGGAGACCTAGGGTACTGGGTGGATGAGATGGCCTGTGGTCACTGCCCGGCTCCATCCTGATTCAGAGAGTGACCGGACCACTGTGGGGCTGGCTGGTGAGGTGGGTGGGAACGGGCCCCTCTCTGAGGATGGTGCTACCCGGTGCCTGACACACAGCCCCTGCCCCAGTGAGCGCTGCCTCACCCCAGTTAGCTCTGCACCCCCAGCCCCAACTGGGAAGGGTGTAGCCCAGCACACCCCCATCTCAGTGACACTCTAAGTGCTCCCTGGGGACAAGAGTGCTGTGGCTCTGATGTCTGTGTCACGTCCCCTGAAGGTCCCATTTGTCAAACAAGGACTTCCACGAAGCTGTCCGGAAGCTGCAGTTCAGAGCACGGGGGACCACCGAGGCGGCTCCGACGCTCCCCTCCCCCGCACTCCCGGCGGCTCCTCCCCCCCCCCGGGAGCCATCTCCAAGGCAGCACTCACTCTACCACCGAGAGCCCCTCGTCGTCCGACGGCGTCACCTCGTCCTCTGATTGGTCGCTCAGCAGGTCGCAGGGCAGCAGGGCCGAGCTGTCGGCCAGCTCCAGGACGGGCGCGATGCTGGGCCGCCGGCTGCCCGAGCCGTTCTCTGTGGGCAGTGCCAGCTTGTTGCCCCCGCCCCCCCCACTGCTTTGCGTGGGCCGGTGCTCCGTGCCCTGCAGGTCCATGGCCACCGTCCCTGGAAGAGAGCCCTGTGCTTGGCTGCAGCCCGACTCCCACCCTCCAGGGGCGGCGAGTTCCCAGAGCTCAGGCAAACACAGTCATCTCTGGAGACCCTGTCACGGGCTGGCTCCTGCGCTCCAGCTGGTGAGCGTCAATCTATCCCTCAGTTTCCTCCTCCATACAATGGGAACAGCGGCCTCTGGGGTGGTGATGTTGAGCGAAGACCCAGGGGACCTCAGTGCCCCATCGATACCACCCAGGCCAGCTGCTGTGGCCTCAGTACCAGCTGCCTGAGGAGGGGGTTGGCTGATCCTAGGGTCGGGGTCCCAGCCTTGGGGGCCCGGGCAGCTGGTCAGGCTGCCTGGCGGACAGGGCCAGGTGGGGAGCAGCCGGGTCACTCGGTGCCTGCGGGAGCAGACTCTGTCACTCCTGCACCACCCCCAGGCTGCCAGGTGGGGGTTGTGGACCTCCAGGTATGGCCCAGGGCCTCTGTGGGTGCAGTGAGGGTTGCCCGAGTCACCCTGGTTTCCTGGAAGCCACCTGGGGGCAGAGTGCCCACCGTGCAGGTAAAGGTGGAGGTGTGGCTAGGCAGCAGCAGCCTGCCTCCCCAGTGCCCTGTGGCCAGGCCCGGCCCCCCGAGTGAGCTGCCGTAGACGGGGGCCAGCAACCTGCGGGGTCTGGCAGGTGGCAGGCTCTGCATCAGCACGTCTCCAAACCCCAGGGCCCTCTGGGTCTTGGAGACTGTACCCCACTGCACTGAACCACCTGGTGCCCCAGCAGCCACCGTGTAACAACCCCCAGGGTGGGCGTGCAGGGGTGCCCCATAGGGTCAGCCTCTGCCTGGGCCACTGTACGGAGGCAACAATGCCCTGGCCCGGCCGTGGGTCTGTGGCCTGAGTGGCTTCCTGGCCTGGCCCTGCTCCCTAACTGTCCCCTAGGAAGGCCTGGCTGGGGGGCGGCAACAGCATTATAGGTGCTGCCTTCGGGGCCACGGGCCTGCACCTGCTCAGAGGCGGCACGCGGCACCCCGGGAGGATCCCTGAGGGCGCGATGAGAGGCCAAAGCCCTCGGCCACCACGACCTCATCCCGCCAACTCCTGACCCCATTGGACGTCAGGGTCCCCGACTGTTTGAGGGCCACATGTGAAGCAGACCCTCTGAGCTGATGGGACCACCAGGAGCCTCCAGTTGAGCTGCCAACCGGTCCTGTGGGCCACTCCACTTGGACACAGTGAGCAATGCCCACAAAGGTGGCCACAGGAAGGTGGGGACACCCCTGTTTGACAGATTCAAAAACAGGCCCAGAGAGACACCACTTATCCAAAGTTGGAGGCACAGGCCAAGAGGAGCTGGGTCTGGAGGCCACACTGGCCTGGTCTCCCGCCCTGTCCCGCTTGGTCTCCCGCCCTGCCTGGTCACCTGCCCCGTCCCACCGGGTCTCCCGCACCTGTCCCACCTGGTCACCTGCCCTGTCCCGCCTGGTCTCTCACCAGAGGAGCAGCCCCAGGGAGTCCCGCGCGCCTGCCCCGGCTCACCCATGGAGGCGATGATGCTGTGCACAGGCAGGCGGGCTGGACCCTCGTGCAGCCCCTGCCCCGAGAAGGCCCTCTTCTTCCGCTTCTCCTCCTGCTTGAAGATGAAGGCTGAGTTCTCCTCCTTGGTGATGTTGATGTAGAAGCAGGTGTCCGAGGCAGCCAGGATGTGCCGGGGCCCCGGGTTTAGCAGGATGCTCTTGTTGTCCTCTCGCTTCAGCCCGATGAGGCACACGCCGTACCTGGGCGGGGGCACCAGCACTTCAGGCCCCGCTGCTCGCCCACCCCGTCCTGCCCCGCCTGCCCTTCCTGCGAATCACCAGAGTCCCCACTGGAGCTCCGCGTCTTCCTCCCGGGGACCATCTGGGGTCAGGGACCTTGGCCGAGCCCTCCCGTCCCAGAGGTGTTGGGGACCAGAGAGCTGGTGTCAGCCCATGAGCCTCAGGGAGGAGCCGCGCAGCAGGTTTTTACGTGGACCTGGAGCCCAGTCCTGCGGCTGCCCTCGCCAGGCAGGATGCCCTGATGTCCTGCCCCCGAGCCCTGTGCAGCCCCGCCCCAGGGCCACTCCTGTGCCTGACCGGGTGGGCGCGGAGGGCACGGAGCAGCCCCGGAGTGCCAGCCCTATGGCCGCGGCCCGGCCTTACTTCTTGTGGGCGTGGAAGGCCGCGTAGGTGAAGCTCTTGCCCTCGTACTCGCGGAAGAACTTGCTGTCACCCATGCGGATGTGGTACACCTCATTGCCTGAGCAGCGTCCGTACATGCGCTGCCACTGCTCCGGGGACTCCTGTCCCTCCCTGTGGGCCAGAGCGGGGCCAGGGGAGCGTCACCCTCAGCTGTGGCTGCCCCTCCTGCCCGGCCGGGTCTGCAGGTGGCCCCTCCGCTTCCCCTGGCATGGACCCCCTCCCTGTGCAGGACTTTTGCCCACCACACGCCCCTCCTCCGGGAAGCCCGTCCCCGCCCCCACGCAGGCCCTGCCTTGTCTCCCTGTGCCGGCCGGGCCACGGAGGTCGGTCCCGCGGGGCACGGGGCACTCACTGGCCGCGGGACGTGTGCACCAGCAGGGTGATGAGGGTGGAGGTGGCCGGGCAGATGCAGTTCAGCGCCAGCATGGCATACTTGCACTCCTCCTCACATACCACGTGGTCTGCGGGCAGTGGGGTAGGCTGGTCCACCTGCTGCCCTGCCGGCTCTCTCCTTCCCCACAGCACCTGCTCGCTTCCTGAAGGTGCTGTGCAGACGCACCCTCGCCTGGTGTCCCCCTGGACCCCCTGCTGTCCAGCTCCAGCATCACCACCCCCAGAGTCTCTGGACCCCAACCCCCTCCTTGGTCTGAGCCTCCATGGACCTTCCATCGTTCCTATGCTTCTCTCCCAGCTCAGTGAGGAGCTCCAGGGCTGGGCAGTCCCTGGCCCCTGTGCTCTGGGCACTCCATGTGGGCCCTGACCCCGTCCCCCGTGCACCTGGCATGGGGCCTGGCCCCTGTCCCCTGGGCACCCAGCATGGTCCCTGCCCACAGAGGTGCTCATCAGATGGTGCTCCTGCCCCCACCTGACCTCTGACCCTGCCTTCACTGACCCCAGGTCCCCAGCGTAAGACTGTTCATCTGAAGAGGTCGGAACCCCTAGGTCCCTTCTCAGATGCGGTGAGGATGGGGGTCCGCCGTCCCCTCCAGCACCTCCTGGTGTCCTTGTGTGTGGAGCTCCAGGGCCGGCCCCTCCCGCTCCCCCTGTACAGTTCACCCACGCGCGCACATGCGCCCTGCCCCAGAGGCGCCATCACCCGCGCGCACTTGTGCCCTGCCCCACACGCGCCGGCACCCGTGCGCACACACACACCTACCCCAGATGCACTGTCACCCGCTCGCGCACACGCACAACTGTCCCAGACGCACCGTCACCCGTGTGCGCACCCGCCCTGCCCCAGACGCACCGGCAAACTTGACGTGAAACTTGTTTTCAGGTTTGAGGATCTGGACGTAGAGGGGGCAGTTGGGGGCGAAGTCCTTCACGGCCCAGGCACGCAGGATGGTCTGGTGGTCCTGGCGGGGTGAGTGGTTGGTCAGTGCAGACGGGCTGGCCTCTGTGGGTTGCTGGGCGGCACCAGCAGCCTGGGGCAGGTCTCCTCCCTCGCGGACCCCCGCTCCCCAGCCCCACGGTGTCCTTCCCGCCTGGGCAGGGCCTCAGCCTCACTCACCGCGGCCGTGCGGTCCACCTCGTTCCTGCTGCTGAGAATGAAGCAGGCCTCCCCATTGTCCATCCTGCAATGCACCAGGGCCTGAGTGCGGGTGGAGCAGGGGAGGTGGGCAGTGCAGCTGGGGGGGTGCGAAGGTGAGGTGAGGAGGACCTCCCCTGGGAAGAGGTTGGGAGGACCGTTGGATGGAAGGCGGGGAGGATGGAAGGCGGGGAGGATGGAAGGCGGGGAGGATGGAAGGTAGGAGGAGACCCCTGCTCTCTGCTGGTCAGACATCACTGTGTCCCCTCAGTGGGCATCCCTGTACTGCCCCCCCAACCCACATCACAGTGCCCCTGACAGGCATCCTTGTTTGCCCTCCACCAGCAGGCATCCCTGTGCCGCCCCCCCAGGCATCCTGGGCCTCTCCAGACTCCCTGACCCCTCCCTGGCAGGCTCTGAGCCGGGTCAGGACTCCTGGACGCCCTAGGGAGACCTCAAGCTCTAACATGCAAGAAGGCGGCACAGGAGCCATGCCTGTCCCCCGAGCGTGTGCAGGCTGCCAGCGGGTGGGGGCCAAGGGGGTCAGACGCCGCAGACGGTGTGTCCTGGAGACACCAGCTGACAGCTTCTTCTGGCCACGGCCCTGAGTGGGAGCCCACGGTGCTTCCTAGGGCAGTGCCTACCCTTCCTCCCCCAGGCCCTGTTCTCTGAAGCAACCTCCCGGCTTATCCCTGAGGCTGACCAGGTAGGAGGGGCATCAGGAGGTCGTGCGAGGGGCTCTGCTGCCTGGATTTGTCCATACTCCCAGGTGGCAGGGGCTAGGGGTCCGGGGTTGGCAGGAGCAGGCCCAGTGGAGACCCCACCTCAGGGTGTGCCAGTGACATGGGCACCAGGGGAGCTAACCTGACCTGGGCACTGGCTTCTGGGGTACCCATCTGGCATGTTGCCATTAGACATTCACCCAGGGCTGGGCTGGGGTGCAGGAGTGGGGGGAACTTGGGGGCAGAGACCCTGTCCGCTCCCTGGCCTGGCTAGTCTATGGTCTGGGAACCTGGGTGGTCACTTCCAGCGCCTCCTGGGTCTCCCGAAAGCCCAGCTGTGGAAACTGCAGAAACTGATGAGATGCTGTCTGAGCAACTGTTGCCTCTGCCCCAGGGCAGGGAACCTCACCACATCACTGGCACCACTGCCTGCTCTGCAGGGGCCCCGGGCCCTGTACCCACAGCCCTGGGCTCATCCCTGCCTGGCTGGGCATGGCCTACACCCCTGCCCTCTCCCCACTCCCTGGGCCCAAGCAGGTGCATTGCCTGTGTGTGCTGGGGACAGGACCACAAAAGAGGTGGCATTCCATAGACCATGGGCCCCAGCTTGGGGCTCTGGATGTGGCGGGGGAGGGGGAGCGATGGGGAGAGACCCTGGGCGTACCACCCACACTATGCCACTAAGGACACCTTCAGGCTCCTGGAATGAAAACGTCACCAGGAGGGGTTTCCGGGAGTGTCCCAGAAAGTGCACCAACACATTGTGGAAAGTTCCAGGTAACAATACACTCGTTACCCTGTCACTCTGTCAATTTGTCTTTAAAAGGAAGTTCCACCTGCAGCCCCCATTCTCCTGCCTTGACTCACAGCAGCCGACTCTCCCGCCCCTGGTCTATTTTGAGCCTCCCTAGACCTTGACAAAGATTTCCCTAGACTTGGAGCAGGGAAAGGTGGAGCTCGCAAAAGCTGCCCCTCACCCTGCAAAAGGGAGACAGACACTCAGCTGGGGTGGGCTTGCCCGGGATGCTCCAGAGTGGGTAGTACAGGGACAAGGGCCTGGCTGCAGGGTCCTGCTCATCTGGGCTTGGGACCTAAGCTGGGAAAGCTGCAGCAGGCCCCAGACGGTCTACCCCAGATGGTCCACCCCAGACAGTCCACCCTGGATGATCTACCCCAGACAATTTACCCCAGATGGTCTTCTCCACACAATCCACCTCAGAGGGTCCACCCCAATGATCTACCCCAGAGGGTCAACCCCAGATGTTCCACCCTAAATGGTCCACACCAGACGACCCACCCTGGATGGTCCATCCCAGATGGTTCACTCTGAATGGTCCACCCTAGACAGTCTACCCTAGATGGTCCATCCTGGATAGTCCACTCTGAACAGTCCACCCCAGATGATCCACCCTGGATGGTCCACCTGGACAGTCCACCCCAGACGATCCACCCCGGATGATCCACCTTGGATGGTCCAACCTAAATGGTCCATCCCAGAACGTCCACCCTGAATGGTCCAGCCCAGACGACCCACCCTAGATGGTCCATCCCAGAAGATCCACCCCAGATGGTCTACACTGGAGGGTTCATCCTAGATGGTCCATCCCAGATGTCCATCCTGGATGGTTCACTTCAAATGGTCCACCCTGAGGATAGTCTACAATGCTCTAATGGCTCTCATTGGCCATGAGAGCAATGGTCAATGACTCAGCCCTGAGCAGCTGAGCTGTCTCAGGAAGATGTTGAGATGGTCCACTTTGGACATTCCACCCTGAATGGTCCACCCGAGACGGTCCACTCTGGATGGTTCACCCCAGACGGTCCACCTCCAGCTGGACCAACTCATATTGGGCCAAGAGCTCCTGGCACCCACCCTCGGGACCCCCTGCTCCGATCAGCTCGCTGGGCAGGCCGACTCAGGACCCTTGGCCATGAGAGTGGTGGCCAATGCCCTAGCCCTGAGCAGCCGACCTGTCTCAGGAAGGTGCCCCCATGCCGCCCCCTCTGCCCACCAGCACTCACTTGGCTCGCATGAGGTCCTGGTCTTTGAGCGCAGAGCCCTGGAGGTAGATGACCCGCTGGGACCACAGAGGGATCTGCAGGACTCTGCGTACCTGGACATCCATCTCCGTGGGGCACAGGATGACCACGTAATAGTCCTGCCGGCCAGGCAGAGGGTCAGACCCTCTGAGCCAGCCCCTGCCAAACCCGGGCGGCCCTGCCTTCAGGACTGTGTTTGTGCCACCACCTCTGAGCCCTGGGGCTCACTGTGATCTTGCATCTGGCGGGAGGGAAAAGAGGCCGCCGCAGGGCCCCCCACCTGAGTGTGGACTGCCATCCTCACTGAAGGGGTAAACTGAGGCTGAGGACTGAGAGACTTGCCAAGCAGTCCTGGGGAGAGGATGGCATCTCTGGGGGCCAGGAGGGAGGCGTCTGCTGGGCCGTGGTCAGGGGCCTCACCTGGAGCCGGGGGTGGGCGTAGAACTCGTTCAGGAAGTCCATGAGGAGGTCGATCTTGAGGGAGCTGACGCACAGGACCACGTGCTTCTCCGTCTGTGCGCGGTGGCGGCTGTAGTTGCCCCCCGACTTCTGCCGCTCCATCCAGAGGTAGACGAGCTCCTCGAACTGCAGGTGAGAACCAGGTGAGCACCAACGACCAGGCCCGGGGAGTGAGGGCTCCCGGCGAAGCACCTGGGGCCCGACACACAACTGTCTGCTGGGGGCCTGGGGCAGGGCCGGCCAGGGGGTGATGCCTGCATTAGGGGGGCCTTTCCCACATGGAAGCTGTAGATGCTGATAGCCTCAGATGACACGGAGCAGGACGTAGGCCCAGCTGGCAGGATGTGTGGGGACCAAGGGAGGAGGGGTGGCTGGAGACTGTGGAGTAAACTGAGGGTGGGGAGGCTTAGCCCCTGGAATTGGGGAATCACTCTCTTGATGGTAAGAGCGGCCATATCAGGCCTCAGACCCCGGCCCTCCAGGCACTCACGGGCCTCACAGTCAGGAGCCCATGTCCGGGGGGGGGTTCGAGGCTGCGGGTCTGAGGACGCCACCTGCCCCGGCTCATGCTCCCCAGATGCAAGGTCTGGGTGTTGAGACTCAAAGAGACAGATCCAAAACAGAGTTCACTGGGACCTCTCAGCACCGGCCCCACTTGCCTGTAGGCGAAAGTCTTTGGCTTTTCTTTTTTTTTTTTTTTTGAGACTGAGTCTCGCTCTGTCACCCAGGCTGGAGTGCAGTGGGATGATCACAGCTCACTGCAGCCTCGACCTCCTGGACTCAAGCCATCCTCCTGCCTCAGCCTCCTGAGTAGCTGGGATTACAGGTGTGTCACCACCATGCCCAGCTAGTTTTATTTTTATTTTTTGTAGAGATGGGGTCTCACTACATTGTCCAGGCTGGTCTCGAACTCCTAGGCTCAAGCGATCCTTCTGCCTTGGCGTCCTGAAGTGCTGGGATTACAGGCTGAGTCACGGTGCCCGGCTTCATTGAACACAAATGAACAATGGCAGCAGCTCCCATGGACTGTGGGCCTGCACAGGGGATGTGCTATCATCTGGTCTAAACGAGACCATCTTGTTGCACTTATCCAGCGCCTGCTTTGTTCCAGTGACGAGGCTTCACTGCCTTGCCACACAAAACAGGTTCCACAGCTGGGAGGTGCTCAAGACTCCAGGGCGACTGGAACCAAGGCTTCCCTGCGGATGGTGCTGGCGGGGGCTCTGCTGTCAGACACCCCAGGGCTCGCGGCACCCCCAAGCCTCAGCTTCCTCACCTGCAAGATGGCGGCATGGCACCTGCCTCCAGGGCTGCCGTGAGGATGAAGGAGCTAATGACGGCAGCTCCATAGTGACCCTAAAAATCCTGTCTGCCCAGAATCTCGCCATGTGATCTGATTTGGAAATAGGTCTCGGCAGATGTAACGATTTAAGATAAGGTCACCCTGGGTTAGAGTGGGCCCTAAATCCAGTGAGAGGTACAGAGAAGAGGCCAAGTGTAGATGGGGCAGAGGCTGAGGTTTCTCCAACCACAGAGCCCAGGGATTGCGGCACCACCAGAAGCTGGAGAGAGGCGTGGGACAATCTCCCGCAAAGTGACCTGACAGGGCCAGTCCTGCCAACCCCTCAACTTCTGATTCTGGCCTCCAGGGCTGGCAGAGGATACATGTCTGCTGTTTAGGTCACCTGACTGCCTTGCTGATCAAACAGCCTGGAGGGATGCTTCCAGGAGACCCCAGCCGGCGTTGCTATGTTCCAGAAGTTAAACTCGTAAGCGAGTGCCTTGGGGCCATCACTCTGCTTCAAGGGCTTTTACTGGTGAATTCAGCTCAGTGGAGACCAAGAGCAAGGGCACCGCAGCCCGCCCTTACCATCGCCAGGGAGAGGCTCAGTCTTTCCAGAGTCATTTGGAGGAGGCAGGGAGCGGCTCAGACAGTGGGGCCAGTGGCATCACTGTCTCAATCACCTCCAGCCCTGCCAGGGACAGCACAGGCCCACCCTGGGTCAGGTCTGAGCACCAGGCCTGGCAGGGCTGATGGGACGGAGGGTGCGCCAGCCCCCAGGCCCTGCCCCCGCCTTCCTCCCTGCCTTGCTCAGGGCTTGTCCCACTCAGGGTCTGCTCTGCCTGCCCCACACGGGAGAAAGGAGACAAGGCAGGCAGGCAGCAGCTGATCCGAAGGACCCTACTGCAGACACGGAGCCCAAGCTACAGGGACGCCTCAGCGTGCAGGCTGCTGGGGTGTCGGTCACTTGTCACCACGGCCACACCCATCAATGCAATCAGTTCGTGTGACGACGGCACATTTGTTCTGTGAATTTCCCTGAAGAGCAGGGCAGGTGTGATGCCTGCAGGGCTCTGTGCACCTGGAGTCACCTTGTCTTGTTTTCTTTTTTCTCTGAGATGGCATTGAGATGGCATCTCACTCTGTTACCCAGGTTGGAGTACAGTGGTGTGATCTTGGCTCACTGTAACCTCTGCCTCCTGGGCTTAAGTGATCCTCCCACCTCAGCCTCCCGAGGAGCTGGGACTACAGGTGTGTGCCATCACACCTGGCTATTTTTTCCTATTTTTTGGTAGAGACAGGGTTTTGCCATGTTTCCCAGGCTGGTCTTGAACTCCTGATCTCAAGCGATCTACCCACCTCGGCCTTCCAAAGTGCTGGGATTACAGGCAGGAGCCATTGTGCCTAGCCCTTTTCTTTTTCTTTCTTTTTTTTTTTTGAAACAGGGTCCCACTCTCTGTTGCACAGGCTAGAGTGCGATGGCAAGATCACAGCTCACTGCAGCCTCGACCTCAGGGCTCAGGCGATTCTCCCGCCTCAGCCTCCCAAGTAGCTGGGACTACAGGTGCACGCTACCACACCTAGCTAATTTTCATATTTTTTGGTGGAGATGGGAGTCTCCCTATGTTGCCCAGGCTGGTCTCAAATTCCTGGGCTCAAGCGATCCTCCCGCCTTGGCCTTTCAAAGTATTGGGGTTACAGGCGTTAACCCTGCCTGCACCTGGCCTTCTCTTACTTCTTAATGGAGATAAGGGGAGGTGGGGGCTCCCCTGATGCTTCAGGAGCAGAATGGGAAGGTGGCCCCAGCCCGGAAGCTGTGGACGCAGCAGAGGGACACGGAACAGGCCTGCCACACATCCCGATTCGGCCCCTACCCGTGGGTGCCATGGTCTCGTGAGAAGCACAGGAGACAGCACTTCGCTCCTGCTTTATTTGAAAGCGACCCTGGGGTTGGCTGAGGCTGGGGCTGCTCTTCACTCTGGGGTGTTTGGGGTGGGGAGAGGAGCCGGATGGAGCATGAAGGTGGAACTGCATGTGGCTGGGGCAAAGGGGGATGCACTGGCCCTGCTGACCCATCCTCTGACCTCAGCTGGCCCAGGGGCCTCTCGGACATGTCTCTGGAAGGGCTTCTGGGGAATTCAGAGACTGGATTGGCCAAGGCCTCTGTAGAGCATCCGGGTGCAGCAGCCTCAGCAGGTGCAGCGGCCGGGGAGGACCAGGGACAGAGGCTGGGGGCCCGTAGCAGGGTGAAGGGTAGCCCTGAAAGCAGGTCCCCCTGCACCTCAGGATGGGACCCCATTTGCAAAAGGGTCTTTGCAGAAGTAACTAAGGTAAAGAATTTGAGGTGAGATTTATGGATTGGGGTGGGAAGGCCGAGGAGGGAAGGCAAAGAATTTGAGGTGAGATTTA
>NW_012102920.1:920145-924653 GCF_000951045.1 Mandrillus leucophaeus | reverse complement strand
AGGAGGGAAGGCAAAGAATTTGAGGTGAGATTTATGGATTGGGGCAGGAGGGCTGAGGAGGGAAGGCAAAGAATTTGAGGTAAGATTTATGGATGGGGCAGGTGGGCTGAGGAGGGAGGCAGTGTCACTGCACGGAGTGCCCCCCACACCGTGCTCCTGACCTCGCTCCCACCCTCGCTCCCGCCCTTGCCTGGTTATGAAATGTGCAGAGAAAGGAGCAGAGTGCAGGGTGTGGGGGAGCAGGCGTCAGAGGGGAGAACCCAGCTCCATCCCCACCCCACACGGTGGTTCCGGGTGGGTGAAACCCTCCAGGTGAGACGCGAGCTTTACACTTTTGGAAGAAAATAGGAAGCCAGGAGTATGATCGAGGGAAGGAATGATCTTTTTAGTCAAGACAGGAAAACAGAAACCATAAGGGAAAGATTGTTGAATCAAAGCCAGGCTGCCTGTAATCCCAGCTATTTCTGGGGCTGAGGCGGGAGGATTGCTTGAGCTCAGGAGTTCGAGGCCAGCCTGGGCAACAAAATGAGAGTGAGACCCTATCTCTAATTAAAAAAATAAAAAAAGTCAAGACCATCTGTGAATGGAAGATTCTGTAAGCAAAGTGACAGGAGCGGCAATGGAGCAGGAAGTAATGGGAAAGCCACACACAGCTGGCTGCTTCTAGAACACAGAGAGACTCGCTCATCAGCGGAAACTGGGGGGCAGACCAAAGAGGAGTGGGCAGCTCACAGGAATGGGACTCGCGGCACTGGGTGGTGGAGTGGCCCACAACCAGGTAGAAGGACGCGCACGCCCCCATCTGAAGTTAGGGGAAAGGAAGCCAGCAGAGGTGGAGAACATGGCCCACACTGAGGGCCGTACAGCTGGTGCCACAGCTTTGACTCGGATATAGTGAGGGGAAGAGCCAGGCCTGGCCTGGGCCCACACCTGTGCCATGCCCGCTGCTGTTAATGGGGAGGGAGCTGGGGCTGAGACCGGGGTCGGCAGAGGCTCCCTGGACGCACTGCCCTGTCTCCCTGGCATCCCGCAGCCAGCTGGGGGTCTGACTCCCAGACGGCCCTGGCCACCTCCTCGGGCTCCTCCTCCCACCCAGGCTCCTAGAAAATGTTCCACCACCCACAGGGGGCCCCTCCCTCTCCCATCTCCCCGATAGCAGGGGCCTTCCAGGGTGGGCTGGGGTGCCCAGAGGAGGTGTCAGAGGCAGTCCAGGCCTGAGCACTCACACCCTGGGCAGCTGCCCTCTCCAGGCCTCCACCGTTCCTGCTGAGGTCTGGCCCCTCCTCTGCTCAGTGGGCAGTGGGCCTCAGCAGTGGTGACAGGGAAGCTGCTGGGGTGGCCCAGGGGGTGTGCTCCTTGTGGGCCTGGCAGCTGCTGCTGCACCTGCCTGTGGATGGGAAATGGGCCGGCTGTCCACCCTGAACCCTCTCTGCACTCTGCCTGGGGCCCGGGAGGGACAGGTCACCCTGGCGCCGGAGACCCACCATCTCCCTAGAGGGAAAGACCAGCTCACGGGACTCCATCATCACCCACCACGCTGAGCACCACCAGACCCGCCGCAGACCCTCAGTGGGGGCGTGCAACGGAGCAGGCACCGCCCGGCTGGCCTCGCTGTCCCCGCCTGGGAGTGGCCCCTGCACTGTGCCATAGCCCCAGCAGCCCCCTCCCTCTGCCAGCGCCCGCCTGTCCCTTTGCTGGTGCCACCCAGTGCCGGTGCCACCCAGTGCTGGTGCCCGGAGGACCCACCTGCAGTGGGAGCACCACGAGGGCCACGCAGATCATGATGACCACCAGCAGCTGCGATGGCCAGATCTTGGGCGTGACATCGCCGTAGCCCACGGTGGAGAAGGTGACGATGCAGAAGTAGAAGGAGGTCAGGAGGGACAGGTTCTCGCCCGCCCGCTCCAGGTGCTGGATGCCACAGGTCCTGCAACCCCAGGCAGTTAGGGGCAGCCTGGGGCCCAGGAGCTGGGGGGCCGTGGCCCCAGAGATTCTGCCTGCCCACGGGACCCTCACTGCCCAGGAGACTGAGCTAGTTCATCACCTGGTCACCGGGTGAGCCCCGTCCTCCTAACAGCTAGGTGGTGTCAGGCCCTCAGCCCTGCCCATCTGTCCCCAGGCTCTGCCAGAGCCACCTCCTGCCGGACGCTGGCTGACAATGCAGCTGACCCCTCGGCCACAGCATGGCGGCCTCTGTTCATGGCGAATTCCCCGGAGCCTCCCTGCCTGCCCGGTGGCGCTCTCCTAGGCCTCTGGAAAATTCTCTGGGAGCGGGGGATGCAGGGCTGTGTCATCAGTGTGGCCTTGAGTGACACGGGGGGGTGGGTCTGGCTCTCCACCCCCATCTCGGAGCCTTGCCCCTTTACCCACTATACTCAGGCCTCTGCCAGGCACAGCCAGACAAGCCACCCAGGCCCGAGGCTGGGAGGTCTAATGGGCAGGGTTGGGGTCACCGCCAGGTCCCAGATGCCATCCCCATGGATGCCCCAATCTGCCCACTGAGCTCTGTGTCTGTCATGAGGGACAGTGGGGTAATGGAGGCGGGAAACACAGGGCACTCTCCCTGCCCCCAGGGCACAGTGCTAGCCTGACATCCCTGCCTGAGGAAGGGAAGTGGCGACTAGGCCTCGCTGGGAACCAAGACAGCAGCAACGTGGAGCCCTCAGCAGGAACACAGGCAGATGGGCACAGTGGACACGCTTGGGTGGGCTGGAGGCCCTCGCAGCTCTGGGCATCCCCACCTTTACCCCGGCTGCCTCCAAACCCTGCTTTCAGCTGGGCCTCAGCCAAGAGACCCCCACGTGGCCCAGGGACCAGTCCCTTTCTCTACATCCACGGCATAGACCAGGAAGCCAGGTCTGGGTATCTCTGGCCTTGGAGGACCCGGGCTGCAGGGTTGCCCGTGTACTGGGGACGTGGGCTTGCAGCTGCCTCCTGACCTCAGTCCCAGCTGGGTGGTCCGACACCCGCAGCCCAGGCACCGTGGCCTTTTCTGCCCCCTGACTGCTTGGACACAGGCATCTGCATCCCCTAGCCCGGCCCTGCTTGCTTCTCAGGCCCTCCCCAGCGTTCTGAGGTGCTTGCACTGACGGCCGGCACTCACCCCGTGAAAACGAGGCACAGCAGGGTGCAGAAGAGGATGAGGACCTGGTTGAACATGGCCGACTGCGTCCGCAGGATGGCACGGTGGAAGTCGTTCTGTGGAAGGAGCGGTGGCCATCAGCGGGCAGGGACTGTGAACCCCACCAGGAGCCAATGAATAGAAACTAGAAGGCCAATGGAAAGCAGACGGCCCGGCCACACCTGCGTCTCCTCTGAGGCCCATGGGGCAGCCTGCACCCGGCCACACCTGTGTCTCGGCTGAGGCCCACGGAGCAGCCTGCACCCGGCCACACCTGCGTCTCCTCTGAGGCCCATGGAGCAGCCTGCACCCGGCCACACCTGTGTCTCGGCTGAGGCCCACGGAGCAGCCTGCACCCGGCTACACCTGCGTCTCCGCTGAGGCCTACGGAGCAGCCTGCACCCGGCCACACCTGCGTCTCCGCTGAGGCCCACGGAGCAGCCTGCACCTGGGCCCCCCTTCTGCTGTCCTCTCTCAGGACAGGTCCCCATCTTGCCTACGTCCCCGGGGATGAGCTTAAGTCTCAGGTCAGAGGGCTGGTTAGTGTGTATGGCTTGGACCCAGCATGGTAACGCCGCTTTACCACCGGGGCAGGAATGGGGGCTGTGAATCAAGGGGTCTGGCTTGGAGAGGGTGGGTGCCTAGGGAACCGGCTGCTGCCATTCCCACGACAGAGACCTTGCTGAGACACTTAGCACAGGGCCTGCCTGTGGCCCCGTGGCCCCGGTTTGCGTGTGGCCTGATGTTTGTGGCCCTGGTCCTCGTGGCCTGGGTTTGTCACACTCTTCACTTTGTCTCTCCTCCTCCCACCAGCCATTTAATTTCCAGGGTTAGGAGAAGCTCTGGGATTGAGTTGCTTCCTGGAAAGAGGACATTCGGGGCTTGGCTTGGATGTTTTCCAGGAGCAGAAACAGAGTTTGTGCTGCCCTGGCCTCCTGGTCCTCTACAGCTCACGCCAGGGCCGGGCGTGGCAGGCTACGTCACACAGTGTCTTCCAGGGCCGGTGAGGCTGAGGGTGGCCCCCCCAGGTCCCAGCTGCACCCCCCCGCCCCGGCTTACAATCATGTTTTCCAGCGCGTGCTTGGCCAGCCAGCAGTTCAGAAAGACGGGGATGAACAGGTTCCGCAGCGGCGGCCAGAAGATCTGTGAAGGGGACAGGTCAGGGCTGGGGCTCCAGGGGCCACACTCCTGGCGGCCGGGGCTCACCCACCGTGATGATGAAGGGCAGAGTGT
The DNA here is from genome assembly GCF_000951045.1 of Mandrillus leucophaeus. Classification (NCBI taxonomy): domain Eukaryota; kingdom Metazoa; phylum Chordata; class Mammalia; order Primates; family Cercopithecidae; genus Mandrillus; species Mandrillus leucophaeus. The sequence goes on along the minus strand of NW_012102920.1, from coordinate 920,299 downwards.
TGATCATCTCCAGGACGAAGGACACGCGGAAGATTTGCTCCCAGATGTTGCCCTAGGGGCCAAACAGGGGGTGTCAGGGGGGGCGATGGAGGGTGGGGGTGGGGCCCGGCAGGGGAGGGGCAGGATGGGGAGAGGGCGAGGAGCCAATCCCTGG
>NW_012102920.1:899912-919805 GCF_000951045.1 Mandrillus leucophaeus | reverse complement strand
AAGGTGGGGGACGTATGGGAGGTAGGGGAGGTGGGGAAGGGTGGGGACCCCCTGTGAGGTGCCACCCCGGACAGGCACTCACTTTGTAGCTGAGGTAGATGAGAAGCATTGTCTCCAGGAAGCTTATTATGGCCACGATGACCTGGGAGTCAGGAAAGGGAAGGAGCTCTGGAGCAGGCCGGGGCTGCGGCGCAGGCCCTGATCCCACAGGCCTTGGTGGGCAGGTACCACACAAAGCCAGGCGTGTGTCTGGGGGGGCTGCCTTGACCCTCACTCCCATATCAGGACAGTCTTAGCTGCCAAGGCCTTTGGCTGACCCCCACCAGGGCCAAGGGCAGATGGAGTCTTGAAACCCTGGTCCTCCCGGGCCGCCCACTCTAGGCCCAGGGTGGGATGGAAGGTGCAGTGGGTGAGGCAGGAGACTCAGGAAGACACCAGAGAGCGGCTATTCCCGCTGCCCTGGTGGGGAGGGGATGGAAATGGAGGCTCAGTGGACCTGGTTTTCCCAGTGGAACCCCCTCTCAGCACAGGCATCTACTGACCCCTCTGGAACATGATGGGGTGGGCACGGGAGACCCTCTCTGGTCTCAGATAGAGACATGGGACCTAGTCATGAACTAGGTCGCCCACCCAGGAGCCAGCCAGGGATGTGGCTGGCCACTTTCCACCCCAGGAAAACAGCAAGGACACAGATGGGTCAGCGGAGGGAGAGATTCAGACAGTGAAGCAGACAGAGGGGGTCATGAAGCCCTCAGGGATCCCTGGGAAAATTGTATAGAGAGCAGTAGAGCTTGGGTTGGTCCTCAGCACTCACTGAACCTGGGACCCCTGCTTACTGAGCATGGGTTTGTGTTCAGCATTCACTGAGCCTGGGTTCCCTACTTACTGAGCCTGGGTCTGTCCTCAATGCTTACTGAACCTGGGTACCCTGTTTACTGATCCTGGGTTTGTCCTCAGCATTTACTGAGTCTGGGTCAGTAATTGCTTGGTTTGTCCTCCTTGCTCACTGAGCCAGAGTCACCTGTTTACTGAACCTGGCTTTGTCCTCAGCATTCACTGAGCCTGGGTCCCGTGCTTACTGAGCCTGGGACTGTCCTTGGTGCTCACTGAGCCTGGGTTTGTCCTCAGCATTTACTGAGCCTGAGTCAGTAAATGCTGGGTTTGTCCTCAGTGCTCACTGACCCTGAGTCACCTGTTTACTGAGCCTTGGTTTGTCCTCAGCATTCACTGAGCCTGGTTTCCCTGCTTACTGAGCCTGGGTCTGTCCTCAGTGCTCACTCAGCCTGGGTCCCCTACTTACTAAGCCTGGGTCTGTCCTCAGTGCTCACTGAGCCTGGGTCCCTGTTTACCGATCCTGGGTTTGTCCTCAGTGCTCACTGAGCCAGAGTCACCTGTTTATTGAACCTGGGTTTGTCCTCAGCATTTGCTGAGCCTGGGTCTGTCCTCAGTGCTCACTGAGTCTAGGTTCCCTGCTCACTGAGCCTGGGTTGGTCCTCAGTGCTTACTGAGCACCACTCCAGTGGGGAGGGGGGCAGGGTGGGGCACTCACCTGGATTGCCCACAGTGTCATCTTTCTCTCCACCCATAGAATGGGAGCCCTGGGGAGAGAAAGGAGGCAGCACAGTAGGGCACCACAGCCACTAGTGTCCCCCAGCCACCCTGGGGCTGGGGCCATAACGACTGGCTTCCCCTGGCCCCAAGCATGTGCTACTCACTGGGGCTGGACCAAAGGAGCCTACCTTGCCTTTGGAGGGGACCATAAGAAGGAGGGAAGGGAAGGAGAAGGGAAGCGAAGGAGAGAGGAGAGGAGGGAGCAGGACTGCAGCGGGTTGGCCCCCCAGGAAGTGCTTGTGAGGCTGGGGCCCATGGCTGAGTTCCCATGGAGCCTTGGCCTGCAGCCCATGACATTGCCAAGGGTAGCAAAGCTTCTCCTCTCTGGAAATGACAGGCAACAGCAGCCTGGGTGGTGGCCTGTTTTCTTCACCTGGGTCCCTGGAGCCAGGCTCCCATGAATGTCCCTAAGAGCAGGGAGGTTGGGCTATCTAACTGATAGCCCCCTGGGTTTCCCTGAGCCTCAGTTCCTCATCCATAAACAGGCAGGGGCATGGCTTCAGGGGGCCATCTGCCCCTCGCCTGATGTGGACAGGGGCTCGGGCACTGGGGACACGCCTAGCAGGGTCTGGGGACAGGTCTTAACCTCTGGACCAGGCACCCTGGCTGCCCTGCAGTCACCTCCCACTGCTTGCCCAGGGCAGCCGCCTTCCTTGGCCATAAGACGGTGAACTGGAAGAGAAGCTGCCAACTCACCAGGAGACAGGCTTCCCTGCATCTCTCACTGGGCTCAGGAAGAGTGTGTGGAGGCTGTGGAACTGGCTGGGACCTCATAATTCTCAAACTGCTCATCTTGAAGGAGACATTCCTAGCATTGACCATGGCCAGGGCCAAGGGCACATGTGTTCTGGGGAACCTGGGTGGCTGCTGGGCTGAGGCTGGGCATTGTCCCTCAGGGACCAGGCAGTGTGAGCCTCTGGCCATCCCACCCAACCCTGGTCCCCAGCCTCTGAGCACCTGGCTATTGGGAGCTGGAGTGTGGACTTACCAGTTGATCTCGGAGGACGAGTCATTGAAGGAGTAGTTCTGCTTTGGGCAGCCCCAGCTGTGGAGAGACACAGCGCTGGCCTGGCCTCGGCCCCTCCAGCACCACTGCAAGGACTTGCCCGAGGGTTGCCATGGGCTCGGGTTCATGGGGGCCTCCTACTCACCCACCCAGGGCTAACCCCCACATCCTGGAAGGGTCTGAGCTCCCACATCTGGGAGACAAGGCAGTCTAACCCCTCCCCACCCACTGCAGAGATCCTGGAGGAGGGCCTCTAACTGAGGAAGGCTGGGGTGGCCTCTGCTCAGCCCAGCAGGCAGACAGCGAGGGTACATCCCACATCTGCGGGATTGGGGGTAGCCCTGACCCAACAGTAACACACTGGTTCTGCCTGTGTTGACAACAGGCTCCCAGGGAGGGGCACTGCATGGCCAGAGAGAGCACATGGGAACACTCAGGGCCTCCCCAAGGCCAGAGCTGCCTTGAACAAGGCTGGACAGTGCTCAAGAGACAGGGAGAGGAAGCTCCTATCCCTAGGTGCTGACTCCAAGAGGCACATCCCTAAGCTGCTTCTCAGGACAAGCGACCCGCAAGCCGCATGGAACCAGCTGCTGCAACAGTGACCAGGGCGTGGCCAACACGTTAGTTTTGTCCCAGACCATCACCAATGCCAGCGTCACTGACCAAGGAGACCTCACTGCTCACAAGGCCCCTGGCGATGGCCAGCTCCTTTTGTCTTTTCTTTCAACTGACCCACTTTCCCCTGATTTTTAATGGGCTTGTTGCAAACTCAATGCCCACAAAAGTATCTGGACATCCATCTATCATCCATCACCCATCCATCTTTCCACTCACTCATCCATCCATCCATCCCTCCAGTCATCCACTCACTGTCTATCCATCCACTCATCCATCTACTCATCTGTCCATCCATCCATCATCCATCCATCCCTCCATCCATCTGCTCATCTCTCCATCCATCCACTCATCTATCCATCTACTCATCTGTCCATCCATCCATCATCCATCCATCCCTCCATCCATCTGCTCATCTCTCCATCCATCCACTCATCTATCCATCTACTCATCTGTCCATCCATCCATCCATCTGTTCATCTCTCCATCCATTCACTCATCCCTCCACCCATCCACTCATTCCTCCACCCATTCACTCATCCTTCCATCCAACATCCATCCCTCCACCCATCCACTCACCCATCCATCCATCCATCATCATCCACCCATCCACTCATCCCTCCATCCATCCACTCCATCCATCCATCCATCCATCCATCCATCCATCCATCCATCCATCCATTATCCACCCATCCCTCCATCCACTCCATCCACTCCATCCATCCATCCAACCATCCATCCATCCATCCATCCATCCATCCATCCATCCATCATCCACCCATCTTCCCACCCCCGTCCACGTCCTGGGCGCTGTGCTAGGGCATGAGCATTGGTGATGGTCTGGGACAAAACTAGGATGTTGGCCATGCCCTGGTCACTGTCGCAGCAGCTGGTTCCAGGTGACTTGGAGGTCGCTTGTCCTCAGAAGCAGCTTAGGGACGTGCCTCTTGGAGTCAGCACCTAGGGATAGGAGCTTCCTCTCCCTGTCTCTTGAGCACTGTCCAGCCTTGTTCAAGGCAGCTCTGGCCTTGGGGAGGCCCTGAGTGTTCCCATGTGCTCTCTCTGGCCATGTAGTGCCCCTTCCTGGGAGCCTGTTGTCAACACAGGCAGAACCAGTGTGTTGCTGTTGAGTCGGGGCTAACCCCAATCCCGCAGATGTGGGATGTACCCTCGCTGTCTGCCCTATGTTATGTTCATGGGCAGTGAACATAACAGACTTGGGCCCTGTGGGGAGGTGAAACCAGAAGCCCCGGGGCCCCTGGGACTTGGGGTGGGGGGTGACCCAGGAAAGTAGCCTGAAAGTCAGTTACGGCCCAGTTCTCCTTCTCAAACTATCCTAGTGGGTTCTGCCCTCTTCCGACCTAGACAAAGACAGGAGGTTGGTTCTTAGGAGAGGGTAAGGCTCTGGCCTGGGGATGCCAGGCACCCCGTGATAGGGTAACAGGTGAAAAGGGGATTGAGCAAAAGTTCACATGCACACCTTTAGGCCTCAGAAGCCAGGCTCCCGGCAGTCAGGCCTTCCTCTCCAAGGAAGAACCTGCTCTGCACAGCCAGAGAGGGGACCAGCATCCTGGCAGGGTTCACCCCGATGGCTGGATGGTGACAACCACACCATACATGTGGCTGCAGAGCCCCTCAGCGCCTGAGCACTCTTACGCATAAACAGCACCAGACATTTGAGGAGATTACGGGTATGAAAAAATCAGGGCCCAATGTGAGCTCGGGAGAAACGGGCCCAGCAGATGGGGAAACTGTAAAACAGGAAAGGGCTGGAGATGTCATCCTCGGAAGGACATTCAGAGGAAGGATTTCTGGAAACCAGGAAGCAGGACAGAACAAGTGAATGAGTGAACGAGGGAACGAGGCAAGAGGGGACAGAAGAAACAGGACACAGAGCACAGCATCCAAGTGCCAGGGAGCCAGAGCGAGAGGCCTGGGGTTGGGGGTTGGTCCCCAAAGACATGACTCAGGACAATCCGGCACTGAGGGCCGCAGGGCCCTGCTGATGTCCCCTGGGACCCACATAGAGGGAGCAGGAGTCACCAAGGCGCCCTGGGCACAGAGTAGGTCCCAGGAGCTGCCACTTCTCGAAGCAGCAACAGCAGAAGGAGACGGAACAGGACTCAGAGAGAGCAAGTTCCCACGCACCCTCATGGTGGCTGCTGCGAGGCTGGTGAGGACCTGACGGTGCACACGGCTGCTGGAGCACCTCTCCCGGAAGTCCCTGGAGCATTGGCCCCAGGACGATGGGCCCCGGGAAGGGGACTCCTTGGGACCCAGGAGGGTAGAAGACACCCCCAGAAATAGCTAGGGCTTTCCCCGGGGGGCTGGGCGCCCCCTTCCCTGACCTGCAGAAGCTCAAGTGAGCACGAAGACACTTGCAGGGGCAGGGAGGGCTTCCTAGATGCTCCGGCCTTTCTGTGGACCTCTGGGGTCCACTAGCAGCTAAGGGCACAGCTGGAAGTCTACAACGGGGACCCTTCTCCCTACGCTGAGCTGCCTGCGGGAGCCTGGGCACTGAGTCCTTGGCTTTTTCCATCCTGGGACAGGCGCTGGAGAAGGAAGGACTCCCCAAAGCCCCAGGCACAGGAGCTCCCTCAGGGACGCCATCAGCCTCTGTAATGGCCCAGCAGGAAAGCTCAGCCCTGGGACCCACGACCCCTCGCCCAGCCGCGCAGGTGGCCCACCATCCGATGCCCAGGGCCGGGTCGTCGAGCAGGACGCGCACGATGTAGAGCAGGCAGGTGAGGAGCTTCAGGGAGAAGTTGAACAGCCGGATCCTTAGGCCTGCGGGGAGGGCGACGGCCTCAGGGCTCTGACCCAGCCCTGGGCTTCGGGGAGCAGGGCCTGCACCCGGGTCTGGCTGGGCTCTCTGGATGGCCCCAGCTGGGCTCCCCTCCCACACCCGGCTGCACCCAGAGCCCTGCGTGCCCTGTGTTGCTTGGGGGCCGGTGGTCCCGGGTCAGCCTCCGAGAGGCTCCGTCCCTGGCCCTACCTTACAGCACGTGGGGTGCAGGGGATTTCTACAGGCCACTCCACTTCTTGGGGGTCAGGATGAGGATTGGGGAGCAGGCAGGTGAATGTGGAGCCCCTGGGAAAACCTTCAAGTCCTCACCCTGCATCCCTTGGGGGGGCCATGAGGCCCAGCTCTGGCTGGGAACGGGGCAGGGAGCTACTGGGGAGGGTGGGGCTGTATGGAGGGGTGGGGGGGCAGGGCGTGTCCACAGGGAAGACCTTGTGGGCACCTGTGGATGGTCCTGCCCCACCCAGCCTGGTGTCCAGCAGGCAGGGCAGTGTCCCCATGGGTCCCGCTGGAGAGGTCCTGGTCTCAGATAGTGTGAAGCTAAGAGGGGGTGACCCGGTGCCCCACTCACCATGCACACCCACCCCCACCCTGCTTCCAAATCCCCCCGCAGCACTCAGGCGGCTCCCACGCCATGGACTCTTCCCTGAGCTCACAGCCCCAGCCTTTGCCATTGCCCGCCTTGCTCCCAGCGCCCTCAACAGCTCCCTGCCTGGGAGTGGCCCTCCAGGCGCCCCACTCACTCGATCTTTGGTTTTTGATGAAGAACAGCTTGAGCCGCTCCTTGAAGGTGTTCTCGTTGACGTAGAACTCCACCTGGACCCTGGAGGGGCAGAGAGGGCGTGGGGGCTCAGGACCAGTGGGGGCTCAGGCTGGGGACACGCCGGAAGCCCCAGTCCGACTGACTGCTTCCAACCTTCCAACTGCAGGAGTTGAGAAGACCGATGGGGCCCAGCAGGGCCACTGCCTCCATCTCAGACCTGGGAGGGCCCTGGTGTCCGTCACACCCAGCAGACAGCTGACCCAGCCTCAGCTCCTCTCAAGATTCCTCCCTGCACCCCTGGGCACTCACTGCTGTGAATCTGGGCCCTCCAGGCCGCCCTGCTGGGGCTCAGGGTGCGGCACCCACTCCACACACCCTTGCCCAAGCCTCCGTGGGTGCAGGGCAGCTGCCAGGAGGTAAAGTTGCCCATATGGCCCTGGGCATGGTGCTCAGGACACCGCGAGTGCTGAGAGCACACCAGAGGACCTGCGTCAGACAGGACGTCCACAGCTGATGGTCCGCTGCTCTGTCTGGAGGCCACTGGTGGCTGTGCTCCACGGCTCTGGGCCACTGCAGCCTCAAGGGCTGTCGGGGAAGATGGGCTGGTGGGAAGTGGTCATCCCTGCACCCAGCCCGCAGGCCAGCTGTGGGGCCCTCTCTAGCCAGGGCTGCTCCCCTTCCCTCAGGCTCACTTATTGCTCCAGCCACCAGTTCCCAGACACCCCTCAACCCCCATGCACATGGGGCCTGTCACCCAGCCCGCTGGCCTCCAGGTCCTGAGAAGAGACCACAGTGTGCCAGTCGCCGAGGGTGGCAGGTGGGGTGAGGTGGAGTGGGGAGATTGTGTGGTTCACCCACTGTGGCCACCACCTCCATGACCCAGGCTGGCCACCAAGAGTAGGATGGAGCCTGGGTGTGGATGGCTGCTGCCCCCACTGCTCCAGCCTTGGACACAGGGCCTCCTGTGCCCGGCTGTGCCGGGATGCGGGCCAGGCTGGGCCAGGGTTTAATGTTCCCCTGAAATGAAAACTCCAATGCTGCCAGCCTGCAAGACAGAGAGGAGTGAGACCCGGAGCCAGGGTTCCTGCAGCAGGCGCGGCCATCTCTGGGGAGGCGGAGCACGTGTCCCACTAAACGGCCTGTGCCCTGGGGTGCTGGACTGTCCTCCATGGGGCCCTCGACTGCTCCCAGCTATGGCCACTGTGACCTCCATGATGTCTACTCCTATCACTCGGCTGCCTTAGCCTTCGGGGGCAGCCTCTGGTGCCTGGCCTTGCTCCCTGAGGTCAAAGAGAGGTGCCCTGCCTCCCTCAGGGATGGTATGGGGGCAGAACACGCAGTCCAGGTGAGCTCCTCAGCATGGGCCCCCTGCCCAGTGCAGTGCGAGGGCCACAACACAGTAGGGCAGACAGACAGGGGAGCCCAGAGGAAGACTTGTGCTGCCTGGAAGGATCCTGGAGGGCTGCGTGGAGGAGGCAGCGTTCAAGCAGAGGTCCCAGGGCAGCTGTCCAGAGGTGGGGGGAGGTAAGCACCAGCCCAACCTCTGTTCCTGCCTCAACCCCTTCCTTGTGACTGTCCACCAGGGCAGGAGGCTGTGACACTCAGTGGGCGGGCTGTGAGCCTCACCTCCCCTCTGAGCAGGCACTGGCTCCCATCAATCGAATCTGAGAATTTGATGTCACTGGTGACATCAGATGCTGGTGACCCCAACATCTCCAAAAGTGATTAAAATATTCGGTGTTTCCCAAAGCTCACAACACTCAGGGTAAGTGATGTGGACCAGGTGTGTGCAGCAGCCTTCGTGGTGGGGCTGCCATGGGGTGGGCAGCAGGGGCCTTGGTAGAGTCCCAGCACCTGCCTTGATCTGCCCCAGTGGCCACTGTGGCCTCTGCTGGTTACAGAGCTCAAGAAGGGGCCAGAGGCCGGTCGCAGAGGCCTGTAATCCCAGGGCCTTGGGAGGCAGAGGTGAGAGGATCGCTTGAGGCCAGGAGTTTGAGACCAGCCCAGGCAACATAACAAGACCCCCTGTCTCTATAAAAAATAGCCAGGCATGGTGGCACGTGCCTGTAGTCCCAGCTTCTCGGGAGGTTGAGGTAGGAGAATCGTTTGAACTTAGGAGTTTGAGGCTAAAGTGAGCCATCAACACGCCACTGCACCCTAGCCTAGGTGACAGAGCGAGGCCCTGTCTCAAAAATGAATAATAAATAAATAAATGAAATAAAGAAGGGCCAGGGCCCAGGAAGAGGCGCGTGGCTCTGGGTGTCCTTGTCCCATGCTGAAAAGGAGACTCAGGCCAAGTCCTGGGGCAGGTTGGTCACCCCACCTGGCACACTCGGGGCTTCTGGAGCCAGGCGGTGGGACAAGCCTCCCACAGACCAGTGGGGTCTGAACCCGGTGCTAATCGGGGGTCAGTCTGCCCCCAGAGTGCCCCATCATGCCCTGGAACCCCTCAGTGCAGACAGCTCTGCTCAGTCCCCCAGCCCCTCCTCCTGCCCCACGCCTCTCACCCTGGAACCCCTCAACGCAGACAGCTCTGCTCGGTCCCCCAGTCCCTCCTCCTGCCCCACGCCTCTCATCTGTGTGCCTGGAGCTCTGGCTGGGGAGGGCCCTCGCTGCATGAGGGTCTCTTTGGGGGGCTTGTCCACTGTCTTTCTCTCTGAATGAGAGGCTCAGACAGGACACTGGAGGTCCAGGCTCTGCTGGGCCTGGTCTGGCCATGTCGGTGGGGAGGCAGAGCTGAGGGGGGAGCTGCCCCTGGGGGCTGAGCCCAGGGTTTCCTAAGGCCCTCCTCCCCTCACTGCCAGGGGTACCCAGGGACCACCGGGTCCTAAAAGCATGGAGCTTAGGAACCCACCCTGCCCGCCTCCCCACCACTGTCCTGCCCTCCACGGCAAAAGCCTCAATGCGGGGGATCTGCCCACCTCACTTGCCCCTACTGCCTCCTACCCTCTCCTGTCCGGCAGGGAGCCTCACCATGCCCTTCATGGTGACCAGGCCCCAGAATCTCCCCTCCTCCCCGGGCCTCTCAGCACGGCCTCCCAGAGCTCTGGTTTTCTCCTCTCTGCTCTGTTCTCCTTGGGGGACCCCACGGCTGGCCACAGGTACCTCTCTCCCACCCAGCCCAGGAATTAAGTACCACGCAGGGGTGACTTCCCAACTGGCTCTGCTGGCAGCCGTCCAGTCCCACTCTACCCTCTGGCATCCACCCCCCGCCCCACCCAGGCAGAATTCTCCATTCCTGATGGCACCAGGCCAGCTACCCCCCACCGACCTCAGGCTCCTGTACCCTCCTCTCCCCTAGATCAGAGCCATCAGCAGGTCCCGCAGCTCTGCCCTCAGAATGTTTCTCCCCCTGACCTCCCTCTGGGCCTGGGGCTCCTGCCTGACCACTCCTCCTAGGCGGGGGTGCCCAGCTCCACCCTGACCATCGTCCCACACTCCGCTTCAAGGCAACACCCAGTCAGCTCCATCTCTCCAGCCAGCTCTGGCCACACCCCCAGCCCTCCAGTGGTCATGGGCCTCCCAGGAGCTCCTGCTCCTCCCTTTACCTCCCCATGGACCTGGGGCAGCTGGGACTCTGGGCCTTGGGCCTCTGCAACTGCCTGCCAAGACCACGAAGCCAGTGCGTCCCACTGGGCTCCTATTGGCCTCCACAGCCAGGAAACAGAGAAATGCAACTCTGCCCATTGCCAGGGCCTCACTGGTTTCTGGACAGCCAAGTTCCTCCCCAGACACAGTGGGGTTGAGGACTGCTGACCTGGGACTAGTCCTGCCTCCAACAGCTTCTCTTTGAGGCCCCTGGGTCTCCTCCTGGCACCCCGGAAACAGAGCACTGAGGTCTTTAGGGAGACAGCCCAGCCAGACCCTGTTCCCCTCACCCAGGGGCCGTGGGCCCCAATCTGGGCAGCCCCCCACGGAGCTCAGCGGGGAGTGCCCACCCGCACGGAAGGCACCCTCCACGTGGAGCCAGAGAAACGCTGGGGCCTGGCAGGCCTGTTCCCTGAGAAACCGGAGCCTGCAATGCCAGAGAAATTAATGAAGCCTCCTCTGCTTTTAATTTTTAATGAACTGTGGCCGCCCACTTCTCCTAACACCACCACAAAAAGGAGATAAAAACCATCCATTTTCCCCTGAAGTGTATTTCGGGTGACTGGTGTGATCTGTCTTAACGAATCACCCAGCGGCACCTGGGGAGGGAGCCTGTGGCTGCAGAGGCCTGGCTGAGGTCAGCTCCAGGCCGACCCGGCTGGTGTAGACCCGCCTGGTGGCTCCAGCCAGAGTGGCCCAAGCTTCCTTGCTGCGCCAGAGGTTCATGGACACTGGTAGCCTGGAGGGTTCTGCTAGTTCCTCAGAGTCATAGCATACTCCTGGCCTAGCAGCCAGAGGCCCAGAGCTGAGACCCAGTGAGCCCTCTGAGGCTACACAGGCCCTGCTGCTCCTCTGCTCGGCCGCTCCTCTGCCCGGCCGTTCCCCTCCAACTGCCAGTGCCTGGGCCTCCTCCCTGGGGAAGGGGAACCAGGACAGGCACCAACTCCTGGGGCGTCCCGAGGACAGCGGACAGGTGGAGGAGCTCTGCCTGTGGTGACAGAGAAACAATGGCCTCTGTGTCCCAGGCTTCTCCTGGGACGACGCCCTTGCTAGGAGGCTCCAGGCACCGGAGTGCCCCGGTGCTCATCTGGGGGCCAGCGCCCGTCTGCTCAAACCATCGGGACCCACGTTGGCCGGAAGAGACAGTGCAGGCCTTCAACTCACTGTGGGTCCCAGGCTATGAAGCCACAAGGGTGGACCACAGGCAGAGGCGGGACCCCGGGTGGAGCCACACTCTCCACTTCCTGTCAGGGCCCGGCCTGTGGGAAAGCAGGGACCCGCTCATGGCGACTTGCTCCTGGGAGCCGGGCGTGGGCTCGGTGGAGCGCCCCGAGAGGTGAGAGACGACGGAGAACTCCCATGGGGAGCCGCCCCCAGGGCTGGGAAGAACCTGCCTGCGAACATGGGCTCCCAGGCCAATGGGCAAGCACAGGGTAGAATAATCTACTTCCTGCGTCCATTCTCATCCACTCATCAGTTCACTCATTTGTTCACCAGGCAGATAGCATGCGAGCGCTCATGGCAGCATCTGTGTGGGAACATCGCCGTTCCCAAGCAGAGTCCACACCTGGCACTGCTGGACCCCCGGCCGCAGGTCCCAACCCCCACCCTGGGAGGCGGGCTCAGGGGCGCAGCCACACACGCACCACAGGGGGCTGGGCCCGTCTGACCTCTGCCAGTCTGCATTTCGGCTGGCGGGGAGGACGGGGCACACCAGGGACCACCACTGCCCACAGCCTACAGCCCAGCAACAAGGCACACGGCCGGTGGGACTCACGGGCATGCGCAGGCAGGCCTGGCCAGGGGGTCCCGGACGCAGCAGGGAGCCTCAGACAGTCCCTTGTGGACTCCCTGGGGTGAGGCCATGGTCCCTGAGGAATCCACAGGCCAAACCCTGTCCCTGGCCCTAGGAGAGCCGTCAGCGGCACTGGCCTGTGGCGAATAGCCTGTCCCTGGCACCGTGAGGACAGGGCAGCTCCCGGTCAGCGGAGGCCCGCTGCAGCCCCCGAGGCTCCCCGAGGCCCGCACTTGCCCCAATCACTCAGCAGGTGAGAGGCAGTGCCGGGCCTGGGTCCTTAGGGCTCCCCGTAGGGGCAGCAGGGGAGTCTGTCCCCAGGTGGTGGCTCCGCCCCAGTCCAGCATGGCTGGTGTTGAGCCAGGCCTGGGCCCCGTGTGCACCCATGCCCACTGCCTGCCGGTGCCCGGGGGCTCACAGCACTGCTCCGCCTGAGGAGGCCCCTGTGCTACAAAGGGGCTCTCACAGTGCCCACCCCCACAGCAAAGCAGGACCCTCTGAGGCAAGTGCCGGCTGCCCTGTGACACATGCGGTCGGCAGAGGCCGGGTGGAAACGCTTCTCCCTGCTGACCGGCAGGCCAGCTGCAGGCTGGGGGACTGGCCTTCCAGGGATTCTTGGCAGGTGGCCCTGCACAGATGGCCATGCCGGGAAGCTCCACACTAGCTCCAGGCTGCCAGGCACACGCCTCGGGGCCCACCATAGCCCCGCACTCACATGGGGCCGAGCTCCGAGCTGCCTCTCTCTGTCAGTGGCTGGGTGCCGGCTGGCTCTTAGGCAGGTGCCTGGGAGCTCCACGCAGGCCTCTGCCCCCGGCACCAGGCAGGCAGGAAGAAAGGGCAGGCTTCAGGCCCACTGCCAACCCTGGGGCCAGCTATTCTGAGCCTGGACAGAGCATCTGACACGCCCAAGGGCCCAGAAAGGGCAGACACATGGCTCCGTCCCCCTGGGATCCCTGTTTTGACACCCTTGGGCCTCTGGGGCCCCCCATGGCTTGGCCAGGGGCCCAGGTGAGGCTGACTCAGGGTTGAAGGGTGAGTCCAGCTGGGCCTCCAAGGGTCCAGGAACATCTGCTGTGTCCAGACAGTGCCACAGGGCACACACTATAGCCTCGGCCCCTTGGGTGGCCGCAGACGCATCCGTTTCCCCCACAGGTCTGAGACCTGACTCCTCGGAGCCTGGGGCGGCGCCAGGAGAGCCCTGGGTGGTGGGCACGCCTTCTGTCTCACACCCGTTACCCTTTGCACCATGGGCCCCGGGCTGGGAAGATGGAGGCCCAGGGGGTGGCCACTGGCCTCCCAGCCTCCAGGACTCTTTTGGGATAATAATAGGCCCCACCAGAGGCGACGGGCGGCCCCTGGATGCTCAGCAGCCGTGAGTGCTGAGTGCTCGGCGGTTTCTGCTGCTGGTGCTGTGCACGGGACAGTAAGCCTGGGGCCCCTCCTGGAGACCGTGCTGAAGGTGGATGGCAGCGGGGGGCTTCCCAGGAGTGCACAGGGCCTGGCTGCTCTGAGGGGCTCTGGCTGCCCTGGCCTCAAAGCCTCTTCCCTTTGACCTACATCTTAGCCGAAGTCAGGAAACACCAACGGCAGAGCCCCAGCGGCTCAGTGGGGAGTGGCGCAGCCTCTGAGAGTGCATCCCAGCTCCTGAGGTGCTGGGAGGTGCTGGTGGCCTTGGCCCAGCTGCAGGGGATGCTGGGTTGAGGGGTCCCAGATACAAGGACCCTCATACCTCTAAGAGCCCTTGTCTGCCACCAAGACAGTCCCTCCCATGAAAACACTTACTGAGACAGGGAGGAGTCCAGGCTGAAATCTTCTACAGGAAGCCTGGGGACACAACCAGAGGGGCATCAACCGGAAGGCGGCAGACAGATGGACAGATGGAGAAGGCAGCAGACAGACAGACGGACGGATGAAGGCGGCAGACAGACAGATGGAGAGCCTGGGCTCTGGGACCAGGTGGGGCACAGACACGCAGGGAGGCCCTGGGGGGCCTGGACCTTTGGCGCCCCCGGGCACGGGAGAGGTGCCTGTAGGAGGCAGCCCATGGGCAGAGCCATGTGGGGGCACTGAGCCGAGCCTGGCCCCCTCAGGGCCCGAGAAAGCAGCACAGCCCGCTGGGAGATCCCCACGCATGCACCCTCCTGTGCCTGGGCCAGATAGGGGGTGACAACCGCACTCGAGGATAGGGCCACCCTTCAGCCACGCAAGCAGGTGATGATGCTTTGGGCACCCGTCCTGGCCCTGCTCAGCACAAAGCCTGCCCAGGCCCCATGAGGGGTCCCCAGCATCCAGGAGCGAGCGCGGTGAGCTCCACTTCATGCCGAGGTCTGCGAGGCTATCCCTTGTCTCCACTCCCCTGCCCTACACACAGGCCAGTGGGTGGGGCACGCGCCAGCCCTGCCCCAAGGCTTCCTGAGATAGGACAAGCCGGGGCCCACAGCTCATGCCTCTCAGGGGACTGGACACACCCCACTTCACTAGGCCAGCAACCACACGCCTGCTACCCCTTCAGCCTGGCCCCAGGCAACCTGGCCCCAGTTCTCCCAGACTGGCCAGCAGGCGGCTGACACCAAGGTGGTTGCAACCTGCACTGGATGTGAAGCTCAGAGGGAGAGGCCGGTGGGAGCTGAGGGCTCCGGAGGACTGGCCTGGTGGGGGGCTGGGCAGGGTGGGAGTGCTGAGGGTCTTTGCCTTCATTGACTATGTGCCTGTCCTGGACCAGCTCCTCCTCAAAGGACTTCAGAGGGACCTCTCTCTTTTAATCCTCAGAACAATCATTTTTCAGAAAAGAAAACAAAAGTTCAGAGAGGATCACTGTCTTCTGAGGCCACATAGGCAGAAAGGAGGGAGCCGGCCTGGGGTCACAGGCACACGCTCACCTGCCTATGCCAGGCCCGCTGGGTGGGCAGGCACCCTCCTGGTGCCCCTGGCGCTAGCAGCTCCTGGTCTCTGAAGAGGCGGAAGCTGGACACGCCCCTGGGAGGGTCGAGGTCCCGGCGGGGCATGGTGGCCGGGTCAGCATGCTCCACACGGAGCAGGCGGAACCCCAGGCTTAAAGGGTCTGATCTTCAGGTTTGCTCAGAGCTTCTGGCAGATTCTGTGTGTTTTTCCAGCTCAGGTTTCCTCTCACTGGACCCCGGTGCTGCCCAAAGCTCTGAGCCAGGGCAACAGCTGTGTCAGAGGCTGGCAGGAGCCTGGCAGTGCCTCGGCCCATGGCAGTGGGTTTGCCTGGCCTGTGGGGTCAGGTCCGGCGTGGCCAGGCCCTGGCTGGGCTTCTCCCTGCTGGGGGCCACTGTGTCCTCTCTCCCAAGTGCTCCCTGGCCGCGTCCCTCCGCATCTCCCGATAGAGCCCCAGCTAAGTGTACTGAGCTGTGCGTGGGGCCTCCCATCTACTCTGCCCAAGGCCCTGTTGTCTGAGTGTTGAGGAAACCACCACCTGTCAGACGTCCCACAGCCTGAGGCCCAGGACAGCCGTCCCCACTGATTTCGGGTGGGGCCACCAAGCACATGTGTAGAGGATCCACCCAGGGGCTCCCAAGGGGAGCACAGCAGCCTATGGGCAAAGGGACCTGGGGCTTTGCTGGCCTGTGCAGAACCCGGCTGAGGACTGGAGCCCTGTGCAGACAAGGTCCGTGGGCTGCACAAACCCTGCCAGGTGAACCGCAGGGTGAGGGGTCGGCGGGGGGCGGGGAAGCTGAGGAAGCTGGGCCTCTATCCGAAGCATCCAAACCCACGGCGCTCCAGCGGGACCCTGACGCTCGCCTGTCCCAGCGGTTGGTGGCCTGGGTGTCACTTACGCCTCTGCCAGCCCTAATGCTGCTGGGACCAGGTGGTGAGGGCCTCATCCCTGGGCCCACCCTCTTCCCATGGCCAGGCTCGCTGTCAACACAGGAACAGAACCTGCACCTGAAGCCGTCACCTCCCTCCCCGGAGAGGGTCTCAGCCCTGCTTAGGGTAGCAGTGGTCAGTGGAAGGGTCTGGGCTTAGCCCTGCCTTCCCTGCTGTGTCCTGCAGAGCCTGGGGCTGGGGTTGGGAAGGAGCCCAGGTAAGGAGGGGCCGTCCCCACTTGACTTGTGCCCATAAGGAGCAGTCTCAGCTGCCAGCCTCGAGAGGGAGGGACCCTCTGGGCTCTCTAGGAGGCCCTCTGGGCTGACTGGGGGAAGAGTGGGGTGTCCCTCTGCACCCCACAACCCCAAGTCCCGTAAGATGCTTCAGGGAAGAGGGGGTTCCCTGCTTGGGGGAGTTCGGGAGCCTCTGTGTTCTAAATCGGGGGAATGCCCACAGCACAGCCATCCGGAGAGCTGCGAGGTCCCAGTAGGGTCCCACATGCAACAAGGGCACCCCCTTATCTCGGGCGGAGTTTTGTCCCCCCAGGCTACCATGCTGAAGCCCTGACCCCCAGTATCTCAGCGTGCGGCTGTGTTTGGAGACAAGGTCTTTAAAGAAGTCATTAAGATGAGGCCGTGAGGGTGGAGCCTAATCCCACAAAACTGGTGTCCTTATAAGAAGAGATGAGGACACAGACACACACAGAGGGACAGCCAGGAGAGGACACAGGGAGAAGACGGTGTCCACAAGCCAAGGAGAGGGGCCTCGGGAAGAACCAGGCCTGCCCACACCTTGAGCTCAGACTTCCAGCCTCCAAGACTGTGAGAAAATAAATGACGTATGGACCCAGCAAACTCACCCCTGAAAGACAGGGCCGGGTGTCCCCCGAGGCCCTGGGAACACAGCCCCACCCCTGTGGCTGGCCACTCCCTGTGCATGCTCCCGGGTCAAGGATAAACCAGCCGCCCAAACAGGTGCGTTCTAGGGTGGGGGAGAAACAGCACAGAGCCCTGTGTGGAAAGAAGGTGCGCAGCCCGGACGGGGGCAAAGCCAGAAGAGGGCGGGGGCACCTCAGGGGTGACGGGGCCATACTCAGGAGGGGCCCTCCTAAGCAAGAGGCCATCTGGGGCGAGCTCCAAGGGGGGATTCAGGCCCAGGGTAAGGGGTGTGCTGAGCTGGTGTGAACACCATGAAGAGGGCGGGGTGCCGGGCGTGTGCCCGGGGTGAGGGGGACACAGAGGAGCAGCCAGGTTCTTGGAGAGGAGAGGGGGCAACCATGAAGGTCTGGATCTGCAGGGGAGGGAGGTCCTAGCAAGGCTGTCCGGGGTCAGGGGGCTCGGGACTATCTCCTGAGCCAAAGAACACCACGACGAGGGGCTTGGGGTGGGGCCGGGGCTCTGCGTGCCACAGCTGGACTCCTGCAGGCCTGCGGCTGCCACAGACACTGGGGTGTGGGGCACAGTGGCAGGAGAACTGGACCACACTGGACCTCAGGCTGTGTGGGGGCCTCAGGATTTTGGGCCAGCAGAGGAGTAGGATGGGGTGGGGGGAGCGGCCCCGGAGAGGATGTGGGGAGGGGACTGCATTGGTGCCTTAAGTCAGGCATGAGGCTGGGAGGGGCAAGGCCGCCTAGGTCCAGGGGTGGTGGGGACACAGGGGGCCCAGGGCCTCCTGACCCAGTGGGGTCTCACTGAGTGGCCCTGTCCCCCTACTGGGCACTTTTACTCAAAAACTCTGCAGTGGTGGTCTCCTGACCCCACCACTGAGGCCATGCTGTCTTATCAGCTCCCAGTCCCTCCCCAGCCTTACACAGGGGAGTGAGAACGAAGGAGGAGAGCCTGGAGCTCAGGACCAGGGGAGCTCGACTGGGCGGGAGGAGGGACAGACGCCGGCCTGCAGCACCCATGAGTGGGCACAGGGTGTTAGGGGAGCTCTGGGCAAGGGCACTAGGAGCAAGGGTCCTCCCCCACCAATGTCTCCTGTGACTCAGTCCCTGGGGGGCAGTGGGGACCTCTCTTCTGCTTCACTATCTTCTCAGCAATGGGACAGGCAGAGGCTGAGAGTGCTGAGGGAGCCCGGACCCTGGCTGGCCCATGAAGGCAGCTCAGGCCTGCAGGATGAGGCAGCTGCGGGCACTGTGACCCCCAGCTCCCTGGGGCAAGACTGCACCTGCCTCTCGGCTCTGGCCTCACCTGCGTTTTCCGTGAGATCCACACTCCAGAAGAACAAACCCACCAAGTCCTCCTCTGCCCAGAAGCCTGACCTACTCATCTCAGCACAAGCCCTGCGGTGTGAACGCTCCAGGCCCAGGGGCTGCTCAGTTCAGCTGGGCAGCAGCTCCATTACCTCTGCTCTGCAAAAGGAGGCTATAAGGACTCTGCACCTCAGGGTCTGCCGGGGGATAAGCGAGGCCACGCACGTGGAACCATCAGCACAGTGCATAGCCCAAAGGGCTGGGATGAACATGCTGGAGGGCTTCCTGGAGGAGGTGGGCCTGGGCTGCAGCTCCCATGCTGTACTGCACTGCGGGCTCAGACGCAGCCTGGGCAGAACCTACTATCTCTGTGGGCCCTGCAGGAACAGGGCTGGGGCAAGGAGCCTGCCCCTCCAGGGCTGGCAGTAGCAAGGTTTCCAGGATCACTGCCCTCCCCCTTCCCCCCACCCCAGCATCCAGGAAGAGGAGGGGGAGGAGACTGTGGTCCCCAGGGCCTTGATCAGTGCTCGCCTCTTGGGCGGAGGCTGCCCATTAGCTGCAAGAGGCTATAGCCAGGCTCTTGACCTTAGCCTCAACAGCCTCTTCCACAAATGGGACTAAGCTGGGCAGTGCCCCTCAGGGCTGCTGTGAAGAGCTAGAAATGGGGGTGCAGGGAGGGGCCCAACAGCCCACGGCCAGGTGGGAGGGGCAAGGGAGAGGCTCCTGGGCACCCTTGGCCCTGCCATCTGCCAGGCCTGGCTCTGCCAGCCCTGCCCCCCAGCCCTGATGGAGCTTCAGCCCTCGCTGCTCCCGCTACGTGGAAGGCCCCTGCCCATCTCCCCATGCTTGTCCCAGAAGGACCAGCACCCCAGGAGGCCCTGGTTCTTCTGTCCCAGCCTGGTCTGCAACTCTCTCTCCAAGGAACAGGTTCCGTGCCCACGACATGTGCCCACACCAGGCCAGGTCTGAATCATCCTCATTTCCCCCGCAGCATCTAGAATGGCTCCTGGCACGGGAAAGGTGCTGGCTAGGAATTTGCTGCTGCAGATGAGGCCTCGGTGTCCTCATCCGTGAAATGGGGGTGCTGCGTCCCACCCTGAGCTTGCAGAAGGGCCGAGGAGGGGTAGGCGCTGCTCCACCTGCCCAACCATCCCCAGAGGACAACCTCCTGCACCCCACCTGCCACAGGCACCAGACACCAGACCAGGCATACCCCACAGCGGGGTTCCTCGGGCAGCCTGAGCCCTGCGTCCCAGCCCCGATCTGCTGTGCAGGCTTCAGCCTCACTCACCTCTGGGGTGGGGACACAGATGCCGGCCCTGTCTCCCCCAAAGTGGGGCTGGCACCAACAAGATCGCAGCTCCTGTGGGACGGGGCTCGGGCAGGGGCCCCCAGTGCCTGGCACAGAGCCGGGTCCACTTCCTCCCTCCCCTGCAGTCTCACCCGCAGCCCCGCCGTGCTCAGCCGCTAAGTAGAGGGAGTGGGGGTCCCGCAGGCTCCCAAAGGCTGGAGACACAGCAGGAAGCAGGGCGCTGTGGTGGGCTTACGAGGGGAGACCCTGGCCTCCCCCCTTCCCCGGGCTGCAGGCAACGCAGGTGCAGCCCAGCCAGCGCAGCTCAAGCAGGATGCAAGCGCGATTTGCCAAGCGGGGTCCCAGGCCCGCGCGCCCCTACCTCTGGCCCACGTCGCT
>NW_012102920.1:893744-894947 GCF_000951045.1 Mandrillus leucophaeus | reverse complement strand
GGGCAGGTGTGGGGGGCAGGTGTGGGAGGCAGGTGTGAGGGCAATTGTGGGGGCAGGTGCAGGGGCAGGTATGGGGTGCAGTTGTGGGGGCAGGTGTGGGGGCAGGTGTGAGGGCTGCACCAGGAGCCTTCCCAACCCAGGACAATGAGCAAGCATAGTAAGAACTGGAGATGAATGACTTAGAGCTGACAAGGAGAGGGCAAGCCAGCGTCACAGACCTCCTGGAGAGTGTCCAGGGGAGTCACAGAGGAGGTACAGGTGGTGCTGCTCCCCACACTGCTCCCATCTTCTGAGTCCAAACTGGGAGTGCCAGGAATCCTCACCCTTAGCCCCCATCAGGAGGCAACCAAGGGGTGTATCCTAACTTTGGTCACTGTCTGACTGGGGAGACACCAGGGCTGACCCTTGGACTGAGGTGAGACTTCTTGATTGCCCCCCAGGGGGAGAAGGGCATGGAGCCCCAGGAAGGAGGGAAGGAAGAAGGAAAGGAAGGAAAGGAGAAAAAAGAAAAGAGAAAAGAGAGAGAGAGAATGAGAGAGAGAGAGAGAGAGAGAATGGACTTCAGCAGGCAAAGAACCCGGCCAAAAATAAAACCCAGAGAAGAAGGAAGTTCCCCAGGAGGAATTTGGGCACTGGGTCAACTCGATAGGGACAAGGTGCAATGGAAGCCGCACTCGAAGATGAGATGAGCGCATTCATCTCAGCAGCCAGTGGCAGAGAGGTAGACCGCAGGACTCCAGAAGCAAGTGCAGAGCCCACACGCCATACA
This sequence comes from Mandrillus leucophaeus, assembly GCF_000951045.1. Taxonomy (NCBI): domain Eukaryota; kingdom Metazoa; phylum Chordata; class Mammalia; order Primates; family Cercopithecidae; genus Mandrillus; species Mandrillus leucophaeus. The sequence continues at coordinate 894,178 of NW_012102920.1, read as the reverse complement.
GTTACGACTCAATGAACCCAAGCCAGGAGGAACAGGAGAGGCATGGCTGAAATCGGATTACCAACACAGACAGCCGGCTCTGACCAGCACAGCGAAGGCACAACAAGACCCAGGCACCGGAGGAAGCGTCGAGGATCCTTTCACTGGAGGATTGCTTGTGCCCCTGGGTAGAAGCCTCAACCAGTTTTTGGTATTTAAAATATATTTGAAGCCGGGTGTGGTGGCTCATGCCTGTAATCTCAGCACTTTGGGAGGCTGAGGCAGGCGGATCACCTGAGGTCAGGAGTTCAACACCAGCCTGACCAACATGGTGAAACCCCATCTCTACTAAAAATACAAAAATTAGCTGGGTGTGGTGGTGGGCACCTGTAATCCCAGCTACTGGGGAGGCTGAGGCAGGAGAATCGCTTGAACCCGGGAGGTGGAGGTTGCAG
>NW_012102920.1:889080-892274 GCF_000951045.1 Mandrillus leucophaeus | reverse complement strand
AGTGGAACGGCCGGGAGCCGGGGCTGGGGGGCTGGGGAGGACGGCGAGGACCGCCAAGCTCAAACCACCGCCAGGACGCCCCATGGAGAAGGTTCAAGCACCCGGCGGTCCTGCGGCTGCTTTGGCAGAAGCCAAGCAATGGTAACAATGACAGTCGCGCACGGGGGGCGGGGAGGAGCCACGAGGGCGCCCACCCCGGGCGGCAGGTGCTGGAGAGGAGCTGGCATCCCGCTTGGCAGGGTCCAAGCCACGGCCCTCCAGCCGGCCTGTGGACCAGGCCTGGCGCTCAGGATGGCCTGCCCAAGCTGTGCCCATCCCTGGCTCCCAGCCCTGGTGTGGGGTGAGTGTAGTACCCCGGCCAGGGGGGTGACGGCTGAGTTTGCCTGTCCTCACCAGGGTCCTCACCCCCCACTTCCTACCTCCAAAGCTGTCAGGGAACAGCCCACGGGGGCACTCTGGGATGGTGCCTGTATGCCAGGCTGGGCATGGGGCACAGATCCCACCTGTGCATTTGCAGCCCTGGTCTGCCCCAGATGCCTGACTGGCCCTGCACATCTCACATGATGTGGCTTTTGTGACCATTCCCTTCCATGTCACAGACACGGCTCCAGGTGACTCGCCCAGGTGACAGGCAGGTAACAGCTGGGAGGCGTTGGCACCGGGAGGCCCGGCTGCTCCTCCGAAGCCAGCTCAGTGGAGGCAGGAGGCTGTCAGATGCACACCGGTCCTCAGCAGTGCCGGGTGGCAGGGCCTTCAGGACCCGCCCACACCCTGACCCCAGACCTGGAGTGCTTGCATGCCAGGGGTCTGCCTCTGTTTCTTCCCTGAACCGTGCCCCAACCAACAGTCAGGGCCGAGCCAGTACAGAGGCCTGTGGGAGGAAGGTGGGCCTAGGACCCCCAGACAGCACCAACTCTCCCGGAGCCAGCTGCCCGTTCCCCCACCCTGAATCCCCCCACCCTTGGCAGGACCGTTTCTGACCTCACTAGGCCTCCATGCACCCGTGCCACAGGGGACTGGGTAGCCGACGCAGATGGGGTGGGGTAAAACTCCAACCACAAGTCCGTGACAGGCAGCGTGGGCTTCCATTTCTTCAGCACCCATGCTGAGGGAGGGCTGGGCTGCTTGAGGGAGGCCGAGGCACAGGGCCCTGCTCCCTCTGGGGGTCCAAACCCTGAGCCGCCATCGTGCTCAGAAAATGACCAAGTCACTGGCACTCTGGATACCTGCCTGAGTGCCCTCCCCGATGTGGCTGAGTAAGCAAAAATCCTCTGAAAAGCCACTGTGTGTGGTCTGGGCACACACTCCTGTGCACTGGCTGCCTGTCGTGGCTCAGGTCTGCCCCAGGGGAAAGCGCTGTTTGTACCTGCAAAGCATGAGGACCCTCTGCCAGCCCCTGGTGTTGGGCAGCAGCAGCAGATGGAAGCCTCCTTCACCCCTCCTGTGGAGTGCCCCAGAGCGGCTGTGAAGAATGAGGCTGGGCGCTTCTCCTGGGCACGTTGCTGAGTAAGACCCACGCTGTGCTGTGTGTAAACACAGCCCCCGCACCACCCCTGGGCGCCACCTGCAGGACCCTTCACGGCGCCATGACCGCACAAAGGGCCGGATGGACATCAGGGCTGCCCATACGTGGTCACCCTGGAGCGGGGAGGAAGCTGGGAGGGAGCGTGTCTGGGCTGTGGATGCTGTGGTTTCACACAGAAACGGCTCGCTTACATTCCCTGGGCATGAACCCACAGCCTACCACAGTGCCGGGGGAAGCCTTACACGGTGGCAAATGCGCGCTCCCACCCTGGGCGGCTGCTCTGTGATGCAGTGCTGTGCGTTTGCAGCCCTGGTCCGCCCCAGATGCCTGGCTGGGCCTGCCCATCTCACATGATGTGGCTTTTGTAATCATTCCCTTCCATGTCACAGACGCGGCTCCAGGTGACTCGCCCAGGTGACAGGCAGGTAATAGCTGGGAGGTGTTGGCACCGGGAGGCCCGGCTGCTCCTCCGAAGCCAGCTCAGTGCAGGCAGGAGGTTCCTGCTTTTCGAGAGTGCAGTGGGTCTTCACCTACTCGTAGCCTTTGAAGTACAGGATCAGAGTTAGGTGACAAGAGAATGTCCGTGTGGTGGTGTCCGTGGAGTGCCCACAGCCGGCTGCAGCAGGTGCAGCCTGGGGTGGGGGAGGGGAGGAGGACCTTTGCAACTTGCTGCGGCACCACGTCTGAAGTTTGATTTATGTTGAAATGACTGTCTACACTTGTCACAGGAAGTCCAGTGAGATGATTCCCATGTGGGGAGGACAATCCCTTCGGCATCGAGCAGCGGTCCCAGAAGCCCCCTTTCCTAGTCTCAGGGCACCAGGACGGGTGCAGGGCACATGGCCAGAGCCAGGTGAAGAGGGGAGGGTGGGCCGGGGCCCCAGGCTCAGGGTCCACAGAGCCATGGAGCCTTGAGGTGTCCCCAGCACTTTCCGCTCCCATGGAACCTGGACAGACTCGACCCCATGGCTACACAGGGGCAGACATCCCGAAAACTCAGGAATAAATAACTGCCCTTTTAGGGAGCACGCAGACGCTGTGGTTCAAACATGTGTCCAAGCAGCCCTGCGGGGAGGGCGGGGCCTCGCTTAGCCTACTGCAGGCTGAGTGGGACTTCGGGCTGGACAGAGGACAGGGGACCAGGTGGACCCAAAGTGTGTTTTGAAGGTGGCACTGGCTAGACTTCCTGAAGGACTGGGGGGAGGGACAGCACCCAGGCTGGCAGGGAGAGGGGGGAACGGGCAGGTGGCGACACCCCAAGGTGGGGAAGACAAAAGCAGCAGGTTGGGGGTGGATTTTGACACCTATTCTGGACATTCTCAAAGTGCCTGCCAGGTGACATCTCGTGGGTGTGCATCCACGCCTGGTGCTATGGGGGGCTGCCAGTCTGAGACCCATCTGGGTCTCTGGCTCAGCAGTGGGATCTGAAGCCCCAAACCAGCTGGGGTCACCTTGGTGGAGTGGTGCAGCCTGAAACTGGCCAAGTGGGACAGGACTGCAGGAGTGGGCAGTGTGACATCTACAGGTGTGAAGACAGGTGTCGGGGGAGATGTAGGGGCAGGTGCAAAGGCAGGTGTGGGGGCAGGTGTGGGGGAAGGCGTGAGGGCAGGTGTGAGGGCAGGTGCAGGGGAAGGTGTGGGGGCAGGTGTGAGGGCAGGTGTCGGGGAGG
>NW_012102920.1:873997-887833 GCF_000951045.1 Mandrillus leucophaeus | reverse complement strand
AGCTGGGTGTGGTGGTGGGCACCTGTAATCCCAGCTACTGGGGAGGCTGAGGCAGGAGAATCGCTTGAACCCGGGAGGTGGAGGTTGCAGTGAGCTGAAATATCATGCCACTGCACTCCAGCCTGCGTGACAGAGTGAGACACTCTCTCTATCTGTCTCTGTCTCTGTCTTTCTCTCTCTCTCTATATATATATATGTATATTTGAAAAGTATTTAGATATGTGATGACAAAGCAAAGAAAGAACTGTGCACAGAGTCCCAGGAAAACAAGACGCAGGATGCCTTCCACCTAGATATGGATCCTACTCTACCTCCTGAGCTGAGGGTAAAGAAGATTCTGCAGGTGCCCAAGACGGAACCAGTGAGTCACCACGAAGGGGGTGAAGTGAGCTGGCTGCAGATCTTCTGCAATGAACTAAGCACCAGAGGATGAGGGTTCCATGTTGATCAAGTTCTAACGGGAAAAAATGAGGTCTAGGACTATTATACCCAGCCAAAATGTCATTCGAGTCTGGAGACACAGGGGCGATGTCCTCCAGTGCAAAGGAATGTGACAGAACGTGGCACAAATGCAGACGCCCTTGTTGGGAGAAAAACCACCACAGCCACCTCAAACATGAAATGAAGCTGCTAAAAGAAATACCAAAGAGAATTCCAGCATGAAGAGGCCGTATGAAAGGGTGGGTGGGCAGCGGGAAACCCACTGAGGCGGCTACGGAGCATTAGAGAATTACGCAAAATATGGTTATAGAACAGGTAAGCATTTAAACCTTGGTGGAGTAAAAACGATGATAAAATTAGTAACATTGTGGGAATGCAGGACACTGTAATCCGAAATGAAGACACGCCAGGTGACTGAGATTCTAATGCAAGCTGCACTCAAAGACCCATCCCCAGAGAATGACTGACTTCAGGGCAGAGAAGGTTCGAGAGTGTGGAAAATCTAGTTTTGCTAGAGAACAAGGAAGTTGCAAAGAGGAACGGGGTCATGTCCAAGGGTACAGAAGCCAGTGGGAAGGGCTCCCATTGGTCAAAGTAGAGACAGTGGGATCTCAGAGGGACAATGATTTAGACATGGTATATGGGCTTCCTGCTGCTATGGTTATAAATGACCACAAATTCAATTGCTAAACCACACTTTTTTTTTTTTTTTTAACCTTGAGACAGGATCTCACTTTGTTGCCCAGGCTGGAGTGCAGTGGCATGAACATAGCTCACTGCAGCCTGGACCTCCTGGGCTCAAGTGATCCTCCTGCCTCAGCCTTCCAAGCAGCTGGAACTACAGGCATACACCACCATGCTCGACTAATTTTTGTATATTTTTGTAGAGACGGGGTTTCGCCATGTTGCCCAGGCTGGTCTGGAACTCCTGAGCTCCAGGGATCTGCCTGCCTCGGCCTCGCAAAGTGCTAAGATTTTAGGTGTGAGCCACCGCATCCGGACAACACAAATGTTTTAAGCACACAGTCCTGGAGGTCAGAAATCCCAAGCCCAAAGTGCCGGCAGGGCTGACTCCTTCTGGAGCCCCAAGAAGGTGTCCATTTCCTTGCCTTTTCCAGCTTCCAGCGACACCGTCCCCGGCTGGGTCCCTCCTCCCATCGCTCCGTCCTTGCTTGCGCCGCTCATCTCCTTCTCCGGCGACTCTGAGCCTCTGCCTCCCTCCCCTAGGCATCTGTGATGATCTTGGCTCACCCAGATCATGCACGGTAATTACCCACCTTCAAGGCCCTCCACTTCATCACATCTGCTAATCCCCCTCGCCGCGTGTGGTCCCCCTCGCCGCACGTGGTAACATAGTCACGGGTTTCTGGGATCAGGACATGGACACCTTCAGGGGAGCATTATTTGGCCCAGCACACATGGCAGGTCCACGGAACTCCAGGGCTCCGCACCTGATGCTCTGAATGGGGAGTCAGGGAACCCCTCTCCTTGTTGTCACCACTAGAGGTTGCAATTCAACACTGCCTTACTGTGAAAATCTGTCATTAAAGAGAAAGGATCGAGGGTGTTTCCGGCAGGAATTACATTTGGGGATACACAGCTCCCATGGATGAAGGACCAGCACAGTGCAGAGGAGAATGTGGGTAACGCTGATGGAGGGAGGAAGACAAAAAGGCAGCCAGTACCTCCCAGGCCCCAGCAGAAGGATGGACTTGGGCACAGGCCTTCAGAGGGGGCCAAGAGCCACAGAGCAGGCACTGGGTGCTCGCAAAGCCACAGGCCACCTTGAGGTGACCAGGGGATGTTCCTGCCCAGTGGTGGGGTTGGGCTGGCCCCAGCAGGTCCAGCGGGCCATCTCTGACACGGGTGACCAGGACCCGAGGCCACACGCAGACACCAAGGGCACCTGCAACATTTTCCAGCCTCAATCAAGTAAGCTCTTCCAACGGGCCTGCAGACCCAACTTCCACTTTGCAAAAAATACTGGAGGCAGAACAAGCTGAACCACCCACAGAGAGGCCACTGGACACGTGCAGATGGTGGAACCTTCTGCAGGACGCGAGGCCTGGTGTACGTGCTACCTCTGTTGCGTAACGAACCACCACCAGCCTGGAAGCTTACAGCAGCACCCACTTACCACTTCTCAGTTCTGTAGGGTAGACGTCCGCGCACAGCTGAGCTTGGTTTTCTGCTGAGGGTCCCGTGAGGCTGAGATCCAGGCATTCGCAGGGCTGGGCCCGCGTCTGGAGCTCAGCGGGAATCTGTTCCCAGGCTCATTCCTGCCATCTGCGAATCCCCTCCTGCACTTGTGGGACAGAGGACCCCCTTTCTTGCTGGCCGCCAGCAGAAGGTTGTTCTCAGCTCCCGAGGGCTGCCTCCTTCCTTGGCGTATGCCCTCATCTCTAAAGCAAGCAAGGATGTGTTCAGTTCCCTGCTGCCTCCAGTCACTTCATCTCTTCCACTACCAGCCAGAGGAAATGCTGCTTTCAGAGGGCACGTGTGAGTAGATGCAGCCTACTCGGAAAATCGCCCTTTGATTAATTCAAATTCGACTGATCAGCAAACTTAATTGTATCTCCTGTGTATACCTGTCTCCCCATTCCTCCTTTGTATAAGGAGGGGTCTTCGTCCTGTCGAATTAGGACCCGACCAAATGACCTCATTTCACCTTAATTGCCTCTAAAGAACCAATTTCCAAATACAGTCATATTCTAAGGTACCACGGGTTGCGGCTTTGATATATAAATCTTGGGGGACACAATTCAATCCCGAACACCACGTCACGTGACGATCCTGGTGTGATGTCTCAGATTCACAATCCCGGGGGTAGGGTGGGAAATCCTGGGGGGCCCGCCTGGTGGGAGCTGCTCCAGATTAAAAAGGGGTTTGTGAATCATCATAACCAGACCTGACACAACATTCCTGGATTGAACACACCAGCTGGTGAGGACATGCCAGGGCCGCTGGGGAGACGTCTCTCCAAGATGGACTTGGACCGCCCCTCTCCCAGGACCCCTGCCCGGCCCCCTCCCCTTCCCAGCCCGTGGCTGCGGCCCTCACTCTCCGGCCCCCGGCACTCTGCCCCTCTGTGGGCGTGGTCTTGGCCTCCCTGCGTTGTGGGGAGATGCCTCCCCCTTTCTTTTCCCCCCAGCACAGGGCGTGAGTCTTTGGAGACCTAACTGGGGCCTTGTGAAATCTGGGCTTCCCTGGCAGGCCGTGGGTGGCTGCTACATCCTCAGTGAGGGCTGTGGGGGTCCCACTTCCCAAGGAGGGGCCTGGGGGTGGCTTGGCTGCTGGCTGTTTTCTACCCCACATAGACACCAGGTGAGTCTGCCCCGATGTTCTCCCTCCAAACAACGACAGGATTTCCTTGTGTCAGGATGTCCTGGGGCTGCCATAACCAAGTACCACAGCGGGGGGCTTGAAGCAACAGTTCTGGAGGCCAGAGTTGGACATCAGTGTCCCTGGGCTGAAGTCCGGTGTCACAAGGCTCCGCTTCCTCGGGGAGGCTCTAGGGAAGGTCCTTTGTGCCTCCTCCTCCTGGGAACTCCAGGCACCCCTTGGCAGTGGCCACATCACTCCGGTCTCTGCCCCCACCTTCACACGGCCATCTCTTTCTGCCTGCGTTCATCCTTTCCTTTTTTGAGTTTTCTTAAGGCAAGCTTGTTTTTGTAGTAAAATACGCCGCATAACACAAACATGACCATTTTAATCCTCTTTGCTGCCCTCCTTTAAGGACCTCGTGACTGCGTTTCGGGCCAGGATGGCCTCCGTACTGCAACATCTTTCCCTCGCTGGCCTCTTTAGAGCCCGTGCAGCAGGTCCCAAGTCCCCACCGCTGTGGCTCCTGGGTGGTGGCTGGGAGGCTGCTGCCCACCAACCCCTCTTCCTCCCCAGACCCCTATCGCCCAGGCGGTTCCTCCTGCCAGACCCGGGCTCCCAGGGCGCGTGGGACAGGCCCTCTTTTCCGGCATTTCTGCTTTCCAGCATATAATCCATCAACTTAGGACACGCCCAGGCAAACTGCCCCGTAAAAGGACGGGGCTGTGTTGGAAACAGACTCTGTCCGCCTGGACCTGGCTGAGGGTCCCAAACCCAGCAAGGGCAGCCACAGCCCCACGTGGGGACCTCCTTAGTGGCCCCTGGGGCCCCCCGGCTTTAGTGCTGCCCCAGAGTGACCCCTGCACCCGGTGTCCGGGGCTCAATACCATAAACTGAGTGCCCCAAACTGCAGAGATCTCTTCTCTCCGTTCTGGAGACCAGAGTTCAAAATCCTGGTGCCGGCAGGTCCACCCTTCCCCACAGGCGTAGGGGGTCCTCCGCCACCTCCAGCTCCCGGTGGCCCTGGGCTCGCGGCAGCGTCACTCTGATCTCTGCGTCTGTCCCTGCGTGGCTTCTCTGTGTCTCTAGGTTTGTTCCTTCTCTTCGTATAAGGACACCAGTCACTGGATCTGGGACCATCCTCGGTCCAGAATGGCCTCACCTTGAGATCCTCAACTAATCACCTCTACAAAGACGCTGTTTCTACATAAGCCACATTCTGGGGTTCTGGGAGGACAGGAATCTTTCGGAGGCCCTGTTCAAACACTACAGGGGGCCTGGAGTACTCTCCACAGACCCTCCTCCTGAGGAGCCCCCCGGCAGCTGTGTGGCCCTCGACAGGCCCTCCCTTCTTAGGCCTCCGTTTTCCTGTCTGTGCAGGGAGGGGGTTGGGCCATTGAGCCACCAAGGGATCCTGGGCTGGGTTTGTCATGTGTCCACCACATGACCCCCATGCAGCTGCCTCCTGGGAGGGGCAGGGACAGTCCCCCGGATCCTGATTACCCTCAGGATCACACGCGGGAGCCCAGGGGCGCCCCCTCTCATGGGGGGATGGCCCTGTCAGATCTGTTGTCTGCTGGAGGGAAGGTTCAGGGTCATCCTTGAAGCCAGGGATGGGGATCCCATCTGTGCCTGTAGGAGTCCAAGCTCTGGCTGGGCAGAGGAAGCTCCAATCCAGGTGGGTGGCCGGGGGCTGCAGGTCAGGCCTCTCAGGGCAGCCCAGCCCGGTGCAGGGAGCCTCATACTCTCTCATCTCAGCCCAGCCGACCTGGCAGGAGCTAGGGATCCCAATGAAATACACGACACACCTGGTGAGGTTTCAATGTCAGATGAAAAATAATCGTCTTCTGTGTAAGCACGTCCCTGATATTGGATGGGATACACTTCCACTGGGAAATGATTCACTGTTTATCTGACAGTCGTATTTAACCCGGCATCCTGTGTTTGTATTTGCTGACTCTGGTGCCTACAGCAGACACTCAACTCGACCTCCGTTGCACGACTGAATGAATGAATGACTGCATACGTGGAGGAAGGAACAGGCAGACCGGCCACGCCCCTTGCTGAGCGCCGGCCTGCCTGGATCTTGCAGGCAAGGACCTGGTTCTCTGGCCCCCACAAGGCTGTGCCTGCCCCCGTTGGCCTGTGCTTCCCTGGGCACTGCCTTCACTCTTTTTTGAGGATCGGGGGCTCAGGATGAGAGTGCACACAGGGCCTGCTGTCTCTACCGGCCCACGGCTGCCCCCACCTGTGCAGATAGTGCCCCCTGAGCCACCCCCAGCCTGGCTTCTGGGGATGAAGAGCACCCCATAGGGAGGACACGAAGTTGAGGCCCCTGGAGGCCTGACCCCGAGGCTGGCCTGGACTTCGAGGCCCTTGGTGCCCTCCCCCCGTGCCTCTTGAGCCTCTGAGCCTGCATCCCACAGTCAGCTCTTATTCAGGGGCCCACGATGGACAAAAACTCAGAGGGGAAAGCAGGAGCGCTGGGAGGGGGGCTTGGAGCTTCCCGGGGCCCCTCAGGAAAACCTGCAGAGGAAGAGACAGGCTCAGCGCGAAGGTGGCAGGGATACCTGGGCCTCCCCAGCCCACAGCACCCTCAGGAGAGCGGACGCTGGTCTGGGACACGGCTGCCCTCAGCCATGGCTCTCAGACTGGATGGAGGAGGGGGTGTCTAAGGACATGAGGCACCTGTGCTGGGCCGGGGACAGCCGGACGCCAGGCCTGTAAGCCCCGAGGAGTGGCCCGGCACTGCAGGCGGCGATGCCTCTGATGGACTTGCTGGACTGGCGGAATCGTCAGGAACAAGGTCCCTGGGACAGGGCACTTCCCGGGACAGCCCTCGATGCTCCAGACGCCCACCAGGAGAGCCAGGGACCCTTCCTACTGATAGGGCTCTGAGGCCCCCCGAGCCCCGGGGTCCTTCTGGAGACAGCAGGCCCCGTGTAGACACAACCATGCAGCAGACCTGCGGGCACGGCTGTCAGTCGCACAGGCACAAAATGCCCCTTTGGGAGCCGCACGCTCACGTGGTGCACAAGAACGTCCTGCCGGGGAGCAGCAGCCTCTCCTCCCCGCCTGCCACCCTGCGGAGCCCAGCCTCGGGCAATGGCAGTGGATGCCGGCGCCGGCCCTGTTCATGCCGACGGCACTCCGTGCTGACCCCAAGATGGACAATACCTCCTGGAACAGGATGCAGGACGATTTCTAGGTACAACTGGAACTCCTGACACCCCACCAATGCTTTTGCTTTTCAGACCTGGTGGAGGGGTGACAGGTCACAGGACAGCTCACCCACCCTGCCAGGCCTCTGTGGTGCTGCCCTGCAGGCGAGCTCTGCAGCCCCCAGCTTCCTGCGCTCTGCAAGATCACCACCTTGGAGAGCCACGCCCGTCACTGAGTGCTGGGGAGGCACAGGCAGCGTGGCCTCGGCCTTCACTCACACGGTGGCCCGAGGCTAGCGGGGGACAGCAGGGAAGGACCTGACGAGCGCTGGGGAGGAGAGGGAAGCTGCACGCAGGAGGCTCTCTCCAAGGACCTGGCAGATGCCCTTGAAGTTTAAGGAATTTGAAATGAAAGTGCAACTTAGCCGGGCGTGGTGGCTCACGCCTGTAATCCCAGCACTTTGGGAGGCCGAGGCGGGCGGATCACGAAGTCAGGACATTGAGACCATCCTGGCTAACACGGTGAAACCCCGTCTCTACTAAAAATACAAAAAAAAAATTAGCCGGGCGTGGTGGCGGGAGCCTGTAGTCCCAGCTACTCAGGAGGCTGAGGCAGGAGAATGGCGTAAACCCGGGAGGCAGAGCTTGCAGTGAGCTGAGATCCCGCCACTGCACTCCAGCCTGGGCGACAGAGCGAGACTCCGTCTCAAAAAAAAAAATAAAAGAAAGTGCAACTTGACACCCCGGAGGGTTTCCCACGAAGTCTTTTGCAGCGTCCCCTTCCTTCCCTCCAAGTCTGCTCCAGACTGAATTGTGCCCTCTCAGATCCCCTCGTTGAAGCCCCCACCCCTGAGGGGGACAGTATTTAGAGACAGGTCCTTCGGGAGGTGATTAGGCTTAGACCAGGTCATGAGAGTGGGGCCTCGGGATGGGATCAGTGCCCCAAAAGGGGAGAGCAGAGAGCCTGCGTTCTCTGCCCCAAGGGCCGCAGCGAGAAGATGTTATACGCAAGCCTGGGACCTGCTCTCACCGGGAGCCCCGTCTGCCGGCACCTCGATCCTGGGCTTCCAGCCTCCGGAACTGAGAAATAGATCTCTGCTGCTGAGGCTGCCGGGTCTGTGGTGCTTTTCCATAGCAGCTGGGAAGACTGAGACGAGGCGTAAACACACTTACACCCGTTCCATTTCAGCTGGACGCGCCGGATGATGGAAACGGAACGCTGGAGGGAGCGCACTGGGAATTACAACCTGAAGCCCAAACGGATGGTGGCTTCCTGACGCGGAGGATGCCAGCCCCCTCCCACTGGGCATCTGTGTTCTGCTCTACGCTAATTCGGGAGGAATTTCATTTTGTGTCACGCACATGAGTCCCTGGGACATGGGCTTGGTGACGAAGCCGTGTGCCCCGTTGTGCCAGCCTCAGGGGTGGGATGGGGGATGCAGCCCCCGGGGACGTGCGATTTGCCCTCTCAGGGGTCTCCCTGGATATTCCTGGGCTGTGGTTGGAGGAGCCAGAGTCCCCCGCTCTTAAGTCATAAAGATGCAAAGGCACTGTCCGATGTGCCGCCTCGTTCCCAAGGACTGAGCCAGCCCTGGGCCCAGTGGTATCACAGACCCTCCTCCCTGCCTCCGCAGGCAGGTGATGCCCCACCAGACACCGCTCACATGTGGTGGGACCTGGTCACCGACAGCCTCTGTGGGCTTCTGGCCCTCCTGTTGATCCTGCCCACTCCTTGGCCACCCAGGGCTGGAGGCAACCCAAGTCCCTGGAACCCACGGTCGGAGGGAGGGACAGGGCTAGGAGGAAGGGGCAGCCCACCCCAGGGGCCACAGTCTCCACAGCAGAGGCGTCACCTTCCCCCACCCTGACTCGGGCCCACCTTCCAGGACCCTGCTTCCTGGTAGGGAGCCCAGGGGACAAGGGTGAGCAGGCCTGGCCTCCAGCCCTGTCTACAGTCGAGTGGGGGTGACACAGGCAAACCATCCCTGAGCTGGAAAGGGACTGGAAAAATCATGACAAGCATTTCACTCACTCAGGACACCGTAAAGCACGTGGAACCTGCCAGAACTTTCAGAAACCATCCTGGGCCTTTCCTGCTCCACTAAACCAGACCTTGACTCAGTCGTTCAGGTGGCAGACCAAGGGTGTCCAGGAAAGACAGATGGGCGGACCCCCGGCTCTGGGAATGGCTCCTGGTACGCGCATGGCCGGCACCCTCCCCCGGCCAGGAGACCCCAGCCTGTCTGGGCCCCACCAGCCTGGCCAAGGCTGTTTCTCAGGCTGGCCGTGTCCTCCCAAGCCTGTGGGTGTTTGCTCTGGAAAGGGCCCCAGGGCGAGAAGGGCCAGGGGCAGGACTGGGATCCCACCCGGCCCTTCCCTGCCCTATCAGCACGCCTGCACGCAGCAGGATGGCCCCAGACAGAATGTTAAATATAACCTTCTCCACTCCCCCACCCCGGGGAATGAGCAGGCTGGCGTTTCCCTGAGCTCAGCAGCTCTGGGCAGGAGGCACGCCAGGGGGCCGGTGCTGGAGCGGAGTGGCTTTGAGACTGGGGCCGGCCCAGCAGCTCAGGCCGAGAGTGTTTTGGGCCACTTTAGCCCCTTCTGGGGGGTCCCCCAGTCCAGGGGTCACGCTTCCCAAACCCAGCTCCAGGCCTCTCCCACCGCAGCCCTCACCCTGCATGGCTCCCTGACTCCTCCTTGAGCCTTCACTGCCCCTAAACCACCACTGCCCCTAAACCACCGCCGCCCCTAAACCACCGCCGCCCCTAAACCACCACCACTGCCCCTAAACCACCGCTGCCCCTAAACCACCACCACTGCCCCTAAACCACCACTGCCCCTAAACCACCACCGCCCCTAAACCACCACCACTGCCCCTAAACCACCGCCGCCCCTAAACCACCACCACTGCCCCTAAACCACCGCTGCCCCTAAACCACCACCACTGCCCCTAAACCACCACTGCCCCTAACCACCACCGCCCCTAAACCACCACCACTGCCCCTAAACCACCGCCGCCCCTAAACCACCACCACTGCCCCTAAACCACCACCGCCCCTAAACCACTGCTGCTGCCCCTAAACCACCGCTGCTGCCCCTAAACCACCGCTGCCCCTAAACCACCACTGCCCCTCGGGCTCGGCCATGTGTCACCCATGCCCCACCCTCCCCTTTGCATCAGGCCTGGCCACACCCTTCCTCCTGACTGTCCTCCTCTGTTTCAAAGCTCCAGCTACACCTGAGTCTGTCACATGGGGACCTGGGGCCCTAAGGCAGGCGCGGCCCAGCCCCAGCTTCCCCAGAGCACCCCCGAAGGAGAGCCGACCTGTGCCCCAGGTCCTGCCCAGGCCACTCACACCTTCACGCAGAAACTTTGGGCTCAGTGCCCTTCAGGGAGCTAGGTCTGGCTCCGGGGCCCAGACCTGCCTTCTCAGCTCAGGGTCTCAAAGTGGCCTTCAGAGAGCAGGTGGGGGTGGGGGTGCAGGCAGGACCCCCGCCCCTGGCCCCCGGAGAAGCGGAGAAAAGCTCCCTCCGGAGAAAGGCTGCCGGGGCCCCCTGCTTCTTCAGCAGGGGCTGGGCCGGTGGGTGAGGGCAGGATGATAGGGGTGGGGAGGGGTCAGAAAGAGATGATGGAGCCGGGAGGGCTGGGCAGCAGGAGGGCACTTATGCAATCCCAGGTTCTTTGCAGGAGGAATGATTCTAGGAGGCCCTCAGCACACCCAGTCACCCGGGGCTCAGGCACTTCCCCGACCAGCTGGGAAATTGTTCAGTTATTAAGGATGACAGATGAGTGCTGGGAGGGCGGGGCTGTTCTAGAGACATCCTCACCTCAACTGCTGCTTGGAAGCCTGGTGGGGCCTTTACCCTGTCAGAGGAGCCTCTCTTTGTCTCCAGCCACCCTGTTCCTGTGGGACAGCCGGATTCACTGTGGGGTAGGGTCGCGTGAATGGAAGGGGTGCATCCAGCAGGGCCAGGGCTGCCCCCTCCTTCTGCACCCATCCCTGCTCCTGCGAGGCCACCTCCGGGTCCCTGCTGGACCTGCCTGGCCTGTCCACAGTTGCTGCCTGTGGGGCCGGCAGGGGTCCATCCTCCCCGCAGGCCCGCTGCCCCGTGTTCCCAGCAATGCTGGGCCCTGTTTGTGGTCCACTTCTCAGCTTGTTGTGTGAAAAAATATTTGGTGTTGCTCAATTCCAGAGAACCAAGTCAAGTTCCGTTCTCTGTTGTCAGAGGAGCTAAGGAAACAGCCTGGTCAGGCCCCTCTGGGGCAGTGTTCTGACCCCGGGAGGCCTGCACTCAGGCTGGCCTTTCCCCGGCAAGGCGGCCGCTCCCTTCCCAGGTGACCCTGGTGCCTGGGCCCCATGGTGGGGGGTACTGGGCTCAGCCTGGGGTGGCCCAAGGAGCCAAGGCAGTGGCCCAGGCCATGCTCAGGGATGAAGCTTCCTCTTGCCTGCCGGGAGCCCCAGCCAGTGGGCAGGGCCTTCCTGGCACCTCTCATGTCCTGCCTGGCCTGTGCTTAGTGCCTGGGAGTGTTGGCGACCCTGACGTCGCCTCCAGTGGTGGCTTCAGTGGCCCCGGTGGGCTGGGTCCTGGTGCAGCATGGCAGGGGGCGGCGCCTGTCCCATCCCTCCCCACTGGGACCCCTTGTCTGGAATCTGCCCCTTTGGAGATGGGCCTGTGGTGTGACGGCCTCAAGTGTCCCCAAAGCATGCATCCCCCGACATACACAGCATCTTCCCGAGCCTCAGTGCAGGGCAGGATGGAAGCTGCACCTCCACCGCCACAGACCAGGGTCTGCACAAGATGCCCGGGGCCCAGCTCGGGGGCACCGCCAGGATCCAAGCCCTCAGGCAGCCCCTGTCCCGCTGGCTCCTCAAGCTGCCCTTTGGGGGCTGTTAACCCCGCTGCAGAAGGGCCCAAGTCTGTGTCCTCCAAGGGCCGTGACGCTCACTTAGGCTTCTGGGATACTCTCAGGAGCTGGCTCTGGCTGGGAGGGCCAGGGCCTCCATTAGCTGCCCCCAGGCTCCCAGGCAGAGGGGCAGTGAGACTCTCAGCGTGGCTCAAGGGGCTTCAGAGCCCGGGCCCACGTGGACTGTGGCTGAATGCTGCTCCCCGGGAGCACCCAAGACACTATCTGGTAGGCAGTGGTGAGGGTCTACCCAGGACCTCATCAGTGAGCTCCCAACTCTGCCCACTTCCCCCACCGGGCGGTACCGACGGGCTGGGTCATCCCCCCTGGGAGCGACCTGCCCAGCAGTACAGCCTCCTCTGCCCACATGGCCAGCTGGGCTCTTCCCTGCCCAAGGCCACAGGCGATGGAGGCTGCGGTGACTCACTGCCAGAGGCTCTATACTCCCCAGGCGAACAGGAAGCCCGAGTCCTGCCCGCCCACCTGCTCGCTCACAGCCTGCCAGGGGTTGGCAGCAGCACCCGCTCCCCTCACAGAGCCTGCCCCGGGGTGGAAACAGGGAGGGCGTGAGGGGTGCCGGTCTGTGCTGAGCCCCCACAGTGCACCTGCCCTGTGCTGGTGGTTGGGTCTCCCTGCCCCCCAGCCTCTTCCTCGGTGCAGAGACAGGCCAAGCGGCACTTCCACCTTACCCAGACCTGAGACGCCGCCATGGCAAAGGCCACCACGCTGGTCTCTCAGGGGCCCGGGCGGAACCTCTGCTGCCATGTCCGGGCATACCAGCCCTTCCATCCACAGCCCAGGACCCCATCCCAGCGTCCCCTCCCCTCCACCTAAGGGCTCTCTTGCCCAGAGCTGGCAGGCAGGTCTTGCTGGACTCAACCCTCTCAGACCTGGGCCCCCATGGCCTCCAGACCCCCACCTGCGCTCCGTTCCGCATTCAGATAAGCACATCTTCCCACCTCACATGGCCCCTGTGAGTCACTGCGGTACACATGAAGGGGGTCCCACCAGGCCAGGCAGACGACCCCCCTGTCTCCACTCCAGGAGGGGGAAGGCACAGGCACTAGGGATGAGGAGGAAGATAATGAGAGATGGGGTGGGTTCTAATGGCAGGTAGAGGCATCGGATCCCACCTGAAGCACCCGGAAGGGTCCTCCAAGCGGCCGATCCCCTCCTCCAGGTCAGCTTGGGTTTTCCACAGAGCCAGGGGCCGGGGTCCCCACGTGTGTGTCCTTATGGATAGGAGAGGGCTTGGGTGACCTCAGGACCCCTGACAGCATCCTGACTTCCCTCATTGCTGCCCACCCATTCCAGCATCGGGGGTCATGAAAGAGGCCAGGCCAGACTCACCCAACCCTGCCATGGAGGCCGAAGCAGGCACCTTTGGGCAAAGAAGGTTTGAGGGAAGAGAAACCCTTCAGGCCGGGCTCCCTGAGCTGCCTTTGAGAGGAGAGGCCCCCAGGCTGCTGCTGAGACCAAGGAGCTACCATTCCTAGGTGGGGGAAGTGGGGGTTCCCCAGGCTCCCAGGCCTCTAGGGCACCCTCTCCTATATCCAGTCGAGGCAATTTCTCAGGAAGGCCTGAGTCCATGTGAGGAATGGGTTCAGCTGTGCAGAGGGCGGCTGGTGAGTTGGCAGGTGACTCAGGCAGGAGCCCCCAACTCATTTGCCCCCGCGTCCCCAGAAGGCTGCCTACTCCTGTACTGTGCCCAGCCAACCTCACCAGCCCCCGCAGCCTCCACGGCGAGCCGGGCAGAGCTGCTGGGAACTGGGCTGGAGACCAGCCGACCAGCAGACCCCCACCTTCCGGATCTCGTGCTGCCCAAGGCCACCATCTCTACCAGGCCCAGGTTTCCTCTCAGGGATGAGAAGTGGGAAACCACTCTCAGAAGGAAGCTAAGTCCCCTCCTTGTCCCGTGCTATAGACACCAACACCACAGGGCCAGGTCCCCTCCCTCCCGTCCTATAGACCGAACACCACAGGGCCAGGTCCCCTCCCTCCCGT
>NW_012102920.1:871270-873317 GCF_000951045.1 Mandrillus leucophaeus | reverse complement strand
CCCCTCCCTCCTGTCATATAGACACCAACACCACAGGGCCAGGTCCCCTCCCTCCCGTCGTATAGACCGAACACCACAGGGCCAGGTCCCCTCCCCTCCTGTCCTATAGACCGAACACCACAGGGCCAGGTCCCCTCCCTCCTGTCCTATAGACCGAACACCACAGGGCCAGGTCCCCTCCCTCCCGTCCTATAGACCGAACACCACAGGGCCAGGTCCCCTCCTTCCCGTCCTACAGACACCAACACCACAGGGCCAGGTCCCCTCCCATCCTTCACACACGAGGAAAGGTATGCAGCACAGCATCTGAGGCCATCTTGAGGGACAGTGCCACAGGACAGGTACGGTGACCACACAGCCCTGATGCTCTACACCCCTGGCCACTCTCCCTCCAGTAGAACCTCACTGTATACTTCATTTCCAACCAGAGAGAGCAGGGCACTTGTAGGGTGGCACAGATGCCCTGTATCCCACGGGCCTTTCCTGGAGAGGACCCACAGCAACGCACCAGCTAGCACACACACAGCCACACACATCCGGCGGTCCACCCCCTAACACCATTGGCACACAACCCATGCGGCCGCTGGGCACAGCACGCCAAGGCCACTGGAATGCAAATCGGCGGCTGCCAGGGGCTGGGGGATAAGGGAGCATTTGGGGAGTGAGTCCCAGTGGTAAGGAGCTTCCTTCTAGGGTATACAAATGTTTCCGAATTACAGTGGTGAGGGTGGCACAATGTGTACTAAATGTCACTAATGGTAAATTCTGTTTTATGTATTTTACCACGATTTCAAAAAACCACACCCAGGATCAGGGACTCACTGTGATATCCCATGCCCGCTTCTCTTCTCCCAGGGATGGGGATGGTTCTCTCTAGGCAGATAGCAAAAACCTCTGCTGTCCACTTCTGAACACTCAGGAATACGGCATTACAATTAGATCAACCACAGCCACAGGCGTTATTGAGTCATCTGGGAGCCCCAGGCACCATTAGGGGGATGGACACCACTTCCTGCCCAGTATCGGAAGGATCTCCCAGGGCTGCTGTTTTCAAGAATTAGCCAAGTCCCAGCTGAGCAGGCACCTGAGGGGCTGGTGCTGGCTTAGAAAAATGTTGAGTCCACGGATTTGGCCTAGGGAAGCTTTGTGTGGCTCCTAGGGGGCAGGACAGCCTCCCAGCCACGCACGCCACCCTGGGACCAGCCTGGCTGGTGTGTGCTAACCTGAATAACTGCGTTGTTGGAGGACACTGTGGATTTGCTAGCTAAGCCCAGGGCTGGGCGGTGACGGAGCCCTGGAGACAGTGACAGCGCCAACCCTGGAAAGGGAGCGGTTCCTGACCTGAAGCCCCCGGAGACTCCAGCCCCACGTGCGTCCTCAGAGCACTCGCCTTCGCTTGCGGGCAAAAAAGCGCCTCCCCGGAGCCTGGCAGAGCTAAAGTGCTGGGTGTTTACCCAAGATAGCTATTTGGGGAAAAGGAGGAGAGAAACGCAACATTTCTTCCAGCTTCCTGCCAACCCCCTCAGCGGATGAATTATTCCCATGGGCTCATCCTGTTGGTCCCTAACTGAAAGGCACAATCCATGTGGCCTTTTTAGCCCAGGAGATGTTGAGGGGACAGGGACACTGTGACTCGGAATAAGTGACCAGGTCATGAACCTGAAGGACACACTCCCTCATTGAATAATTAATCAAGGACCGCTGCCTGAGCCTGGAGGACGCCAGCCCTCAGCCAGGCTGCAGGCTCCGCCACCAGGGCGCTTCCGGCCCTGGCTTGCCCCCAAAACAGCAAAACTGGGGTGCTGGGGGCTGGGAGCAGACACCGGAAGGCCAGGCCGCCCTCCGCCTCCGCTCCCCAAGTCGGGCTCTGGAAGACTCCGCAGCTCCGAGCATCCCGCGCCCTCCTCCAGACCCCCTCCCAAGAAGATGCTTCCTCCTGCCCCCACCCTCTCCGAAACTTCTGTGTCCCCAGAAGCCGGAAAAAGTTGAAGGGCACCGGGGGCTGCGGGGGCGCGCGGGACCGGCCTTCAGCACCGCGGACAGCTCC
>NW_012102920.1:844648-870807 GCF_000951045.1 Mandrillus leucophaeus | reverse complement strand
AAGCGGCCCTGGGGCCTGGCAGGAGGTAAGGGGGACGGGAGCTGTCATGGCCAGCTCAGGGACAGGCGCGCAGCACTCCTCCCTGATTCCCCAGGAGCCGGGAGGGAGGCCCTCCCCCTGCCCTGAAGCCCGGCCAGACTCCTACAAGCCTTCCCAACTCTCCAGCTCCCCCTCCGTGTCCCCAGGGTCTTTGCCAAGGCTGGCTGTTCAACCTTCCTTCAGGGTCCTTCAGGGTCCAGAACACCCATCCCAGCCCCCGAGACCACCGTTTATGACCCTCAGGCTGTTGAGGGGTGAGGGTGGAGGGACCAGGAGGCCTAAGAAGACACCCTTGTTTGCAGCCTCCCCAGGTGGAGCAGCTCAGCTCAGGTCAGAACCCTGCGGGAGCTGCCAGGCCCTCTGGGCCCTAAGCTGCACTGCCACTGTCAGCAGGTGAGGGATCAAAGGGACACAGAGAGTTGGCAGTGCAGGGTAGGGGCATTGTGGCACACTGGGTAGAGTGGGAGGATCTCTGGTGGTCTGCAGTTCTCGGGTGCCCAGGCAGGTGTCTTCCAGGGGTCTTGCACCTTTCCTGTCCCCATGTCCCCCACTGAAGTGAGTTTTGGCTGCTCCAGGAGAAGCAGGAACTGAGGGGCAGGGAGCTCCTTACCTGGCCCAGGCCCACCCTTGTTCAAGGCTTTGAGGCCAGCAGGAGAGATAGGGGGATGGAGGGGACTGGCTCCCCCACAGGCAGGGGCAGGAGGCTGTGATCACACACAGCTCCCCGTGCTGTGCCCATAGGCCCCGCACAAAGGCCACTTACCTGGAACACCAGGTCCAGGGACCCTACAAAATTCTCTTCTCTCTCCTTAAGTCGGGACGGACGGGCACATTCCTTGAGCCCCCACCAAGTGCCTCTCCTGGGCCCCCTAACCCTCAGACGAGCAGCAGGCAAGGAGCTATGGGCACCCCAGGCCGAAGCTGCAGGGAGCAGGTGCGTGCCCCAAACCCTGCTCCTTGTTCTGAGGTCACAGGTTCAACCCCCAGGATCTGGCAGCGATTGAAAAACAACATTTTCCTAATTGCATCAGCGTAGCTGCATGTTTTTCCTTAGTCACAAGCTGGCTGGGGCCATGGGGAGGTGCAAGCAGGCAGGGGAACCACGTGGCCAGGGGTCGGGACTATATTTTCTTGGTTTTGGGCCTTCCTTACTGAAAGCCCCTTTCAGTGGTAAAACCCCGAGGGACTGCCGGCACCTCAGGCGTGGCTGCCTCCTCCCGCCCCGCCCCGTCCCGTCTGCCTTTTGAGCGGCTCTAGTTCCTCCTCCTGGCCTCAAGACCCAGTCTCAGCAGGGCCCATGGACGAGCTCAGCGGGTGGGACCTTGGCTTGCTTCAGGGGTCACCGGGGGAAGGAAGTGCACCAGGAGTACAGAGACCTGCCCCACCCCTGCTCCCCAGATGCGGCCTGGGGAGAGTGACAAGGACAAGCTGCCCTTCCTCCCTCGGGGAGCTGCTTTGACACTTGAGTGAGCACACGGCCATGAGCAGGTGTCCCGCAGGCCTCCTGGCATCCTGCCTTGTTCCCCCCACAGAGCCAGAAACCTTGAAAATACTTGGCTGTTGTGTTGGCCGAGGGCCGGGGCTACAGGGTCTCTGGGAAAGGTGCCCATCGCAGGAGGACAGCGGCAGAGCAGCTGCTCCCCATGTCCTTGGGGTCTGGTTGAGACTTTTCCCAAGCAGGAAGGCCTACATCGGTCAGCTTTTTTGGGCACAGGGGGATAGGGGAGTGTTGGGGGATCCGGTCCCTGCCGAAGCTGGTTCAGGTGGAACTGGAACACAACCCTGGCATAGCCAGACACGGGGACCCCGGGGCCCACCTCGAGATTCTGCATCCCCTCTTCTCTTGTGCTCTCCTCCCTGTGTGACCCAAGGGCCCTGGAGGAAATCTAGGACCCCCAAGACCACATCCATAATCTTTTTGAGTGACGGCTGTGCCAAATAATTGCCAATTTCCATAAGAATTCTGTGCTTTGGTGGCTTAAGGAAGGTGTCCCTCTCCTCAGCCCTTACACCACTCTCTGGACAAGGTGTGGAGCTCAACCTGTGGGACTCACACACCCCCTTGGAGCCAGGGCTGAGGTGACAGGACAGACCACACCCCCTAGGCAAGGCCGGGGCAGCCCAGGGGCTCAGAGCATCCCTTATTCCTCTTGCGGACTCTCTGGGCTGTCCGTACACACCCTGCAGGCCCAGCGCGTGGCGAGAGTCCTGCTGGCATGAGCACGACTCAGTCCTGGCCCATCAGTCCTGGCTGGGCAGCTCCCGGCTGGGCACTTCACCTCCCTGAGCCTGTTTGCTCATGTTTGAAGGGAGATACTGATGCCCGTTCCCTTATAGGACGACTGTGAAGATGTAACCAGACAGCACGCCTGAGGCACTCGGAACAGGGCGGGCACGTGAGGGCTTCAGCTACAGCAGGTGCAGCGTGGCCAGCAGTTTGGCTGAGCTCTCATGGACAAAGGCTATGACCCAGGATGGCCGGTGCCCAGTGTGCCCCCTCCGCTCAGCCGAGGCCCATCAGGGAGCTCAGGCTTGGGACACTGACTTTAGGAATCCATCTGGAGAGGCCAAGAATGAGCAAGGCACTGCACACCCGGGCACGGCAACAGGAAGTCCCCGCCAGCTGTTTGGTGCATAGGTAGTCACGGGCACTGACCCCGACGACCCCGTCAGAGGGGAGCCCGGCAGCCGCGCTCAGTGCCAGCTGCCATGGACTGAGAGCCAGCTGCACGCCAGGCACCCTGGCAAGCCAGGTGGTGGCATGGAATCCTGAGAACAGTTCTCAGAAGCCAGGACAGTCTCCATGCCTTGTGCCTGGCAAGAACAAGTAGCTCCCAGAGCCCAAGGAGCATCACTGAGGTCCCGGCAGAGACGCCGGGGTCGGGGCCAGGTCCAGGTTCACCTTGGGCTGTGCTACCTTTGGGCAGCTGGGGGCTCTTCTGATAGCCGGGAGTGCCTGCTTCTCACTCCCCCTGCATCTGTCCCCAGTGGCCATGGAGCCAGGGCTGTCTGACAAACTGCTTAAAAACCAGCTTCTCCCGCCAAGGGCCCTGGGCATTCCTGTTCCAGTTGGGAATGCGAGGCTGCCCGTGCCACCATAATGGAGGCCTTATCTGTGCACTGCTGCGAGGAAAAGGATAGAAGGAGGGAGTCGTGAAGGGGGCTTGTTTGGAGCTGGCATGATTATTTACTGGAAATCCCAAGAGGAATCAGCTGAAAGCCTACTACAGCAAATACGGTACCTAGTACGGCGACCAACCCAGGAGCACCACGGACAGCAAGAGCAGAGGGCCACCAGGAGAAAGCCCTGCTCACAGCAGGTGCAGGAACTCTGAACCCGGGCTCCACCTTGCCCCAAACCCACAGGGGCACACGGCATTCCTGAGAGATGGACTGGAAGCTGTCGCTGGCGGGAGACGGAGGTCTTCCTCCCAACGGTCCAACAGTCCCTTCTCCAAACACACGGGCAAAGGGAATCGCCGCCAATCAAGAGTGCATCCCTATTTTCTCAGAATTTGATGAATTGTTTCAAAAATTAATCCCGAAGAATATACATGCAAGAACAGGCACAGCGGTTATGGGGAGGAACAGAGAGGGCCCTCGTCGTCTGCTGCCAGCACCAATGTCCAGCCACAGCAGCTGACACTCCGCGGTCTGGCTCAAGAAAAGACAGAGCGGTGAGACACAGCAGAATACCTCGACCGCTGAAGCCCACGTTGGCATCCAGGCTTGAGAAAGGAGGCAGGGGCACTCACTGGTCCTATGGTATTGGGATAAGTGCAGCTCCAACTGTCCTGACTCAAGTTATGGCTGCAAATATCAGGAGGAGTGATATCCTCCCCATTGTCCTGATGGAGAAATGGAGGCCGGAGAACTTCAGAAACACACTTGATCTTGTTCCTTATTTTTTTTATTTATTTATTTTTTTTTTGAGGCGGAGTCTTGCTCTGTCACCCAGGCTGGAGTGCAGTGGCCGGATCTCGGCTCACTGCAAGCTCCGCCTCCCGGGTTCACGCCATTCTCCTGCCTCAGCCTCCCAAGTAGCTGGGACTACAGGCACCCGCCACCTCGCCCGGCTAGTTTTTTTTTTTTTTTTTTTGTAATTTTTAGTAGAGACGGGGTTTCACCGTGTTAGCCAGGATGGTCTCGATCTCCTGACCTCGTGATCCGCCCGTCTTGGCCTCCCAAAGCGCTGGGATTACAGGCTTGAGCCACCGCGCCCGGCCCCTTGTTTCTTATTTATCCTTGTTTATCACTTGTCCCCTTGCTTCAGGAGGGCCAGTGCTTGAACCCAATACCCGGC
Source organism: Mandrillus leucophaeus (assembly GCF_000951045.1). Classification (NCBI taxonomy): domain Eukaryota; kingdom Metazoa; phylum Chordata; class Mammalia; order Primates; family Cercopithecidae; genus Mandrillus; species Mandrillus leucophaeus. Next base: position 866,465 of record NW_012102920.1, on the reverse strand, counting down.
TCCAGCCTACGCTATCCAATGTGCCTTCTGTTGGATAAAATGACATTAGACCCCACGCTGCAGCCCCAAACCAAGGACAAGATGGAAAGAAAATACAGGAAAAAGTGTTTAAAGCTGAGAAGACTTTAAATATTTTATTTAATATACAAAACCCAAAAATCATCTATTCCAAGAGGAATAGATTTATAAATGCTTCTACATCTGAACAAAAACACTGCTGTTTCACAAAAGACATCACTGGCAAAAGCAAAGAACAAGCGACCAACAGGAAGAACATATTCGCAACAGCATAATTATCAGAACACAGCCCTGTGCCTACAGGATCCGTGGAAAGCAAAACAATCTAGCAGAAAATACGGCCCGGTGCAGCGGCTCAAGTCTGTCATCCCAGCACTTTGGGAGGCCAAGGTGGGTGGATCAGCTGAGGTCAGGCGTTTGAGACCAGCCTGGCCAACATGGTGAAACCCCATCTCTACTAAAAATACTAAAATTAGCTGGATGTGGTGGCACACACTTCTAATCCCAGCTACTCCGGAGGCTGAGGCAGGAGAATCACTGGAACCCGGCAGGCGGAGGTTGCAGTGAGCTGAGATGGCATCGCTGCACTCCAGCCTGGGTGACAGAGCGAGACTCCGTCTCAAAAGAGAAAACAAAGGACGCATGAGTGAGGTTCAAAGAAGAGGACAGGAAAACAACGCACAAGTAAAGACAAGCCACCTGGCTGGTAACTAGAGAGATGAAAGTTGCACAGACTCCTGCGCCAGCGATTGGCTGTGGTTAGAGAACGGAGGGTTCTGCAAGCCACGGCTCTTGTGCAGTGTCCAGCTGGCTGGGAGTAGTGGATTAATTATGGCGGAATCGTGGGTCCTCTCCAACTTGGAACCTCTACCTGGGGACATCCCTGATCTGTGTCCGAGGAGGCCCAGGCATGGATTTTCATTACGGTCTCATGTATGAAGGTGAACATTGCAAACAGCCTGCACGTCCATGAATTCAGGAGCGGCTGACAGCTACAGCCAACACTGCCCTGTGAAGGCACAGGTCTCTGTGAGCCCGTGTCAGCCCGTGTGGATGCAACACTACACACACAGAATGACATTTAACGAACCCCATTTAAAAACTAAACACGACCTCTTTCCACAGAACCCTAAAGAGGAGGTGGGTTTCTCTGGGCACCCAGCTTGTAGGTGATCTAGAGACGGTCCCCACACACTGGCAGCCACAGTGCTGGGGGCAGGATGGGGTTCTAGGGCAGTGTCTCACCCGTTGTACCTTGCAAAGTGAATATATCATGCACGACGTGTGTTACGACAAACAGAACAGCTAAGGGCTAAAGACATCCTCCCGCAAACTCCAGCATCACCAGGCCCTTATTTCTGCCCCGGCTGGGGCTCAGAAAGAAGCAAGGAGCCTGCCTCTCAGGATTAGCGAAGGAAGTCCTGGATAAAATATCCTTCCCCACAAAGACTTCTTTTAACATTCCTTGTGGCCCAGCATGGTGCCTCACCCCTGTAATTCCAGCACGAGGTGGGCAGATTACTTGAGCCCAGGAGTTCATGACCAGCCTGGGCAACATGGCAAAAACCTGCCCTACAGAAAAGTTATCTGGGCATGGTGCCTGTAGTCCCGGCTACTCAAGAGGCTGAAGTGGGAGGATCACTTGAGCCCATGACGTTGAGGCTGCAGTGAGCCATGACTGCGCCACTGCACTTCAGCCTGGGTGACAAAGTTAGACTGTCTCTCAAAAAACAACAAAAAAAAAGATTGTGACTGTCTTTGGCTAAGGGAATGAGGTTTCTCTCCTAAAATACATTCTTGTTCACACTCAGTTCAAAATTTCCAGGAGCTGGGCGAGCCATGTTTGACAGAGACATCAGGGAGGAGGGAGATGAGCACATGTAAGCATGCAAATAGGCACACGCATGCTGACGTGTGAATGAACATGTACGTGCATGCAGAGATATGTGCGCGAATATGTGCATGCCTGTGCGGATGGGTTTGCATGCATGCATGTACAATGTGCGTGTACGCATACGTGTACGTGGGCATGTGTATGCATGTGCACGTATAGACATATGTGTGCATGCGCATGGATCTGTGTGCATGTGCCTGCCTGTGCGTGGGCATCCCTACCCAGCATTCAGGAGAGTCCCCCAGGCAGGCATAGCATCACCGTGGTGGGGGCGTTTGAGTGCTGGGCTTAGTGCCCAGCAAGTGCAAAGCTGCAGAACCTCTGCTGACCGTGGCAGAACAACTCAATGCTTCCTTTGCACAATGATTAAAAAGTCAGAGCTGCTCAAGACGCCCAGGCAGCTGGGCAGGCAAGTGTCCTGGGTGACATCTCTCTTTCGGGGAGGGGCTTCTTGCCCATGTGAGGGTGGCTGCTCAGCGCCATCTCCTGAGATGCTTTAAGATCCAAAGTGAAAGCTCAGAACACGTGGATGAGCCGAAATCAAGCCGCAGATTTATCCAGACAGACTTCAGAGCAGCTTTCTCCCAGCCCAGAGGGAAGAGGGGAAGGCCAGCAGCACAGCGGACACAGGGCCCCCGGCGAGGCTGTGGGGGCCATCACCCCTGGACCCGTGCCCGAGGTTGTCGGGGGAAGCAGAAGCCTGGGCTTGGGCCAGATGCCAGGCGAGCTCTTCTGCTGTCCCCGCCCCATGCAGCAGCCAGCAGTGTGCTGGTCACTCAGTGGCAGATGGCAAGACCATCTCAGGGTCCTGGGTGCCTGGGACCCTTGGCTGGTCCTTCCCACAGGCCACACCCTGTTCTCCAGCTGTATCAGCCCACAGCCCCTGCCCCCCGGCCACGCTGTGGCTGCTGGGAGGTGCTTGGTGACTGCACACGTCAGCTGTCAGTACCCTCGAGCTGAGCTGGCTGCTGGAGGCAATGGTGATCCTAGCAAGAAGCACAGCCTGGAGCTGGCAGGGGACCCTTGGGGACAGCCCTGCTAGGATGGACAGCCTGAGGGTGGGGAGGCCATGGTGGGGGCTGCACCTGGAGGAGAAACCGCCCCTCTCCCACAGCTGTGGGAGGCACAACCATACCCCTGCTCATTCCCCCAGAGAGCTGTGCCAGGTCCCTGTGCCGGCCACGCTGAGCACCTGAGGGCTGGCATGGCCTGTAGGAGTACATTGGGCCTTATCTAGTCTTAATTTTTTTTTATTTTTAAAAATTATTATTATTATTATTTTTTTGTAGAGACAACGGTCTTGCCATGTTGCCTAGGTTGGTCTCAAACTCCTGGCCTCAAACGATCCTCCCGCCTTAGCCTCCAAAAACACTGAGATCGCAGGCATGACCCACCATGCCTGGCCTTGGGCCTCTCTGGAAACTGAGGCAGAAGTGGGGCTTCCATTTCCTCAGCACCAATGAACTCTGAGGGGGCTGGGCCGCTTTAGGAAGACCGAGGCACAGGGCCCCTGCTCCATCTAGGGTCCCATACCTTGAGCTGCCATCATGCTCAGAAAATGAGCAACTCACTGGCACTCGCAATACCTGCCCCAGCCCCAGCCGCCTCCCTCAATGTGGCTGGAGTCAGGGAAATCCACTGGAAAGCCACTGTGTGTGGTGGTCTGAGCCCTGGCTGTCCATCACAGCTTGGGTCTGCCCTAGGCAAGAGCACTACTGGTACCTGTGAAGCACAAGGACCCACTTCCGGCCCCAGGAGGGGGTCACAGGCAGATGGAAGCCCCTTTTGCCCCTCTGGTGGAGTGCCCCAGAGTGGCTACAAAGGAGAGACCTGTGTGCCTTTCCTGGGCACCAAGGGGCCAGCTGTGTCTCAGCCTCCGAGGCCTGAGTGGTGCCTGGCAGGACACAGACAGGTGCCCCAGGGAGACGGTGCCAAGGAGGAGACAGTGGCAGCTGGCACACGCCGCACCCCGGCACTGTTGCGAGGGGGAGCCAGTCCCACCCCTGCGGGCTGTGGGCCATGTGGCAAACATTAACACCATGGGAATCTTTCGACTGGGCAATTCCACTTTTAAAAATCCATCTCAGGGAAGTAACTGGACAAATGCTTAGCTCTGATGTGTCAACATAGCTGGTGCGTAACAAGGAACAGACAAACTGGCCGGTGTGCAAGCTCCCGAAGCCAACACAGCTTTGTAACACAGCTCAACACAACCTCGTAAGGTCCATGCTAGCTCAACAGCACGCCAACACAGCTTTGTGTCCGTGCTGTCGACACGGGCTCAACACAACCTCGTAAGGTCCATGCTAGCGCTCCCATTCTACAGATGAGGAAACTGAGGCCCAGAGAGGTGAAGTGACTAGTCAGAGCTGACACAGCTACTGCATCTCGGTGCTGGGATGGACCAACCTCACAGACACAGTTCCCAGAGGCTCCTCCAGGCCCTCTGCTCCTCCCAGGGCGCCCGCCCTGTGCCAGTCCAGACCCTGGTCCTACAATGCCCTTCATCTCCTGATGCCCCCACCTCTGCTCCAGTGAGGCTACCGTCCTCTCCCACCTCCTCACCTTCCGCCCCGATCTAGGGAGCACCTGGAGGCCCCCTCTCGAGGAGGGCCTTCCCAGGGACCTACCCCAGGAAGCTTGCGGCCTCTGCCCTGCCACTGTCCCCTGCAAACCTTTTACACTTGCCAGTTACTAGTACTGGTCTCACCTCCCTGGGCCAATTGCAGCCTGGCCTCAGTTCCAGCCCCGCTGGCTCACTTCGAAGTTCCACAGGTGGAAGCGGGTCTGGGTGAACATGGGTGGCTTTACCCACACACACAGCTAGGAGAGGTCCCAAGACACCTTGGAAAGATGCCCATTTAATCAGGTGTTGGCACCCAGCCACCTGGCATGGGCATGCCGAGTCCAGCCTGCCTTTCCCCAGACTCATGACTGGTGACTTCGAGGTCACACTAGCGGGCACAGCCTCCTCCAGCTCTCACACACGTGCCCAGGGTGTGCGTGCCTGGCTCACGGCGCGCCCAGGTTCACCGGCACACACAGCACTTGTGTTTGGGTACACGATACCCGTTCAGTACCCCTCACCCATGCAGGGCTGGGACACACTTGGATAAACTTTCCTGTTGCAGAGAAACCTGGGATTGTTTGTGGGAGACACAGAAATGCCACCCCTCCCAGGGCTGGTGGCACCAGGGGCAAAGCCTGCAAGCTGGCATCCCTGGGAAGCAGGACACAAAGCCTCAGGGGAGAGCCTGAGACGCCCCCCAACACCCTCCGAGGGCATGAGACGGCCCCACAGCAAGGTCCCGCTGCTGCCACGCCAGGCTCGTCCCAAGTAATTTTCTGTATTAATCTAGAGCTCCCCGTGCGGTGGGTGAACCAGACCAGCACACTTGGAGGCTGCCGGGTGCAAGGACACAGGCCACACACAGGCCAGCCACAGGAAAAGAAGCAGAGGCCCCTGTGGGGACCCCACCCGCTCCCTTCTCACTTACCTCTGTAGCTTCCTGAGCTGCTACTGTGGCCACTCCAGGGCCACAGCAGACCCCTGAGTTCCCCGTGGCCTGAGCCGTCCCTCCTGCCGGCCAGTGCTGGGCGGTACCTTGGGCCTTCAAACCTTTCCCATGGGCCCTGAGCTACTTCCTGCTGCTGAAGGCACTGCTCCCTAATATGGGCCTGGAAGGCGGGCCAGGACCTTGGGCCAGGCATTTACCCTGGCAGGATGCCAGGGCCCGATCCCCTCAGGGCCTAGAGGGTCCCAGGCCCACCCTGGAGCAGGGCTGCTGGGAACTGGTATTTCCAGGAAAAGGCCTGGCCGGGGCTCTGATGCAAAGTGCGCTGGGCAGGGGGTGGCCACTTGCCAGCTCTGGGGCCAACAGGGCCACTGGCCCCTCCCTCTCCTATAACAGCTGTCATCCCCAGGGCCTGTGGGGAGACAGCTGAGGGCCCGGGACTCCATGGCATGGGGGTGGGAGCAGGGCGCCTGGAGGCCAGAAAGGGGGCCAAAGGCCGGTGAAGATCCCTGCCACCTGGAGGGCCAGGAGCTCCTCTCTGGAGCCTCACTTTCCGGCCTGGCGGCCTCGGGGCTGACTCTGGGACGCCACTAGCATGGAGCTGGGGGTTTGAGCTGGGGCACTGGTGTGGGGTGGGGTGTCCCAGCACCTCCTGCCCTCTCTGAACCACAGCACCAAGGCTGGCATCCTCTAGCACCCAGGAAAGACAGAAGCCTGCTCAAGGCCGGGCACCAAGGCCAATGGACTCCAGGGCCCGGGTTCTGACCACACTGCTGCCTGGCGCCCCCCTTCCCGCCTGAGAGCTGGTGCGGAAACCTGCTCCGTGGAGCTCCCCCACCACCAGGCGGCACGAAGGTTCTTTTTTCTGCAGCTGAAGCCACCTGCCTGGGCCGCAAGCCTTGGCCTCACCTGGAGCTTAGCTCCCCTCCGAGCCCAGCCAAGCCCAGGTCCTGCTCCCTCCCCAAGCCTGACTCTCCCTGGAAAGCTCTCACCTGGCCCGCCTGACATCCCCCCAGTGCTGGCAGCTGCTCCGCCTGCAGTGTGATAGGGAATCTCTGTTGCCACGGAGGTCAGCTCAGTCCAGCGGGGAGGAGGAGCTGTCCCGGGCGGGTGGGCAGGGCCAGTTGGGAGACACAGGTGTCTGGAAGGACCCAGTGGATGAGGCCTGGAGCTAAAGGCCAGACCCTAAGGACACAGTCCCGCCGCGTCTTCTAGAGAAAGTCAGACCCAGCAGGGCAGGTACTAATGGCCAGAGAGGGCAACACTAGGCCGGGGCGGGAGATGGTAGGGGCCGGCCAGCCCACAAAGACGAGGATTATCCAGGACCCCCTTGGGGTCATTTTCTCCGTGCCTGACAGGCATCCCCCGGATGGCCTCTCAGGGCACATCCAGGCTGTGCCCACTTCCCAAGGACATCGTCAAGTCACTGGCCACCCTCAGAGCACCTGCTCCTCACCCACGCTGTATCCCAGACTCCCCCAGGTACCAGGCGGGTGCTGTGCCTGCCTCTTGATGCTGGGAACCTCCTCTCCAGCCTGGTCCCTCACCAGAGGCAGCCCTTAAAGACTATCCACCCCACCCCCTCATTTACTCATGGGGAAACTGAGTCCCACAGAACAAACGGGCAGCAGCACCAGGCCTCCCGCTCTCAGGTATGCTCTTCCAGCCCCTTCTCTGGCCTCAGGACAGCCTGAGACTGGGCAGAATCCAGAAGAAACGGCTCTGTTCTGCTGGGGAGGGGCTCGCCCAAGACAGTGACCGGCTCTGCCCAGGGTTCCCTGGAGTCTGGCTCTGGGGACAGGGGGAGGGGCAGACCTGCCTGTTTTTAAGGGCTGAGGGAGGCGGGAGAGGACGGGGAACCAGGACCCTGGGGCCACCTCCGCTCAGGACTGTCCCACTCGGCTGCTGGTCTGTGCCTCTGCACTGGTCACTAGGTGGGTGGGAGCCATGTGGCATCCCAGGACACTGCACAGGGAACAGCTGGCTCCAGGTCACCTGAATGCCCTTCTCAACTGACCCTCTCCTCTCAGGGACGGGCCAGCAGGGAGAGAGGAGTGATCAGAACCCAGGACCCCGCCCTCATCTGACAGCCACTTAACCCACTTCCCACTGGGGGCTGTTCTTTGGAAGGTTACCCTGGACACCCCCTACTGTGTGGGGTAACCTCGTCGGGCACCCCACCCTGACCAAGCACTGCCATGCCACACTAGAGGGATGGAACCTTCCTCCCCACGCTGGGGTAGAGGAGGGGGCTGAGGGCGTGGAAGGCCCTGCACCGCCCCCAACCTCCCTGCCACTCCCCCCACCTGGGAGATGCTCAGGACCCCCATCTAGCCACGGCCGCTCCCCCCAGCTTCTTACCAGGTGGAAGACAGATGGGGACGGACACTGCTGCCTGGGCACCTGCTATTTGTTAGAGAAAGCGAGGCCCACCCTGAGGGACGCCCCTGTTCCCCCAGGTGGGTTGGGAGGGCACTCGCGGGTCCTGGGGAAGTTGGATGGCCCTGGGAACGGCGGGTCCTGCAGGGTGCGGGAGCCTGAGGGGGAACTTGGGGGTCTTAGGTTAGACGGGGGTCTCCCCGCGTGGGGAGGGCGCAGCAGACCGTACCTGGTGGCGCATCGGCCGTCGTCGAACTCGAAGGTCCGGTTGGTGTAGCCCCCGCCGCGCGCCTCCCGGTAGACGCCCCCTGGGCTACGCGCCCCGTCGGGGAGTGGCATGCGGCCCGGCAGCTCGGACCCGACCCGAGGGAGAACCGAGTGGGAGCTGCCACCTTCTTCCCTCGCTTTGCCCTGAAAAGCATTTTTTTTTTCCCCTCGCAGATTAGCAAGGAAAAAACGCCAGTCCCAGGGTCGGGCGCGGGCGTCTGTCCGCGCGCGCCCCCTGCCGGCCGCGCCGGGACCCGCGGCGGCTCTGGCCCAGGCTGGGACGGGGGTTGGGGGTAGGCGAGGGTAGGGAGGGCGAGGGTCCAGGGACCCGCCCCCACTGCGGCCCTCTGAACCCTCAAAACTCCGAAGAACGGAACGGGGTTCGTTAATGGCTAGAAAAGACCAAGCGCGCCGCCACCCGGCCCTACATCCCTGGGAAGGCTCCGTGGTAAGCAGCGGCTTGGGGGGCTCTGGGTCCTTTGCAGGCAGCAGGGCACATGCGCTGCTCTGACCGCCAGCATCCGGCCGCCAAGCCCAGGCACCGTCACCACCTCCCTGCTGTGCTGCTCTGCCCTGGTCAACACTGGTCACTCCAGACAAGCCACATTCAAGATGACTCTCCCCCACCCCCCACAGGTTGCGGCATCTGTCGGTGGGCACCACAACCTGGGCTTGGCCTGGGGGAGGGGGATGAGGGCATCCCACCCTGTGCTCTCACCCACACAGCACGCACAGCACCTTTAGACGGGTGAGGAGGGTTCCAACTTAAGATGCTGCAGCCCAACGACTGGAAAGCAGAGGGTCCCCCTGCAGGCCCCCTTTCCCGTGCACGTGCTCACACTGTTGCACATGAGTCACCCTGGCTCAGATGGCCTCACACAGAGCTCTGGAGAATTGCGATTTCTGTCCCCAGACCTTTGTTGGTTTGCAGTGGGGACCAGGCCCCTCACTAAGCCAGGACTGTGCCCACGAGGGGCAGGGGGAGGGGCAGGGGGAGGGCCAGGTCCATTGGGAGGGCGCATGACATGTACTTCGTGGTCCCTGGCCTCCCCAGTGTCTCTCGGGAGTGTCCTTCCCTGTTTCTCTAGGAGGCAGCCAACTGAACACGGATGCTTTTGGGGTGGGGGTGGGGAACACTCAGGGAGGTCTACGATGCTCTTAAGCCCCCAGCAGAGGTTCAGCCTGTGCCCCCACCACACAGCTTGTGGGCATCTTGGGGGTTTTTCCTCACGTCCCTAGAGAGGCTGGTGCTGCTGCTGGGGTCCCACCACCCCTGGGCGGGTGCAGCCAGGGCAAGATGGTGGCTTTCTGCTAATGCCCTCCTGCCTGGGGAACTCAGAAAAATCACCACTGAGAGTCCGCACCGTCTGCATCTGTGATTAATTAGCAGTAATTACACGGGTTGTCAGCGGCAGGAGACTCCCAGGTTCGATGACATTCCGAGGGCTTTAGGGAAACAAAAACTTGGCCCCCTCTGCCACTGAGGAGCCCCAGATCGCCAGCCCGTCCAGCCCTCCCTGGCCAGGGGCAGGGCTGGGAGAGGGCCCAGGTCCCCGAGAGCTTTTGCCCTACCTCCAACCCGGTCCTCCATGTCTGACCTGCAGTGGTGGCTGGGCTGAGCAGGGATGGAGAGACCACCTTATATTACATAACCTCCCTCTGCTCCAAACACCCTTCGCCCATCTTTGGCCCAAAGTTCAGGATGTCAGCCTGAGGCCTTCTCCACAGGAGATTGGGGCACCCCGGGCAGACGCCCCCTATGTGGTGGCACCTGCCCGGGCTCCTTCTTGCCGCCCCTCTCGGGAAAAGAGCCCCTGCCACCCACTCCACCTCCTCTAGTTACGGACCTCAGCATGAGCCCAGCCACCCACCCCACCTCCTCTAGCTACGGACCTCAGCATGAGCCCGGTCACCCACCCCACCTCCTCTAGCTACAGACCTCAGCATGAGCCCGGTCACCCACCCCACCTCCTCTAGCTAGGGACCTCGGCACCAGCCCAATCATCCACCCCACCTCCTCTAGCTACGGACCTCAGCACCAGCCCAGCCAGTGATGTCCTCCCGACAGTCCAGCCTCAAGCCCCACCCTTGTCCCTTCTGCTTCCCTGAGGGCCACCCCCACCTCCGTGAAAGAGGAAGTCTCCACCTCCCCCTTCCCTCTGTCATCCTCCCAAAAGTATTTACCGGGGCACTCAAGCCCAGCGCAGGGCGGCTTCTTGAATTCAGCGAGGAGGTGAAAAGAGACCTGGCGCCAGAGCTTTCTGGGTTTGGATGGGGAGGACCCCGCGACCCCACGGAAACCTGCTGACAGTATGAGTGGTCGAGCTGGGGCCCCATGGCACGAAGCGGGGGCGGTGCCCAGACAGGGCCAGGGGAAGGGACAGACGGCTCTGAGGGTGCCCGGCAGAGCTGAGCGGGAGGAAGAGCGCGGACGATGGTGGCCTGGGGGTGGGGACAGGATGCCCCTGGCTCTGGGCGACCCAGCAGGGTAGATGGTGACCCTATCCTGAGGCGCAGTACCCGCAAGGGCACTAGATTTGGGGGGAAAAGGCAGGCGTGGGCGACTGGGGGACAGGTGGGTACCCTTCCCTGTCCCTGTGTGCCTGGGTCCCCCAGGCCTGGGCTAAAGGGCTCAGCCCAGCTCGCCCACTCCCACCACGGGCTGGGCTCCTAAGGGCAGGGCCCGCCTCTCCAAAGTGCCCAGGGGCAACGAGACCCCCGCATAAGTAGGAACCAAGACGACCCCTGGGAAGGTAAGGGCGGAGGCAGGGCCACCTGGGCTGGGGCCCTTTCCCTGGCGTACCGAGGGGGCACGGAGTGGGTGGATCCTCCGAGTCCCTTTCCAGCACCTTTGGAGGAACGCGGGTCACATGGGCCCCGGGCTGGATGCGTGGGGAGGGCCAGAGCGCATGCGCTATGGGGGCGGACTGTGAATGGGGGTGGAGGCGGGCTGGGTGGAAAGCACGTGGCAGGTGGGCAGAGCACACGTGAGGGGGCGGGGCTGCCTGCGGAAGGGGCCGTGCGCGTGGGGTCGTTCCGCAGCTGCGAGTTCATGGCGTCCCGGTGCTCCGAGCCCGACCCGGAGGTCTCCGGAGTCCCCACTGCCAGGGGATGCAAGTGAGGAATTGGGCTGGGGGCCAAGGGTGTGGGGGCCCAAGCCCTGTACCCAGGGGTGCTTCTGCAAGTCGCGGGGCTCCACTCCTCTTGGCCCTCCTGGGGGCAGAGCCCTGGACCCTGGGGGAGGGGAAGGGGTGCAGAGAGGGCCGGGTCGTGTCCCTACGTGACCCAGGTCTTGGCCTCCACGCGCATCCCAAAGACCCCCATTCTGGTATCTGGGACTCCCGGTGGCCTTGTCTGGGGTTCTCAGGACCTGGTGTTCTTGGCTCTCTCGGCAGCGGCTCCTCCCTGTCTGGTGCCCTCTCCTGCTGCGAGGACTCGGCCCAGGGCTCGGGCCAGCCCAAGGCCCCTACGGTGGCCGAGGGTCCCAGCTCCTGCCTTCGGCGGAACGTGATCAGCGAGAGGGAGCGCAGGTGAGTGGAGGTGCCTCCCAGAGGTCGGGGCGCTGTAAAGGGGTGGAGCGGGTGAGATTAGGTTTGTGGCTGCCACCAGGTGTCAGGCAGCCGGGAGGGGCTCGTGGCCTGTGCCCCGTGGAAGGACAGACTGCACACCTGCAAGTAAACCAGAAAAGCCACGATGGGGGACATCCCGCAGCCCCTCTTTGCCTAAAGCCTTGGGCTCGTGAGGCTGTGCACCTGTGACCCTCTGCACTGCTGACTGCCTCTGACCCTCCCTGTCCTCTCCACACCGCAAAGCAGCCATGGTTTGGGCCTGGGCTGGACAGCCTGTCACCAGGGCCCAGGGGTCAGGCCCAGGCTGTGCTCTGATGTGGATCTCGGGGCTTCAGACCACGGGGACAGCTAGCCCACTCTGCCCAGGGGGCAGCTCCCAGTTGTCTTGTAACCTCGTCTACCTGGCAAGCCCCCAGGGTCTTTCTGGTAGGTTCTAGCGGTTACTGTCCCTTCTGGGGGAGGCTGGGAGGACCCAGAGATGCTTCCAGAGATGTTTGTTTCTTGACCGGAACCAGGAAACGGATCTCGTTGAGCTGTGAGCGTCTGCGGGCCCTGCTGCCCCAGTTTGATGGCCGGCGAGAGGACATGGCCTCGGTCCTGGAGATGTCTGTGCAGTTTCTGCGGCTTGCCAGCGCCCTGGGGCCCAGCCAGGAGCAGCATGCTGTGAGTTGTCAGGGTAGTCGCCATCAGTCCTCTGGCATCACGGTGATGGGACATCTCACCACTCTGCAGGCAGCACGTCCCCTGTCATGCCCGTCTCCCTCAGCCCCCTCGGCCTCCACCACTAGAGCAGGCCACGTTTTCGGCAGGGCATTTCCTGATTCGTTCAAGTCCTAGCTGTTGTTATTCTCTCCCTGGAAAGGAGGAAGTCTTCTCTTCCAGTCCTCATGTGCCACTGAGTCCTGTGCATTGGTGGGTTACCCAGAAGCTCTATGCCAATGTGGGGGAGAGTCAGGCTCCCCTGATCCTCCCTGGCTGAGCACCCCCTAGATCGTTTCTCTGCACATCCCCAAGAGAGGCTCCTGTCCGCTCTCCAAGGCCCTGGGGGCTCTGGCTGACCCCGTGAGTGCTGGGGTTGAGAACTTGCTTGGGGAATGAAACAGTGTTGTCATCTGTGAGGTCAGGGGTCCCAGCATGTGCAGTGAGGCCCTAGGTATGCACAGCCTGATTCAGGAATGGTGGGGTCTTTTTGGGGTAGAACCTCAGTCTCCTCATTAGCCTGTACCCTCACCCCCAAGTCCCAAGCAGGGACCGAGCTCAGAGCGATCCTCCAGGCCCTGGGTTAGCAGTCTGGCCACAGTTTCTTGGGTTTCCTAGTTGACTCTCTGTCTTTGTTTTACTTGTTTATTTAAATTTCAGATGCTTGCTTCTTCCAAGGAAATGTGGCACTCGTTGCAGGAGGACGTCTTACAGTTGACGCTGTCGAGTCAGATTCCAGCAGGCGTGCCAGACTCTGGGACGGGAGCGTCTGGCGGGACTCGGTTAGTGTCTCCTGGGGCTGCTCTGCAGGGCCGGGTAACCCTGGAAGCAGCAGACCCAGAGCCCCTGGCATGTCCTCGGGAGGGTATGGCCTGGGGGCCCGGCTTGGCCTCTGCAGGTGGTGACCTGCCCAGGGCCCTGCCGACTCAGGTGGCCAGGCGTGAGGTGACCAACACAGGCGAGCTCCAGGAAGGGGAGCACGGTCAGCAGAATCGAGGGCCTAGGCTGGCGTGGAGGTGGGAGGTGCCCGGGAAGAGTCTCTTTTGCGCCTGTGTGTGGGGGATTTGCAGGTGGTCAGTGAGGTGTCGTCCTCCACCCCACGGGCAGCTTCAGGAATGGAGTTTTCTGAAGTCAAGATAATTTGGTTCTTTTCAGAATGGCAGCTCCCCAGGTTAAAGGACTGTCTGCATCGTTTGTTTAAATGTACCCATTTTACCCCACAGTGGGCTGGGGCATGGGGCTGGTGGCTAATTAGCTGTGGAAGAATCTAGAACCGGGGGAGTTGGGCAGAGGGAAATTGGGCAGGCGGCTGTGGAGCTTGGCTGGCCCAGGGCCCCCGGGCAGAGGCTGGCTTGGTGGTAGGTGGTGCCTGGGGTGTCCTGGGGACGGGTCCAGCCCTCTGCTCCTGAGGTGGGTAGGTGGGGGCAGCTCTCCAGGGGACTAGGGGTAGACCCAGGATCCTTGTCACGTTGCTCCTTTTAGAACTCCAGATGTGAAGGCGTTTCTGGAAAGTCCTTGGTCCCGGGATCCGGCATCGGCCGGCCCAGAGCCCCTGCCCCACGTCCTTGCGTCCTCCAGGCATTGGGACCCTCCGAGCTGCACGTCCCTGGGCACAGACAAGTGTGAGGTGCTGTCGGGGCTGTGTCAGGTGCGGGGTGGGCCGCCCCCTTTCTCAGGTGAGTCCTGGGTGTGTATGTGGGGTGCCCTTGTCCTGGGGAGCCCGGCCAGGCTGTGTTTTAGTCCTAAGAACAGCGGGGGCTGTTTGCAAACAGGAATTTGAAGTTTTCCCAGGCTTTTGTGTTGGTGAGAAACCCACCTATTGAGGGCTGAGCTCAATTCAAGGCCCCCGGGCTGTGCCTTCTTTTTGTGCAAAGGAGGTTGTGTGCTCTCGGGAGGGAGAATCCGGGCCAGAGGCCACCCTGGGGCTGTTCCCTCGTCCTGTCTCCTCCTGGGATCTCCCTGTGCTCCAGGGCAGGGAGAGCTTGGCCACCTCCTCCCTGCGTCCCTGGGTTTGCTGGGAAGCATGGGGATGTAGAGTGACTTGGCCCCATCCTGGTCACTCCCTGGGTACCTGGGTCTGCAGGAAGTGTGGGGATCTAGAGGGACTTGGCCCCATCCTCGTCACTCCCTGGGTCCGTGGGCCTGCGGGAAGTGTGGGGACGTAGAGGGACTTGGTCCTGTCCTGGGTCTCTGGGTCTGTGGGAACTGTGGGGATGCAGAGTGACTCGGCCCCATCCTGGCTGCCTCATCCAGCTTTGCGGCCCTGCTTCCTCCACCCGCCTGTGGCTGGTGTGTTTTGGATGCGGCCAGAGATCTGTTTTCCCCAGGGTACCCCATCTGCTCCTCCGCCTATGCTGCCTGCCCATGGCAGGAACTGTAATCGGGGTGAGCCAGGGGCCCGAGGCCTCCCAGCTGTTCCCGCTGCCACCCGGGACCTTTGTCCCTAATGCCACCCACAGCTAAGCTCTGGTCCCTCTGTGGGTGGCCCTGCAGGGCATCTCTGATGACCGAGTTCCCCTCGGCCCCCACTGTGCCAGTGTCTGGAAGTCGCTAGGTGCCGTGAGAGGCAGGGCTGTGCCTTTTGGCTCCCCGTGACTGAGGCTGTGGCTGGGAACAGTCATGCAGTTGGTAGGGCTGGTGGCAGAGCTGGGGTTATCAGGGCACTCCAGAAACCCATCAGCCAGGCACATGGGGAGGGAGTAGGTCTGAGGGTAGAGCTCGAGGTCCGGGAGGCGGCGCTGAGAGGGTCCCCAGATCTAAGCCCCTTGCAGCTGGCCAAGCCAGCACCCACTCTAGGAAGCCCTCAGCCCCCTGGTGTTGGGCACCCCATCTCTGGGTGTTCATCTTCTCCCCGTTTGCCCTTCTGCCACCTGCTTCGGAGCTTCCTCTTGCGTCTCCCTGCTGCAGGGTGCAGGCAGCAGGGTAGGTACTCCGTCAGCGTTAGTGGACCGGACCCTTGAGTTGCGAGGTCCTCGGGGGAAGCCTGTGGGGCCGGGCAGGGAAGTTTGACCCGCATCTGACTTCTCTCCCAGAACCTTCCAGCTTGGTGCCGTGGCCCCCAGGCCCGAGTCTTCCTAAGGCTGTGAGGCCACCCCTGTCCTGGCCTCTGTTCTCGCAGCAGCAGACCTTGCCTATGATGAGTGGGGAGGCCCCTGGCTGGCTGGGCCAGGCTGGGCCCCTGGCGATGGGGGCTGTACCTCTGGGGGAGCCAGCTGAGGAGGCCCCCATGCCTGTGCAGGAGGCCAGGTGAGTGCCCAGGCGGTGTGCACGCCTGTGTGTGCGAGAGCGAGCATGTGTGTGTGAGCCTGCCCCACCTTCCAGTCCTGCCTAGGCCCCCTTTCTTGGCATCTGGAAGCTTCTGTCCCTGCTTCCTCTGTGCCTATGGGAGGGAGGCCAAGGCCACAGCCCAGGACGGGACCAGCCAGCCTTGCGGTGTGGCTTTCTAATGTGTGTTTCTGGAAACAGTTTTGTCTTCCCAATTGTCATTTGTTTTGGCTGATAGTAAAATGAGTTTGTGTTTTCTGAGCACATACCAGCTGGGGTGTGGGAGGGGGAGGGGAGGGGGAGGGAGGGGACAAGATGAGCGAGACTGCGGCTGGAGAGAAACCGGCAGAGATGCTCTGCAGGACGGATCGGGACCTGGGAGAGCCGCTGACCGGTGTCCTCAGCGGCGGTGGCTTCTGCACTTCTCCCCACTGGGCAGGGTGGAGCCTGTCAGGAGTGGCGTCTAGATCTTTGCATTTCAAGCTGCCTTTGCAGGACTTGGGACCCGAATGTTTCCTTGCAAGGCCTGGGTCCACTTGTGGCCACTAAGGAAGGGCTTCTTGCCCTTTCTCAGGTCTGTGTTGGGGTCTGATATGGAGGATGGGACGTCCTTCCTGCTGACTGCCGGTCCCAGCTGGTGGCCGGGTGAGTGGGGCCCTGGGTCCGGGGCTGGTCCCCCTGTATCAGCACCTGACATGAACTGGGGAATTGGGACTCAGGCCCAGCGTGTGTGACGCGGGGTCGCAGGGTCTGTGAGCCCCCGTTTTCTCCTCCGTGGGTGCTTAGCTATTGGGTAGCGTCTAGCATTGAGTGTCATAAGTGATAGGTGAGAGTGTGAGTGAACGTGATGTGGACGACCCTGCGTGAGAGCTGGCGGTGTATGGAGCCCTGTATTCTTCTTCTCGACCTCGTGTCAGTGAGGCCCCTGGTCTAGCCCGTGCTGGCCGGCAAAGGTGTATGGCCCTGTGATACGGCGTGTGTCCGTTTCATGTAGGATTTAGTGTTGGGGAGCCCCTTCCTGGTTCTGGTCCAACCGGTGTCCTGGGTCTGGGGCCGCCAGGTGTGAGCTCACCTACTTCATCATAGCCTCTGCGCAGCACGGACAGGGCAGGGCAGATGGGCTGAGGTGGGAGCTCTGCTCCTCTGACCCCACCTGTCTGCCTCAGGCTCCCAGAGCACCAACCTGCCCTGCTGACGTGTCCTGTTTGCTTCCAGGGTCTCTGGAGGGCCGAGGAGGCAGTGGCCCTGCATGGGCTCCAGCTGAGAGCAGTCTACTGGATCAGGGAGAGCCAGGCTTCCTAGGGGACCCTGAGCCTGGCTCCCAGGAGCTCCAGGACAGCCCTCTGGAGCCATGGAGCCTAGATGTGGACTGTGCAGGCCTGGCCCTGAAAGACGAGATGGAAAGCATCTTCCCTGACTTCTTCGCCTGCTAGCAGCCGGGCTGTGGAGAGGAGGCAGGCAGGGCCGGTGGATCTGGAGCCGCGTGTGTCCCTGTCGCGTGCTTGGGCATTTTATTTTGGATTTGGGTTGCAGCTGCACCCTAATTTGAGCGAGGCTTACAGGCTGTGACAAGAGGATACTGAATATTAAAGAGAGAAAGCAGTTTTCCTGGAGGAAGCAAAACCCGTGTGGCTTCTGTGTAATTAGTCCGATTCATCGGACAGATTGCGCCACCTCCGTTCAGCATGCAGGCAGCTGCCGCAGATTTTGTTCTGCAAAGTTCGCAGCACTGTGAAATCCCGGAATAACCCAGTCCTGGTGCCCTGGGGTGGGGGCGCTCTGGGTCCTGCTCCCTGGAGGCGATGTGGCCTCACGGTCTTGCTGCCTAGAGGTTGCTGTGTGAGCTGCTTTTCCTGCTCGGTGCCACTCAGAGCTGCAGGGAGGGGAGTCCTTTCGGAAAAGCCTGCTGTCCTGTTCCAGCCTGGGGGGCTCCAAGGGAAGGGCTGGCTTCCACCTCCACTGCTGGTTGCCGCTGCACTCACTGTGCATGGGGAATGGGGACCCTGGGCAGAGGTCACCTGGCCTCCATGTCTGGTCCTGTTCCCAGCCCTACACCCTGAGATCTGGAGTGGGGCTGGTTTACTTCGGGGGTGGGGGTGGGTTACTTAGAGGAGGAACCGAGCTCTTCGGATGGTGCTTAGGTGCCCGCCTGTTTTTCAGCCACAGCACAGGTGGTGCTGGTCTCCGACCCCGGATGCTCGACCTCACCCTGCTCTTCCCATCTGGAGACACTGGCTCCAGGTCCCATGTGGCCCCCCGCCGGCCAGGGCAGTGTTCCAGGGACCAGCGCAGTCTCTGTCCCCCAGGTAGAGGAAACAGGTTTGAGCGTGGGCTCAGAGCCCCACCAGGCTGCAGCCCTGTGCCTGCATGCAGCCGCCCCCGCAGCCAGCCAGAATGTTCCATTCATTCCTCTGAGTCATTCAGACAAAGGCTGAGGAGCGCCTGCCGTGGGCAGGAGGCTAGGAGGCTCCAGGGAGCAAGTGCTGTGCAAACACCAGGCTGTGGGTGGCGGGCAGACCCCAGAGGACAAGGGGGTGGGGCGCTTGGGTGAGGGGCCCAAGGCCATCAGGACCGGCTCTGAGCACCCACCATGGTCCCTTGGAAGGAGGTCCAGGTCCAGCTGGATGCCTGAGACGTGGCTGTCGGCTGCAGAGCAGCAGCCTCGGGACGCTGTGGCACCGGGCACTGACGGCCTGTGTTGCTGAGACCCCGGGGCAGAGGCGGAGGAGTCTTCAGACCTCTGGTGGACAGAGTGGTGGTCGGGGCCCAGCCGGGAGCACGAGGCTGCTCTTCCGTATCCTGCTCATTAGGGTTCAACTCAGGCTGCCAGATTTCAAGAGTGTCTCCTAGAAGACTAGTGTGTTCACTGCTGCACTGCTGTAAAGCAGTACCTGAGACTGGGTGATCGAGGAAGAAAAGAGATTTAGTTGGCTCACGGTTCTGCAGGCTGTACGGGAAGCGTACTGCCTTCTGCTCCTGGGGAGGCCTCAGGAAACTTCCAGTCACAGCAGAAGGCAAAGTGGGAGCAAGCACATCACATAGAAAGAGTGGAAGCGGCCGGGCGCAGTGGCTCACGCCTGTAATCCCAGCACTTTGGGAGGCCGAGGCGGGGGGATCACGAGGTCAGGAGATCGAGACCATCCTGGCTAACACAGTGAAACCCCGTCTCTACTAAAGCTACGAAAAAAAAAAAAAAAAAAAATTAGGCAGGCGTGGTGGCGGGCACCTGTAGTTCTGGCTACACGGGAGGCTGAGGCAGGAGAATGGCTTGAACCCGGGGGGCGGAGCTTGCAGTGAGCCGAGATCGCGCTACTGCACTCCAGCCTGGGCGACAGAGCGAGACTCCGTCTCAAAAAAAAAAAAAAAAAGCAAGAGAGAGGAGGGAGGTCCCAAACTCTTCAACAACCAGATCTCACGTGAACTGACTGAGGACTCACTCATCACCAAGGGGCTGGCACTAAGCTATTCGTGAGGGACCTGCCGCCATGATCCAGTCATCTCGCACCAGGCCCCACCTCCAACACTGGGGATCACATTTCGACGTGAGACTTGGAGGAGACATCCAGACTGTGTTACCATGTGTGCATGTGTGTGCACACGTGTGTCCGTGGGTATGCACAGCTTCGTGCTAGTACTCGGGTGTTTGTGCGCCCATGTGTTGCTGTGCATGTGTGTGTGTCCCATGTGTTGGTGTGTGTCCACGTTTGCACTGTTGCCATGCGTGCATGTTTGTGTGCTGTGTTGCTGTGTGCGTGTTTCTGTTCCCATGTGTTGGTATGCATGTGTTTGCACTGTGCAAACTGCATTGGTGTGTGTGCACGGGTGCTTGTGCTAGGTATTGGTGTGTGCATGTTTGTGTGCAGTGTGCACTTAGTGTGCATGTATGTGTACAGTGTTGGTGTCTGCATGTGTGTGTACTGTGGTGTGCATATATGTAATGTCTGCACTGTGGTGTGCATGCATGTTTGTGCACTGTTGGCCTGTGTGCATTGTATGTGTGTGCTGTGTTGGTGTGTATGCATGTATTTGTGCTCTCGTGTGTACATATGTGTGCACTGGTGTGTGCATGTGTGCACTGTTGGCAGTATGCGTGTGTGCACTGGTGCATGTGCATGTATGTGCACTGTGTTGGTGTGTATGCATGCGTTTGTGCTCCCGTGTGTGGGTGTGCGTGCATGCTTGTGACTACTGGTGTGCATGTCTGTGTTTGCACTGTGTGCATGTATCTGCTGTGTCCCTTGGGGACCCTCCAGGGCTCCTGGTAGCTGGGCCCACTGAACAGCTCCGACTCACACGCCTTCACCGCCCTGCTGAGCTTCTTCCCCGAAAGTCCCCCCATGCTGGCCCACCCCGGGTCACCCCACCCCCAGCTCACCCTACACCTGGTCACCACAGCCCCTGGCTCACCCCACCCCCAGTCACCACAGCCCCAGGTCACCCCATTCTGCACTTGGTGTTACCTCAGCCCAGAGGCTTCCTGGGGGATGTGTCCCCAGCACCACAGGTCCCCAGCACCTCCAGGAGCGTTTTTGAGGAAGATGGGGGTTCAGGTGGGAGTTGGCAGGGGAGGGTCTCCCTCCTATGAACCACTGGCCACTTTACTGGCGTTTGCCTTGTAAATGGGGTGGGGTCGTCAGGGGTAAAACTGACCCCCATCACATCTTTGGTGCAGTTCTGGGGTCCCGAGTGGGAGGAGTGGGAGCTGAGACCTTGGGGGGAGTGGTTAAAGGACAGACCTGAGGGTCTTCCCAGGACGGGGTGATTCTTCTCTGTGGTGTCAGGGCCCAGCACTCACCAAAGGGCCATGCCCATCGCCCCCCTGTCCTTTTATGGGAGGGTCTGACACCCAAAATAGGGCCACGATCCCCGCTGCAGACACCTGTGGGCCCAGGCGGGAAACGCCCAAGGCGTGCATGCAGTGTTGGGGTCTCATAAATGCCTTTCCCAACAGCACCTGCCTCGCCCCGACCTGGTTGAGCTTAGCTGGTGAGGGCACGCTGCCCGGCCCCCCCATGCCTGTGACACATGGCCATAAAAATGGGTGAACCAAGGTAGGAACGAGTGGGGGGTATGCAGAGGCCCCAGTCAGCTGCCTCTTGTTAAGTGGGGACCCATCGTGCCCTCCAGGCCCGGGGCTCTGTGATCGATTTCCTCCCTAGAGGGGACCAAGCTCCCCGAGGTGCACCCGGGTGTCCTCCTCACCAGGTGCTGCTGTCTCTGGAATCAGGATTTCTGAAACCACCTTCAGCAGGGCCGTGGAGCGGCCCCTAGCTCTCTGATGGTGAGATGGGGTCCATCTCCCCTCATTCTTCTGCCCCCTTCTCGGGAGAGTGTTGGGGTGGAATTGGGGTGGAATGGAGCCGTGGGCGGTCTGGCTGCTGAGGCTGTGTTATGCCTGGACACTGGCCGCCATGGCCCTTCCCTGCCAGGATGGGACAAGCAGCCATGTCCTCAGGTGGCTGGGAGCAGCCCTGGGCTTCTCTGTGTTGCATTCATGGCCCAGCCCTGGGGGTTCCTGGGGGCTCCAGGATCCTGGGCACTGCGTGTTCTCAGAGAATGCGCTTCAGGACCTGGAACGGGCTGTGCAGTCTGGAAGCTGGTTCAGCCCAGGAACTGGGCTCAGAGGGCACTTTGGTGCCAGGGCAGGGGAGGGGACTTGTTTTTCCTGGGGTGAACTGCCAAGTCCATAAGCTGGGCTGTCCCTTCCCTTCTCCTCCAAGGGCCCATCCCCCAGCAGGACCAGACCCCAACCACATAAGAGCCCTGGGCAGGGGAGCGGGGCTGAAGGAAGGGAACTAGAAGGGCAGCCCCTTCAAGGGGCTTGCAGGGTTACTCAAAGAGTGCACAGGTCTGTGTGGTGAGGCAGGAGGCTGATACCAAGGAGGACCCATCAGGCACAGGGACAAAGATCTGTCATTGCAGAGGAGGGGAGGGGGAGGCACCCCCAGTTGTGTGTGCTCTCCCCAAGAAGACTGTGCTGGGGCTAATGACTCACTCATGCTCCTGGCCTCCCCACATGAGCCCTCCTGGGCACCCCCCAACCCCATGCTGTGCTCACCTTGGCCTTGGAAGCGGGGCTCTGTTGGATGACAGGGTGACAGCTGCTCCCTGTCAGGGCTGGCCTGGGGTGGGAGGGGGCACAGTGCAGGTGTGGAGCTGCGGCTTTCTTTTTTTTTTTTTTTTTTGAGACGGAGTCTAGCTCTGTCGCCCAG
>NW_012102920.1:837776-844383 GCF_000951045.1 Mandrillus leucophaeus | reverse complement strand
GGGTTTCACCGTGTTAACCAGGATGGTCTCGATCTGCTGACCTTGTGATCCGCCCGTCTCGGCCTCCCAAAGTGCTGGGATTACAGGCTTGAGCCACCGCGCCCGGCCGGAGCTGCGGCTTTCTTAAATCCCAAGCATAGGCCCTGTCCCCACCAGGTCCCTGGCAGAAGAGGAGAGAGGCCCCGGGCAGTGGTCTGGTGGATGCCTGGCGGGGGTCCTGCCCACAGAGGGCCCAGCCTCAGCCCTTGCTCAGCTCCCCTGCAGTGGCCACCGGGGAGATGTGAGGGGCACCCCCTAGACCCTCCACATTCCACATTTTGGAGTTGCTCTTTCCCCTGTTGGGGGGCCGCTGTCCAGCCCAGGCTCAGGCTGGCAGGGACTCCAGCAAGCATCTGGTCCTACGGAGGCAGAAACTGAGCCACAGAATGGGCAGGGACTGGCTGCACCCCGGACTCCCAGCTCCTGGCTGGCCCTGCCCGGAATTGTGTCATCTTCCTGGGTCAGATTCAAGGGTGGCCCCTACTCAGGGCTCACTGTGAGGCTGGGGAGATGGGGGTCACCTGGCCTCTTCCTAGATTGGCTGCTTCTCCAGCATCTTCTTCCTCGCAGAGGGCCTGGGTTCGGAGGCGCATTTGCTCTCCGCGTCATTCTCCTCCACCTCACTTTTCTGGGTCAGGCGTGCCCATGTGTGGGCTGGCCGGTGGGGACAGGTGCAGAGGATGTGGCAGTTGGAGGCTGCCCAGGCCTCCCCATTTCCCACCCTTGCCTCAGGCTTCACAAACAGGGAAGGTGTTCATTCACTCATTCTTCATTCATTCATTTGCTTGGGGCTGCAGCCTCCCAGAAATGCACAGAGAGGGGTTCAGGGCTGGGCCAGTCATGAGCACAACACTGGGGGCTGTGGACACCTGGGCAGGGGCTCCTCGTGAGACGTGGGGCTCAGGAAAAGCTACCTGGAAGGGGAGGTGTGGCTGAGGCTAAGAGTCACCCACAAAGGACAGAGGATGGGACGTGGTGGCTGAGCACGTGTAGAGGCTTGGGGTTGAGGACAAGCTCTGCCCCTCAGGGGACTGGGGGCTGCAGACAGGGACAGCCAGGCTGGGCTGCAGGAGAGTCAGGGCCTCGGACACCAGCACATGTTCAGAGTGCATCGTGGAGGGCAAGGTGTGCCCCTGGAGGGTGTTATGCGGACGAGGAGGCTTCCCCGGCAGCAGTGGGGGGCTGAGCTGAGCCTCCCTGAGACGTGCTATCCACTAAGCACTGGAAAAACAAGCAATTAGATTACGAATAAACGTAATAAATATCCGAAAAAATACAACGTGCTGGGGCTGGCCTCAGGTTGGAGGCAGGGTGGCAGCTGCTGAGGGAGATGGGCCTGAGAAGAGGGGCTGTAAGGCCAGTCGGGGCTGGAGGGAGGGGTCTGGGGACGTGACTGCCTGCTCTGACATCCTCTTTGGAGTCCTGTCATGGAGTCCCGCTGGCCTCCACGAAGAGGACATTGAGATGGGGGTGGTTTTCTGGGGTCCCCCCTGCAGGCTGTAGCAGAGACGGGGTGGCCTCCCGGGGTCCTGGTTCTAGTCTGTAGAGCTGGGGGCCTGGGTGGAGAGAGGAAAGTGCTGGAGGCCAGGGAGGATGTGTGGGGATGGGCCTGCCTCTGGCACAGGTTCCCAAGTGTACCCTCTCTTCCCTGGCAGCCTCTGAGGGCAGATGCTGGCTTGGGGTCCCTGCCTCCGCTGGAGGGGGTCACACTCCCCAGCACAGCCCAGTACTGTGTCGGTTTTCCTTTAGGTCCCAGGTCACTGCTGGGCCCTGGGTCTCACCCTTGGCTATGACCCCCACACCCCAGTCCCCAGCAGCAGGGGCTCCCCGGACTGAACCACGGATGCCCGGCTCAGGGACTGGAGAAGTCTCAACGGGTTTCTGCTGAGTCAAATCCAACTGAAAAAGGTGACTAAATTTTTTTTTCATGTTAAAAATGTGCCACTTTTCCCAAGCCCTTGCGATACCGTGACAGCCCCTTCAGTGCCCTCACTGCCCTGTGTCTGTGCTCACCTGTGGGGAGGGGAGGGGGAGGGGAGGGGATGGTGCTCACCTGTGGGGAGGGGAGGGGCGGGGCTAGTGCTCACCTGTGGGGAGGGGAGGGGCTAGTGACTTTTATCTTCTCTGGTGTTAGGGAAGGTATTTCTCAAATGGAGATAATTCTATCAAATCCTTTCCTGAAGTGAGGTTGGTAGCTCAGAGAAGTTGTATCTGTTCAACTGTAGTGGTGATGATCACATTGTCACTGATTCTGTCGTAAGATTGCTGTTGTGTTTCCCTTAATTTTTGCCAATCGGGTGGTGGGAAAATGGCCTGTTGTGATTGTTCTAATTAGCTGCTCTCGGCTGGTGAGTGTGAGCAGATTTGCATATTTTTATTGGCTGTGGAATGTTTTCTTTGGTGAATTGCTTATCTGTAACCTTTGCTGGGTGCTGGCTTTGCGGGGGGTCTCATAATCCCCAAAGCCGAGTTCTGAGAGGAAGAATGTGTCTTGCCAGTGAAACCCACGTCAGGCGGGGGTGAGCCCATGTCAGGTGGGGGTGGGGCCTACGTCAGGCAGGGGTGAGGGGGGCAGGGTGGGGAAGGGAAGGCTGGGATTGCTCAGGGCATGTCCAGGCTCCAAATCGCCCCTGCAAGAAGGGGTGACTGAGACACCCTTGGCCACACCCTGTGAGGTGGCTGAGAGGACAGTGGGCATGGGGAACCCTCCCAGAGGCTGGTAAAGCCCTCGATTTCTGCTGGGCAGGCAGCCTGTCCTTGTACAGTTTCCAGGAATACCATGACGTTTGTGTTGGTTCTGCCTCCACGAGGCGGGGGCTGTGGGGCGGTAGCCGTCTGGCTCTCACGCCTTAGTGGGGTCCTGGGCGCCTCGGGGCTATTGCTGTGACCTGGCACCAGAGTCCTCCACAAGGGCCTTCGTTCAGCCCGATGGAGAGAAATTCCCACTGCGACCCCCTAGGCCTGGAGTAGGCGCCATGACGGGGCTCAGCCCTGGACAATGAGGGCACTTCAGGAGAGGGAGGTGCCGTTCATCACCAGGGAGGAGGCAGCGGTGGAGGGGGAGGGTTGGAGGAGGGAGGGGCCCACTGCCGGGTGTGGCCCACAGTGGAACTGCCCCTCCTGTCTGTTCACTGTTACCCTCGTGTCGCCCATTTCCTCCAGAGCCACCCTCTCTCCCTCGTAAGTTCTGGGCTTAGATGGAGCTGCTCCCACCCCTGGCCTGAGGAAGGACACACAGACCTGGCCACTGAACGACAGTGTCACCTCCCCGGGCTTGGAGATGGTGCAGGGAGGGCTGACCTGGGCCAGCTCGTGGGCTGTGGGGAGGGACTCTGGAGCGACAGGAGCTGGTCTTGCTGTCCCCAGTGTGGGAGGAGGTGGGTTGGTGGTGCTGCAGCCACATGTGGGGCCCGAGAATGGAGCCAACCCAGGAGAGAGAAGAGACGAGAGATGGGGAGACAGCATTCCCACGACACCGGTCACTTGTGCCCCTGGACACAGCTGTACCTGTCCAGTGCCGCCTCAGCACCTTTCAGATGTGGGAGCCGACACAGTCCGTGTGTGTGTGTGTGTGTGTGTGTGCATGTGTGTGTGTGAATGCAAGATTTTCTGTCAAGTCACAGTCCTACCTGATAGCAGTTTGCGTATTTGAAAAGGTGAAAAGCTAATAGGTGTGCTTTTATCACCGGGCTGAAGTTCCTGACTGTGAGTTTTGGGAATGCACAGCTTTGAGGGAGGGGCCTGGCTGCTCCTGGTCGAGGACTCTGATTGGGGAAGATGTTTTCATCTTTCTCTTTGCTTGTTTCTGCAGCCCTGAAAGAAATGATTTCCTCTACGATTAGACAGGCCCTGGGGACATTGTTTCCTGGAAAATCCTTTACTGAGCCAGGAAGGGGCACAGCTGAGATGAGCAAGGAGGGGCACAGCCCTGCACGTGGTCGCACAGTGTGTGCGAGAGTGCCTGCATGTGAGTGTGTGCACGAGGGTGCATGTATGTGTGTGGGAGTGCATGTGTGTGCATGAGTGTGTGCATATGTTCGTGAGTGTGTGCATTCTGTGTTTGTGTGTGTGTGGTGGGGCCCTGGCCCTTTCCAGTGGGGTGGCGGAGGCTGTCCAGGAAGGTGTGGGGAGTGGGGGCTGCACATCGGGGGCGGGACAGGTGGGCATTCTTGATGGAATCGTTGGAGAGGTGAGAGGTGGGACTGAGCAGAGGGCTTCAGTGAGCCCAGACCTCCAACTCCCATCCAACCCAGACCTTGCTTCTGGGGCTGAGGAAGGGACAGCAGGGGGTAGGGGCAGAAGGGCACAGGGGACCCCTTCCCCCAAAGAGAGGTATGAACTCCGCAGAGTGGCTTGTAGGGACAGGGAGGATGTACCTGAAACCCCCAAGGGTCCCCCTTTGGGAAGCCTGCCTGCAGCTCCAAGGAGAGGGGCTGCCCACCTGTTGCTGGGGCCGACAGCCCTAGTTCCTGAGCCTCTGGCAGTGATCTGGGGGAGTGGAATGACCTGGGTTAGCCTCAGGCCTGTCCCTGCCCTGGCTGCCCCTGACCACCAGATGACCACGTGGGCCAAAGGGAAACAGTGAGGATGGGAGGGCAGGGGCCTCACCTGCCTGGTCCAGCAGCGCGATCTGCCGCCTGGGGAGGCCGAGGTCTTCACACATGTCCTCAGACACTTACAGGAACGTTGTCTCTGTGCTGAGTTTCTGGACCATGCACAGAACACAAGGGGCTGTCGGGGTCTTTGGGGTCTCCCTCCTGGCCACAGAGATGGCTGTGTCAGGGCAGGGGGCTGTGGGTATTGGGGCGCTGGGGGCCAGAGAAACAGTTCTCTTCCCGAGACCAGCACCTCAGGGAGGGCCCTCAGGCAGGGACCCGAGGGGTCAGGATGCCGTGGGGGGATCGGAG
Organism: Mandrillus leucophaeus; assembly: GCF_000951045.1. NCBI lineage: Eukaryota > Metazoa > Chordata > Mammalia > Primates > Cercopithecidae > Mandrillus > Mandrillus leucophaeus. The sequence goes on along the minus strand of NW_012102920.1, from coordinate 839,437 downwards.
CTCTGTGCTCTCCGGAACCAACAGGGAGCTGTGTGTCTTGACGAGAGATTTCCCTCTGGTACTGGGGAGAAGAGAGCAGCTCATCCTTTCTCTGTAGTGAGGGAGGAGGGAGGTATATTCCACGGACTGTGTGGGCCACAGATCCAGTGAAATATTTACTCCTGGATCCGTAGAGGGAGTTTGCCGCCCAAGTTGAGAAGAAAGGAACCTGCTTTGATGCGGCCTCTAGAAGCAGACATTGGCACCTCACGGGATGAGCTTAGCCTCAGGTGAGCCGGAGAGCAGGGGCTGGGCACGCGGCAAGAGGGAGCAACATGCGTGTGACAGTGTGTGCACGAGAGTGCATGCCTGTGTGTGTGCATGAAAGTGTGTGCGCGCATGTGTGTGTGCATGAGAATACATGTGTGTGCATGAGTGCATGAGTGTGCATGTGTGTGAGTGTATGCATGTGTGTGTACATGAGAGTGCATGTCATGTGCATGTATATGTACATGAGTGTACTTGCGAGTATGCATGTGTGTGCATGTGAGAGCATTGTGTACATGTGTGTGTGCATGCATGTGAGTGCGAGTGTGCATGTGTGTGTGAGTGCATGTGGTGTGCGTGTGTGTACATGAGTGTGCATGCGAGAGTGTGTGTGCATGTAAGAGCATGTGTGTGCATGTGAGTGTACAGAGAGTACATTGTGTGTGTGCTTGAGAGTGCATGTGCATGTGTGCATGTGAGCAGTGTGACTATATGAATGTGTGAATGTGCATGTCGGTGTGAATGAGATAGTGTGGGTATATGACTGCATGTGTGAGAACTAGAGTGATGTGTGTGCCTGAGAGTGAATGAGTGAGTGTGTGAATGAGTGTGGGTCGGTGGCCCCAGGGGCTGCAGTGGGTGTGGATGGGTATGCGTGTGCGTGGGTATGGCCTGGAGCTGCCCACACCAGGCTCCATTTCTCCCCCTCTGCTCAGACTCCTGCTAGCCCCTGTGGTGGGTAAACAGAGGCAGAGCCTGCCTCCGGGGCAGGGTCCCACAGGGCCAGCACAGTGCTGCCACCTCCTCCCTCTGAGGCTTCTTTCCTGGACGGGTGGTGGCATGGGGTGAGGTCCTGCCTACCCATCACACAGGCCAGCAGGCTGGTCACACCCTTGTGTTGATTGACCAGATGATAACCAGGAGGTCATCAGGCACCACCTCCTCCAGGTAGACCATGCTGTGTCCCCAAACTGTGGAGAACGTTGGGGCTGACCCAGGGCTTGGGGTCCCACAGGCCCGTCTGCTGCAGCCCGGCTGTGTGTGGATTGCACAGGGCACAGTGCCTGCCTGGTGCAGACCCTGGGGCAGGAGGCACACAGCCGGGACACAGAGGCTTCTCCTGGGGCAGGGGTCAGTGGCTTCTGTGCCCTGAGAGTGGTTGGCAGTGCCCAGGGGTCCTGGGGAGCCCTCAGGGAAGGGCCTGCACTCCTGCCACCTGTCAGGATTCCCAGCCACATGGCTCTAAACCAAAGACCATGTATGGGAATGGGGCCGTGCCCCCCGTGGGGCTGCACAGGGGACAGTAGGACCCACCTGCACCAGCACGCACCCTCCAGGGTGAATTGGCCGTTGTCAGTCTCGAAGGCTGAGGGATTGTGTCTCACACTAGCCCTGTTCCCTGCGGACAGAGGCAG
>NW_012102920.1:829797-836361 GCF_000951045.1 Mandrillus leucophaeus | reverse complement strand
CCCTGCCCTGGCTGCCCCTGACCACCAGATGACCACGTGGGCCAAAGGGAAACAGTGAGGATGGGAGGGCAGGGGCCTCACCTGCCTGGTCCAGCAGCGCGATCTGCCGCCTGGGGAGGCCGAGGTCTTCACACATGTCCTCAGACACTTACAGGAACGTTGTCTCTGTGCTGAGTTTCTGGACCATGCACAGAACACAAGGGGCTGTCGGGGTCTTTGGGGTCTCCCTCCTGGCCACAGAGATGGCTGTGTCAGGGCAGGGGGCTGTGGGTATTGGGGCGCTGGGGGCCAGAGAAACAGTTCTCTTCCCGAGACCAGCACCTCAGGGAGGGCCCTCAGGCAGGGACCCGAGGGGTCAGGATGCCGTGGGGGGATCGGAGCTCTGTGCTCTCCGGAACCAACAGGGAGCTGTGTGTCTTGACGAGAGATTTCCCTCTGGTACTGGGGAGAAGAGAGCAGCTCATCCTTTCTCTGTAGTGAGGGAGGAGGGAGGTATATTCCACGGACTGTGTGGGCCACAGATCCAGTGAAATATTTACTCCTGGATCCGTAGAGGGAGTTTGCCGCCCAAGTTGAGAAGAAAGGAACCTGCTTTGATGCGGCCTCTAGAAGCAGACATTGGCACCTCACGGGATGAGCTTAGCCTCAGGTGAGCCGGAGAGCAGGGGCTGGGCACGCGGCAAGAGGGAGCAACATGCGTGTGACAGTGTGTGCACGAGAGTGCATGCCTGTGTGTGTGCATGAAAGTGTGTGCGCGCATGTGTGTGTGCATGAGAATACATGTGTGTGCATGAGTGCATGAGTGTGCATGTGTGTGAGTGTATGCATGTGTGTGTACATGAGAGTGCATGTCATGTGCATGTATATGTACATGAGTGTACTTGCGAGTATGCATGTGTGTGCATGTGAGAGCATTGTGTACATGTGTGTGTGCATGCATGTGAGTGCGAGTGTGCATGTGTGTGTGAGTGCATGTGGTGTGCGTGTGTGTACATGAGTGTGCATGCGAGAGTGTGTGTGCATGTAAGAGCATGTGTGTGCATGTGAGTGTACAGAGAGTACATTGTGTGTGTGCTTGAGAGTGCATGTGCATGTGTGCATGTGAGCAGTGTGACTATATGAATGTGTGAATGTGCATGTCGGTGTGAATGAGATAGTGTGGGTATATGACTGCATGTGTGAGAACTAGAGTGATGTGTGTGCCTGAGAGTGAATGAGTGAGTGTGTGAATGAGTGTGGGTCGGTGGCCCCAGGGGCTGCAGTGGGTGTGGATGGGTATGCGTGTGCGTGGGTATGGCCTGGAGCTGCCCACACCAGGCTCCATTTCTCCCCCTCTGCTCAGACTCCTGCTAGCCCCTGTGGTGGGTAAACAGAGGCAGAGCCTGCCTCCGGGGCAGGGTCCCACAGGGCCAGCACAGTGCTGCCACCTCCTCCCTCTGAGGCTTCTTTCCTGGACGGGTGGTGGCATGGGGTGAGGTCCTGCCTACCCATCACACAGGCCAGCAGGCTGGTCACACCCTTGTGTTGATTGACCAGATGATAACCAGGAGGTCATCAGGCACCACCTCCTCCAGGTAGACCATGCTGTGTCCCCAAACTGTGGAGAACGTTGGGGCTGACCCAGGGCTTGGGGTCCCACAGGCCCGTCTGCTGCAGCCCGGCTGTGTGTGGATTGCACAGGGCACAGTGCCTGCCTGGTGCAGACCCTGGGGCAGGAGGCACACAGCCGGGACACAGAGGCTTCTCCTGGGGCAGGGGTCAGTGGCTTCTGTGCCCTGAGAGTGGTTGGCAGTGCCCAGGGGTCCTGGGGAGCCCTCAGGGAAGGGCCTGCACTCCTGCCACCTGTCAGGATTCCCAGCCACATGGCTCTAAACCAAAGACCATGTATGGGAATGGGGCCGTGCCCCCCGTGGGGCTGCACAGGGGACAGTAGGACCCACCTGCACCAGCACGCACCCTCCAGGGTGAATTGGCCGTTGTCAGTCTCGAAGGCTGAGGGATTGTGTCTCACACTAGCCCTGTTCCCTGCGGACAGAGGCAGTGTGGAAGCATCCAGTCATCTCCCTCAGTTCCCTGCGCACCTGGGCCATGCCTACCTCCCCTCTCAGCTCCGACTGCCTCCCCTCCTGGGGCTTCACCTGCCTCTGCTCCTGGCTCTGGCTCCCCTGGTAACTGCAGATTGCTGCGCTGCTGACAACTAAGATAACACGACGAAGGGAAGTGGCATTGACAGCCCCTTGCCCCGGGGGAACGTGTGCACACAGCCGTCTTGTACACGTGGTGCATATGCACAGCCCTTAAGCTTGTCCTTTCGATGCCCGAGAGACCGTGGGCGGGCTATGATGAGAGGCCACACGGGCTGGGCATGGCTGGCGGAGGCAGGTGGGTGGCCCAGCCCACACTGCAGGCGAGAGGGCTGGAGGTGGGAGTCAGACCAGCTGGTGGTCAAGCAGCATCCCCCCACCAAGGGCTGACCAAGGCCACCCAGCACCCCACCCATCCTGAGCCCGCCTTGCACCTTGGACTCATGCACGAGGATTTCCCCATGCAGGTTCCTGTCCTATGGGTCCAAGGTGTTGATGAAGAACCTGAAGCACGACCAGGGTTGATCAGGGCAGAGTTGTTGGAGGCCAAGGCTGAGTTGTGTCAGCTCCCGGAGAGCTGTGGGCACGAGAGAGGCCGATGGGGGGCCAGAACCCCCTCCTCCCCCAGAGAGCTGCAGGCAAGAGAGAGGCTGATTGAGGGGGGGGAGAACCCTTTTCTCCCCCGTCCAGCTCCATCCACACCAGCAGTTGGTGCCTAGTGTCCTGCTCAGATCGTGCCCAGGAACGCCTTGAAGTGCTGGCTGAGCTGGTGGACTCCAGGCCTTTAGGCTGACCCTATGCCCTGGCCAAGGGATCGCTGGCCTCCCTAGCACCTCCTGTGGATGGTGGCTCATGGGCAGCAAGCGGGGAGGATGGCCGGCCTTGCTGATCTCCATGTTGCCCCACCGCTAGGGTCCCTGGGACCCCTCTGGACTGAGCTCAGGGCTTCTTCCAGGACCACAGCAGAGGCTCCAATCCCAAAGTTACCCTCAGAATCCCCCTCGGCCATTTACAAGCTGTGCAAAGGGTGACCTTGGAATTGAGCCCCACATCCTGGTCTGGGGGTGCCCACAGTGTGTCCATGCTCTGCTGTGGGCAGCGGTGCCTGTGGGCATCTGGCTGTGCTGACTGGGGAGGGTGGTACTAGGGGGCCTCTCAGGTCTGCTTCCTGGGCGCCGACTCAGATGGGGTGGCATGGCTGCCTGAGGCAGGGACTGTCAGAGTCATGCTCTCCGGAAGGATCTCCAGGCAGGTGTGGGGGATAGGGGACACTTCTACTCTAGCCAGGAGTCAGCTCGGCCCACTGTCCAGGATGCTCACTTGGGGTTTGACCACCATGATGCTGACTGGGTGTCAGGACTGTCCTCTCAGCCTGGTCCCTGGCCCTTCCTCATGGGAACCCCCTGGAGCCCCTCAGGAGGTACTGTCTCACCTGTGACAGGTTGGACACCTGCTCTTGGGAGAGCACCCCATGAGCTCGGAGGCCACCAGCCAGTGCCAGGCCCACAATCAGCTGCATCCCCAGGCACGGGCAGTTGGGGCAGAGGGACAACTGGGGACTCGCTGGCTGCAGGGATGCTTGGCCCTGGCCTGTCTATGTAGCTGTGTGGTCAGGGTGCCTGGTGAGGTGTCCCTGGGTGTCCCTGACTCGGGGAAGGGGCTTCATCCTGGGAAATGTGAGCCAGCGTGTTCTTTCTCTGTGGCTTTGGACACCAAAATGTTATACTCCCACAAAGCCAGTTTCCAAAATCAACAGCGAATCTTGGGCTGGGCCAACTTCCTGGGCCTGCGTGTTGGTTACTGTATTCGTCCATTTTCGTGCTGCTAATAAAGACATACCCGAGACTGAGCAATTTACAAAACAAAGAGGTTTAATTGGACTTACAGTTCCATGTGACTGGGGAAGCCTCACAATCACGGCAGAAAGCAAGGAGGAGCAAGTCAGGTCTTACAGGGATGGCAGCAGGCAAAGAGAGAGAGAGCCTGTGCAGGGAAACTCCTCTTTTTAAAACCATCAGATCTCGTGAGACTTATTCACTATCACAAGAGCAGCACGGGAAAGACCTGCCCCCATGATTCAGTTACCTCCCGCCAGGTCCCTCCCACAATATATGGGAATTCAAGATGAGATTTGGGTGGGGACACAGTCGAACCATATCAGTCACCTTGGGGAACCCTCCTGGAACACAGCTAGGGGGACACAGGCCCTGAACAGAGAGAGCCTGGGACTGAGCACTGGGGTTGGGGGGTGGAGGGTAGGGGATTCTGGGCTCCAGATGATGATGCCAAATTGTGCCACAGGTGTCCCCACCCGTAAGATGAGCCCCAGGGGTTGTCAGAGCAGGGATGGTGATTGGAGGGTGTTGTGACTGAGTGGTGCTCCCCAAGCACCCAAAATGCATGTTGATGTCCTAACCCCCAGCACCTCAGAATGGGGCCATCTTTGAAAGCAGGTTCATTGTAGATGTCATGACAGTCAACCTTCCTCCACACTCGAGTATCTTTAGAAAGTTTTTTTTTTTTTTTTTTTTTTTCTTTGAGACAGAGTCTCCTGCTGTTGCCCAGGCTGGAGTGCAGTGGCACGATCTTGGCTCACTGCAAACTCTGCCTCCCGGGTTCATGCCTCAACCTCCCGAGTAGCTGGGACTATAGGCACCTGCCACCATGCCTGGCTAATTTTTTTGTATTTTTAATGAGACAGGGTTTCACCATGTTAGCCAGGACGGTCTCAATCTCCTGATCTCGTGATCCGCCCACCTCGGCCTCCCAAAGTGCTGGAATTACAGGCGTGAGCCACCGCACCCAGCCCGAAAGTTGTTTATATTTGATTCAAACTTCCTAGCTATTATCTGTGTGTATAGCGGGAGGGGTCTGCTCAGAGCTTCTCTGTGTCACAGGAAGCAGAACACTGACTTCTGTTTCAACAGGGACAGTTTGGCTGATGGGGGAGAATAGCCTGGGATGCAGCATGGAAGTGCAAGACCACCTTGGGGGGTGCTCCTCTATCATCAGGGAAAGAAGGGTGCGCTTGGACAGGAGGGAGCAGTGGAGGGTGAGGAGGAGTCACCGTCTGAATACATTAAATTAAATTAATTCATTCATTCATTTATTTGAGATGGAGTTTCACTCTTGTTGCCCAGGCTGGAGTGTGATGGCATGATTTTGGCTCACTGCAACTTCTGTCTCCCAGGTTCAAGCGATTCTCCTGCCTCAGCCCCCCAAGTAGCTGGGATTACAGGTGCCCCCCAGCACACCCGGCTAATTTTTGTGTTGTTTGTAGAGATGGGGTTTCACCATGTTGACCAGACTGGTCTCCAACTCCTGAACTCAGGTGATCCACCCGCCCCGGCATCCCAAATTGCTGGGATTACAGGCATGAGCCACTGCACTCGGCCTCACTAGACTTTTGTTTAACGGAGTGCCACCCCAAATGCCAACAATGAGGGTGGTCTCTTGGTGGTTCTTTCATGCCCTGCCCACCGCCCTGTTCCTTCGTCCACCTGAGGCCCCTGGGATTGGGACTGCAGGAGTCTGAGGCCAGGGCCAGCCTGAGCAGCTGATGGTGGGGTGGGTGCTGGGGATGCTCAGCTCTGGCTCGGCTCCCCTTTGTGCCACCTTCCGGGGTGGGGCTAAAGGCTTCTGCCTATGTCCACATCCACCCCCATGCCCAGGCCTCCTCTGGGGCCCAGAGGCTCCTCCTGCACCAATGGGCAGTGGCCTCCCAGCACCCCTTTCTGGCAGCCTTGGCTCTGCTCTTCCAAGGCCAGCTTTCTGCACCAACAGGCCCCGCCGAGTGGGCAGCTTCTCGCGTGTTCCCGCTGCGGCTCAGCAGGCTGGGCCCAGATCCAAACAGGGGGCCGGAAGCTGAGTAGCCGTGGGAATGCCAGGTGCCTCCCACTCCCTCCCATCCCAATGGAGCTGCTCCTTCCCCAGGCCTGGCACCCATACAGGGGGCACTAAAGCTCAACCCAGCCTCACCTTACAGCCTGGAGTTCCCAGTGGAGGTGGGGTGGGGGGTGGCATCAGGACCCTCATCCTAAGACAACTCCAGTTAGCTCCTTTACAAGCAGGCACTGGCTCTGGGGACAGGTTCTTCCTGAGCACCTGGGACTGTGACCCACAGGACGACCCGCCTGCAGAGTTCACACAGATGCCAGAGTTGGGGCCGCCCAGAGCACGCCCCCAGCACAGACGCTTCTGGGTCTCCCCTGGGCGGGGGGCAGGGCCAGCGGCTCCTCAGACAGAGCCACATTTCTGCTGCACGTGCAGCATCGTGTGTCCACCGCCAGGGTCCCAGTGCAGGATGGTCCATCGTCACCAGGGCCCCTATTGGTGCCCCTTTCTGGCTGAATTCCTACTTCCCATTTGTAACCTCCGGAAATCACCGACGTGTGTGCCCCTCTGCGGTTTTGTGAGTTTGAGAGCATCATACACATGCAGTTGTTTTCACATCTCTCTGACGGATGCCCAACCAACAATC
>NW_012102920.1:825032-829553 GCF_000951045.1 Mandrillus leucophaeus | reverse complement strand
GGCCAACAATCACTTTTAACCCACAAAATCACCGCAGATTGGCTGGTACCTCCCTTTTATTCACCAAAACATGGAGGGGGGCGCAGGCACCTGCCTCCGCTGTGACATTGTTCATCATCTTCCCCCAGAGGCAGTGGCTGAGCCCAGGGAGGGGAGGGGCAGAGAGGGGAGGGACAAGGAGGGGAAGGGTGGGGAGGGCAAGGGGAGGGCCTTGGTTGCCAGTTGCTGTCTCACCCGCATCTTGGGGCCACCACGCATCACAGGTACATCCGCTCCTTTACCCTCAGGGACCCTCATGCAGGAATGCAGAGGTGCCTTTAGAGGCATGTCTCCGGGAGGCTCAGGCTCTGGGAAGGGAAAGGGGCCCTGGAGGTTTTTACTGGGCCGGGACCATTTCTGAGAAGGGAGGGGCAGCTCAGAGAAGGAGCCTGTGGTGGCCTGAGTGGTGACCCTCAGAGGACATGCTCCTATCCTAGTGCCTGGAGCCTGTGAAGGGCATCTGATGGGACAGGGTCTTTGCAGCTGTGAAGTTAAGTATCTTGACAGGAGGAGATCATTCTGGATGAAGATGGGCCCTAAATCCAATGACACGTGTCCTTAGAAGAGACAAAAGAGGAGACACAGACAGAGGCAGAGGCTGGAACGACACAGCCACAAGCCAGGGATGCCTGGAGCCCCCAGCAGCCAGAAGAGGCAGGAAGGACCCTCCCCAGGAGGCTGCGGAGGGAGCACAGCCCTGCAGACCTCCGGTTACAGATCTCGGGCTCCAGGCTGTGAGAAAGTAAATCCTGATTGTCCTGGTCACCCGCTTGTGGTGACAGCAGCCCCTGGAGACTCACACAGGGCCCCATCTCACTTCCTGCTCAGACCCTACCACCCTGGAAGGCCCCATGACTGCCCTGACTCCCGGATGCTTTTCACAGCATCTTTCACCAAGCACCTTGTGTTCGGTTCCCAGACTGGGGGCAGGGGTGGGCACCTCCTGGGCTGGGACCCCCAGCCTCTGATGTTGGCCCCAAGCTCTCCCCATCCAGCCCCCTGCCCCTCCCGAGTTGCAGCTCACGCATGGGAGGCCTGGGCGGGCTCCTCTAACGCTTGGAGTAGCAGTGATCTGGAAGCACAGAGGGGGCTCTCAGTGCAGGGACAGGGACTGGGCAGGAGCACCTCCCATCCCCACCCTGTCCCGGCTCCTGCTCGGTCTGGGAGCAGCGGGGCCGACCTTCGTTGGTCAAGTCGACGATGTTTTGTGGGCCGAGTCCGTACTTTTTGCAGGTTTCTTCAAATCTGCTCAGGAAGGCGGGTTCCAGCTGTGGGACCCGTGCTGGGAACAGAGTTGGTTCTGTGTGAAGGTGGGCCTTGCTGGGGGTGCTCAGGCGGTGCTGAGGCTGGGCAGGGGGTCACGCCCTGACCAGAGAGGGGCTTTGTGCCAAGTAAGGTGGGAGGCGACAGACTGAAGCACCCAGCACCCTAATGGTGTGTCTGTGGGAAGGAATGGCCAGTGGGAACCACCTCTTCAAACCCCAGGGCCACGGCGAGACCCTCGGCCCGGGGTTGGGCCAGATTTCAGAGGCGGTGGGGTCCCCGAGGGAGTCAGAGGGGGACAGCGGAGGTACCGTAGAGCGCCAGTGCGTGGGTCTCGGTTCCGTTCCTGAAGTTCTGGAGGTGGAAGGTGATGAACAGCCTGTAGTCAGTCTCCGAGACGGCCACCGTGTTCTCGCCCTCATCTGCGTGGAGACATGGCTCAGCGTGGCCTGGCCCCGCCACCCTCGGGGTCCTGTGGCAGGTGTGCTGTGTGGCCACAAGCAAGGATGCCGGGTCACGTGGCCTTTTGAGGGGGAAAGGGAGGTGCCCAGGGTGCTTGCCCAGCGGAGACCCCTGTACAGGGCGTGGGTGGCAGCGACACAGCCCCCTCCCTCCTTGTCATCGGGTTGCAGACCTTGGTGGTCCCTTAGTGGGCCCGTCTCCCAGAGCCCAGCGAGACACGCCTGCCTCCCTGCTTCCCCTGGGCCAGGAGTCCCCCTGGAGTTGGTGCCAGGATGGGTCCCAGTTCAGGGTCAAGCTGTCGGAGGGAAACTTAACTAAAATCCCCAGAGTCAGTGCTCACCAGAATATGGCCCAGGCCCTGGAGAAAGGGGACCCCCGGCTATCAGGCCAGGAGGAGCCTGGCTTCCACTTACAATTGATGGAGTATTCCCCATTCTTCTCTGTCTTCTCGCAGACCACGACCACGGCCACACACTCCCCCTGCACCCTGGAAGCCAGCCAGGAAGATGCCGGGAGTGGAGCTCCAGCCCCCTGGACGTGCGATGGCAGAGTGCACCCCTCCTCCAGGACACAGGCTCCCCCTCCCAGTGCCTGGGCCTCATTCCACAGCCCTGAGTTCTCGGGCTGGGCCCTGCTGCAGCCCACCCAACACCCTCATCTCCTCAAGCCTCACCCCAGCCTCGGAAGGGGGGCGATTTCATCTCCATGTTTAGGGGAGAGCACGGCGCCAGGTCGACCAAGTCCCTGTTCCCACCTCACCCCGCCCCCAGGGGTCACACGCACAGGCTCAGGCTCTCGCCAGAGTGTGAGTCTGAGTGTGCGAGCCTGTGTGTGCAAGAGTGAGAGTATGCGTTGGGGTGGCAGGGGCATGGGTCTTCCTGATGCCAGCTGAGATGGGCAACACGCACATGAATTCGAAATCAAATTTTAGGCTGCCGTTCTTCAAATGTTCTATATTCCGGACGAAGACCCGCAAGTCCCCGTTTTCTTTAATCCGATTCAGGTCATCTGAGGCCATGAAAATAGAATACCAGACCCCCGAAATCTGAAGACAAAGAGTTCCAGTGGGTGGGGGCTGTGGGACAGCTCTGGGGATGCTTAGTACCCACAGTCTTCCCTCCCAGGGCCCGGCCCCTGAGCATCTGGCTCCCAGCCAGATCCCCTCTGCCCTTCCAGGGCCGTCTCTGCCCCCAGGTCTCCTCCCCTCTGTCCCCATATCCCCCCTTTGCCCCCAAGGCCCCCCCTCTGCTCACAGAATGCCCTCTGCCCTTCCAGGGCCCCCTCTGCCCCCCCCAGGTTCCCCTCTGTCCTCTCAAGGCCCCCCTCTCCACCCTCTCCCACCAAGTCCCCCTCTTTTCCCCAGGTCTCCCTTCTACTTCTAGGAACCCCTCTGTCCTCTTAGGGCCTCCATCTCCCTGCTGGCCGCCACTCCACTCTCCAGGTTTCCCCTCTGCCCTCCCAGGGCCCCTTCTAACCTTTCAGGACCCCAGTCACCCTCCCAGGCCTCCCCTGCCCAACCTTCCCAGAGTAACCCCTGCCCTCCCAGGCCTCCCCGGCCTGACCCTCCCGGAGTAACCCCTGCCCTACCAGGCTGCTGTCACAGCCTAGGGAGGAGAGCTGGGCTCCCCTTGGACCAGCCGCCCTGGTCGCAGGTCAGAGACCCCAGGCTGGGGGAGGACCATTGCCTTGAAGTCTGGCCCCTTCCCCACAGACCCCAACGCAGACGCACCCTGGCCATGTTGTAGTTCCTCTGCACAACGGCGCGGGGATTGAACTCCTGGGCCGCGATGATGCTCAGCCCCAGGCTCAGCAGAAGCAGAGCCATCCTTGCCGTGGACGCCTCGGCCCTTGGCCCACCCTCTTTATACCCGGCTGCCCTGTGGCTTCCAGCCCCGCGGGGCGGCCCACTCCCTGGCCCGTCCACACACATCCTGTGCCCACTGGGCATGCAGCCAAAGGCCTTGAGGCTGGTGCCCTGTCCACTGTGGGAAGATCACCCACTCCCTTGTGGGAGCTTCCTGGACCTGTGGACAAAGGGACCTGCTGTCCCCTTGCTGGAGGTAGGCACCCTGTCCCAAAGGCAGGGGACAGCCTCTCTCTCAGCCTGCAAGAGGACCCATGGTGGCTGTGTCCGCAGAGTACAGGGTGTCCCTGTTCCCCTCCCGCCCCCTCCCGCTCCTTCCCCAGCACAGCATCTGGGGCCAGAGCCTATCGTGAGTCACCATGTCCCCAGACTCAACTGAGGGCCAGGTGCTTATTCTCTCCTTATTCTCTCAGTCCAGTAATGGGATGTGGACGAGCTGGGAAAGTAGAGAGTTTGCTTCTGTCCCTGGGTACAGGGAGAAGGCCGGGAAAATAGTACGAGACCAACTCAAAATTGCAGTTTTCCAGAGCTTATATACCTTTGAAGCTGTATGTCTACGTGTACGTGTGCATTCATCTAAAGACAGAAGTGATGAACTTCTGCTAATCTATAACTAAGGCCTGAGTCCTGAAGACCTTCCTCTGGAGCCTCAGTAAATTTACCTAATTTAGGGGGGTCCAGATGCTGGGGTGATTACCCTTATCTCATCTCCTGCTGAATCATGGAAGTTTGGGGGCATTCCTTTAGACCCCAATAAAACTTGTTTAATCCTAAACGGGTACCGTTAAGAATTCCTTCATTATCTTGTCATGCTTCAAGGCCCAGGAAGGGCCTGGACAAAACTCTTGGTGGGCTTTTATTACATTCCAGCCTTTGTTGAAGGGCGCTGGCTC
>NW_012102920.1:822820-824277 GCF_000951045.1 Mandrillus leucophaeus | reverse complement strand
TCTCGGCCTCCCAAAGTGCTGGGATTACAGGCTTGAGCCACCGCGCCCGGCCTCTCTCAGCTTTTAATCTTTAACTTCACCACTCAGTCAGTGCTGAGACGGTTGTCATGGAGGCCGGCCTGTTCAGCCGTTAGTGAGACCTGGCCTGCCGCAGTCCCCACTGTCGAATTATGCATGATTGCTATCATGCTTGCATAGGTATTTATTATGAGAATCATGGGGGGATGGGGCATTATAGTCTTTCTGGCTACCTCCTGCTGATAGGAGGTCGTCGTTACGGGGCACTGAATGCAGTGTTGGAGTGAAAGAGGTTGATTTGTTCCCAGTAGTACTCTCTGTTTCGGGGGCCTAGAGGCAGCACCTGCTGAAAAAGTATGAACTGGAGGGATATTTTGGAACAGTATGCAACAGCAATACATTCCACAACGTAAACGATGCCGGTGCCTGCAAGGATGGCCTGGACTGCAAGGATGTTCAGCCCCTAGGGAGGCCCTCTGCTAAGCCACGATGCGATCCGGCCATTAACTGATAGCCTAGGACTGGAGGTGACCTGCATCTGTGGATGCAGAGCCTTTAACGCCGGAGAAATATTCCCGGGATTGTCCCTTTAATGCCGGAGAAATATTCCCGGGATTGTCAGGTACATACATGCAACATTCGGTTCTGATGAGGGCACAGGGTCCCCCCGGCCGCTGTTAGAATGTCTAGGGCTGTTTGATTTTGCAAGGTAGCTTTCCACCTATGGTGCATTTCAGCATTCACACGGGAAACACTTTGGAGACTGTCATTTAACGCTCGCTGCGGAAAATTAGCCTCTGGCTGCCGTATGACCCTTTCTAAGCCTACTGAGGGCGTAAAGATTGCGGCCAGATGACCGTCCCTGTGAAAGACTGAACTGATCCATCTGTTAAGCATAGGTGGGAGATTGGCTGGATTCTGGATGGTTTTTACCAGGGTCCCTGTGCCCATAGGAGGCCTAGAGTGCAGCGTCTCACCATGCCCGAGGGCAGCCATGGTCATAAAATGGTGCCACAAAGCCACTGGGTTCCTTCAGGGGCATCCCAGTGTAGGCCAGGTCATTGGGACCAGTCAGTGGCAAACAAATCTCTTTGTTGTGGGCCGGGCACAGTGGCTTACGTGTGTAATCCCAGCACTTTGGGAGGCTGAGGCGGGTGGATCACTTGAGGCCGGAGTTTAAGACCAGCCTGGCCAACATGGTGAAACCCCGTCTCTACTAAAACAATATAAAAATTATCCGTTGGGAGGCTGAGATGGGCGGATCACGAGGTCGGGAGATGGAGACCATCCTGGCTAACAAGGTGAAACACCGTCTTTACTAAAAAATACAAAAAACCATCCAGGCAAGGTGGCGGGCACCTGTAGTCCCAGCTACATGGGAGACTGAGGCAGGAGAATGGTGTGAACCTGGGAGGCGGAGCTTGCAGTGAGCTGAGATC
>NW_012102920.1:816110-822290 GCF_000951045.1 Mandrillus leucophaeus | reverse complement strand
ATCCACCTTCAGACTCGGCAAGGGCATAGTTAAAGCCGTTGCATCATCCCTTGTTTTGTTTACTGAGAATGGCCTTGTGTGCCCTGGGCCGTCTAAAGTTTTGTTTATGGGCCACTCTGAGACATTTGCCCTGGTGACTCCTGTCATTTGTGACCCAGTCCGAGATTTTAGATTTCCCAGAAAGGTTTGCCAGTAAATCCAGTCCTTCCCCTGGATGGGCGACCCCCGCCAAGGCAGCCCTGAGGTGCTGGAAAGGGGTGAGAGGCCACAGACCCTGCAGGAGGCTGGCTGTAGGTTATCTGCATAGTCCTGCGTCCAGTGTAAGGGAAGATGAGAGGTAAGAGCAGGAATGATGAGAGGCATCGCAAGACAGAGCGCTAGAAGAGAAAGTCCTGGTATTTTCTGAATGGAAACTTCAGGCCTTTTAGGGGTTCTGCTTCCCAGCCGTGGCGGGAGACTCCTCTGCTGCAGGGCTCTCGGCCGGCAAGGGTCTTTCCACTCGCGTGTGATGGACCCAAGGACTGATGCCTGCCAGCTTCAGCGCTGTGCCCATGGTCAGGAGCACGTGGTAGGGCCCTTCCATTTCTCCCATTGTGGCTTCCTTCCATTCCCTCAGCAGTACTTGATTGCCAGGTAGGAGTGGGTGGCAGGTGTCTGTGGAATTCACCGCATCCCTGTTGGAAGCAAACTTATGCAAAACGTTAAGAGTTTGTCCTAAGTCAGCAACATGATTCTTAACAGCCAACTCCCTATCTAGGGGCACTTTGGTGGCCTGAGACAGATTAGCTGCAAAGGGTCTGCCAGAGACAGTTTCACAGGGACTTATTTTAATCCCACTTACAGGGAGCAGTGCTATGCTAAGTACCTGAGTCCTTTTCAGTGGAGCCCTCTTGACACAACTTGGCAATGAATGTTTTTAGGCTGCGGTTCATTCTCTGAGTTTGTCCGGAAGATTGAGGTCTCCATGCTGAGTGCAGCGTCCGCTTCATTTCCAATGCTTTGTTCATTTGTTGAGTTATCTCAGAGGTGAGTGAAGGCCCATTATCATTTTGGATTATGCCAGGGAGCCCGTATCGTGGTATGCTTTCCTTCAGCAAAACTTTACTTCAGTTGCTTGTTCAGAGCGACATGGGCACACTTCCTCCCAGCCAGAGAAAGTCCCCGCTAGAACTAGGAGGTATTTGCATCCCCAGGGGCTGGTGGCATCTGTGTAAAGTCTATTTGCTGGTTTTCTAGTGAGTACCTTCCTCTTTCTTGTTGCCCAGGCTGCCCTTGGCTATGATTATTAGGCTCATTCCGGGCACACAGATGACAGTGTTAAATGATACTCTCTAAGTGGGCCTTTAGTCCTTTCCCTTTCAAATAATTTTGTACAAAGGCCAGCGAAGCGTCTCTCTCAAAGTGCAGGCTATCGTGAACGTACTTAAAAGGGGGCAGATGAGACGCACTGCTGCCCAGACTATGCCTGCGCTGTTTCCTCTCTATGCCTCCACCCCACCTCATTTAGTTTGAATCCCTTATCTTCTGCAGCCTTTTCGTCTTCAGAAGCATACCGGAGCTCGAGGGCCTTGAAGTCTATTTGGGGAATTAAGGGCGCCTGGATTTTGATGCTATCACTGGCTGAATGCCTGGTGGTGTGGTCTGCGAAAGCATTGCCCCTTGCCACTTCGGAATTCCTGCGTTGATGGCCGGGGCAATGCATTACGGCTATTTCCTGTGGGGCCTTTATCGCTTCTAACTTTTTTTTTTTTTTTTTTTTTGAGACGGAGTCTCCCTCTGCTGCCCAGGCTGGAGTGCGGTGGCACGATTTTGGCTCACTGCAACCTCCGCTTCCTCAGTTCAAGAGATTGTTTCGCCTCAGCCTCCCGAGTAGCTGGGATTACAGGCATGCACCACTGCGCCCGGCTACTTTTTGTATTTTTAGTAGAAACGGGGTTTCACCATGTCGGCCAGGCTGGTCTCGAACTCCTGACCTCAAGTGATCCACCTGCCTCGGCCTCCCAAAGTGCTGGGATTACGGGCATGAGCCGCCGCTCCCGCCCCACCTCTAACAATTCTAACACTTGCTGAGCATTTTTAACTTTGGTTATCCGCCCTTAACCACGCTCCTTCCCTCCAGATAACCCTGTGTGTGTGAGCTATCATGAATTCGTACTTGGACTCAGCCTATATGTTGGCGCTCTTAACTTGGGACAGTTTTAAGGGCAATTGACTCCACCTTCTGCATCAAGGTGCCTGCCGACGAAGTTCTTGCCTCTGTTACCTCTGAGGAGGTCACCACAGCATACGTGGTGTTTCTCTTCCCGTCGGTGACCAAGCTACTCCCGTCTGCAAACAAGGTCCAGTCTGTGCACGGGAGGGCTACAGCCTTTAGGTCCGGGTGGCCGGAGATCACTTGGTCTACGACCTCTAGACAGTTATGTAGGGTTTCTCAGGCTCCTCGGTGGGAGGGAATAATGGAACAGGGCTTAGAGTTCCGGTGGTTTGCAGCTTTACTTTGGAGTCGTCTAAAAGTATGGCTTGATAGCTTTACCCAGTTAGCCTGCTGTCAGCCAATAACCTCCTTTTTGCTCCAGTAACACTAACATATGGTGGGGTGCATGTATTGTGACAGGCCGCCCCACGGTCGGAATCTCGGCTCCCTCGAGTAGCAGGCAAGCAGCAACAACTGCTCGAAGGCAGGGGGTCCAGCCAGCCCTTGGCTACCGCGGCAAGCTGCTTTGAAACGTACGCTCTGGGTTGTAACGCTTCACCTCACCTTTGCGTTGAGACTCCAAGTGCCAAACCGTCTCTCGTGCACATTCAGTTGGAAGGGCTCAGGAGGATTTGGAAGCCCTAAGGCGGGGGTGGAGATTCACTCACACTTCAATTGTTGATCAAATGTTGGTGCCTTTCTTCCCACTCGAAAGGATCGTGGTAGGCCCCTTTCCACAGCTCCTAAGGGCTTTCCCATGAATCCATAGTTAGGAATCCGAATCCGACAAAATCCGGCCATACCTACGAAGCCGCTTAGCCGCTTTCTCCCGGCTGGCTCGCCAAATTGTACCCAGGCTGAACCCGGGTTGGGCAGCTAATTCTCACGGCTTGATAATGAGATGCAGACGAACTGGGAAAGAAGGGAGTTTGCTTCTGTAAATGGGAACAGGGAGCAGGCTGGGAAAAATAGCACCAGATCAACTCAAAATTACTAAGTTTTCCGGAGCTTATATACCTTTGAAGCTATGGGTCTATGTGTAAGTGTGCATTCCCCTAAAACATACGTGATAAATTCCTTCTAATCTATAACTAAAGCCTGAGTCCTAAAGACCTTCCTCTGGAGCCTCAGTAAATTTACCTAATTTAGGGGGGGTCCAGGTGCAGGGGTGATTACCCTTATCTCATCTCCTGCTAAATCATGGAGGTTGGGGGCATTTCTTTAGACCCCAATAAAACTTGTTAAATCCTAAATGGGTCCCATTAAGAATTCCTTCATTATCTTGTCATGCTTCAAGGCCCAGGAAAGGCCTGGGCAAAACTCTTGGTGGGCTTTTATTACATTCTAACCTTTGTAGAAGGGTGCTGGCTCTCTCACCTCTTAATTTTAATTTTTTTTTTTTTTTTTTTTGAGACGGAGTCTCACTCTGTCGCCCAGGCTGGAGTGCAGTGGCCGGATCTCAGCTCACTGCAAGCTCCGCCTCCCGGGTTTACGCCATTCTCCTGCCTCAGCCTCCCGAGTAGCTGGGACTACAGGCGCCCGCCACCTCGCCCGGCTAGTTTTTTTGTATTTTTTAGTAGAGACGGGGTTTCATCGTATTTGCCAGGATGGTCTTGATCTCCTGACCTCGTGATCCACCCATCTCAGCCTCCCAAAGTGCTGGGATTACAGACTTGAGCCACCATGCCCGGCTAATTTTAATTTTAATTTTTTTTTGAGACAGAGTCTTGCTCTGCCACCCAGGCTGGAGTGCAGTGGTGTGATGTTGGCTCACTGCAATCTCTGCCTCCCTGCCTCCCGGGTTCAAGCGATTCTCCTGCCTCAGCCTCCCAAGTAGCTGGGATTACAGGCACGAGCCACCACGCCCGGCTAATTTTTGTATTTTTAGTAGAGACGGGGGTTTCATCACGTTGAGCAGGCTGGTCTTGAACTCCTGACCTCAGGTGATCCGCCTGCCTCAGCCTTCCAAAGTGCTGGGATCACAGGTGCGAGCCACCGCGCCTGGCCAGTTTTTAATATTTGACGTAATCACTCAGTCAGTGCTGAAAGTTGTTAAGGGGACCTGCCTGGTCAGCTGTCAGTGAAACCTGGCCCTGCCACAACAGCGTGGAGCCACACCTGCCCTAACTCCAGCTCCTCTTTCATCGGCCAGGAAAACGATGCTGCCCACAGGTGCACACCTGCAGAGGCCGTGCTCTGGAGGGGACCCTCCAAGTGTCCCAGGAGGGAGGCTGAAGCCTGGTTCCAGGAGGGGCCCAGAGGATGGACATTCACGACCCTGGACACAGGGTGTGCTCAGTGGTCAGCCTGGTTGGGGGGTCCAGCCTGGGGCCGCTCTGCACGCAGCACCCTGGGGCCCTCCCATCTGGGATCTACTTGCTTGACCCCTTGAGCTTAGAGAGGGGCACCCACCCCCACCAAGCCCTCTTTTGTCAAGTTCCCTGGGGAAACCGGATGGGCAGCAGTGGCCACCCCTGACCAGCCCCCACCCTGCTCTGCTTTCTGAGTCTGAGGACAGAGGAGGGAGGTGAAAGCATTGAGGGCCCCAGGCAGAGGGTCTGGGTGAGGGCAAGGAATTCTCAGGAACTCGGGGGGCAGCAGAGCCTCCTCCGGAGACGTCAGAGGGGAGGATGCTTCTCGTGCTGTGGCCTCTGTGTGAAGGAGCCTCAGCAAGACCCGGGAAGGGTGACCAGGCAGAGGGACGGAAGGTGCAGTGCTGCAGAGGCAGCAATGAGGAGGTGCATGGCCAGGCACAGAGAGGAGGCAGAGGCCAGTGAGCCAGGGACGGCGTCGGCACTAAGCTTGGAGAGGTGGAGGGCAGACAGCCAAGGCAGGGGCTTCCTCTCATTCCCTGTGTGGCGAGAGGCCTGTGGAGAAGTGGAATCTGCCCTGAGCTTTGCCCGTGGCTGCTGAGAAGCAGTCCTAACCGAGTCACTCCTCCCTAGGACAGGGCATTTCGGAGGTGGAGCTGGATCCAGCCTGCCCGGCTGCCCCAATTGTGCCCTCCCGGAGAATCAACGGGGTGTTCATGACTGAGCAGCCTGCTAGGAAGATGAGCCCTCAACACCATCCAGACAGGCCTTCTCAGCCTCAGAGTCCCCGCCAGCTGGACAGAGGACTCCACCTGAGCAGCTGCCTTGGCACTAGATGGCCCTGGGCTGTGCCTTCCTGCATCTTGCTTGGTTTCCCTTCTGTTGAGACAGAGTGGAACTTACAAGGGCATATCTGAGTAGATGAATTCCTTTTCACATGAGGTAGGCCCGAAGGTTTTCGGGCAGGTGGATTTGCAGCTAAAGTGACAGTAGATGTTGTCTGGGGTGTAGGTGGAGGCTTTTCCCCACAGCTTCCCATGCTGTGCTCAGACAGGGATCTGTTTGGTGGAGGAGTCCCACCTGCCCCTTTCCTACCCAAGAGATAGTCATCATTAGCCGTTCTCTCTAGGCACCCATGTCCTTCCCCAAATCCATCACTACCCCTTCTCTGCCTGTTTCAGGAACTTTTAGAGATCTTCTATTTTCTTACTCAAAACCTGCCTTCAGCCCTAGCCTGTCAGGTACTTAACGCACAGGAGAGGTGGGCAGGGCACCCCTAAAGTCTGAGGGTCTGGCACACACAGGCACAACAAGCCTCATCAATATGAAAGAAAGGATGAATGAGGGATGGGAGTAGAAGGAGCCATTGGGAAAGGGGTGGGAGGAAGGATCTGGGCGGCTTTCCCGGGCCAGCCTGCTTCTCTTCTTTAACCACTGAAGCCCTCAAAGTCGTCTCTGGAGAAAGACACAGACCACAGACTGTTTCTGGGGTTCCTAGATCTGTCAGGAAATGACAGCCTTTCCTTGTCACAAGTCAGTGACATGGGGCCAGTTTTTCCAAGGGACTTTTATTGGTTCTATAGGGCAGTGTCTCCAATTATGCCCTGTTATAAAAGAAAATAAATTCTTCTCGGACTTATGCAAATAACTATTGTTAATAATATTTAATTGTTA